>NC_074722.1:22917004-23274004 GCF_947242115.1 Biomphalaria glabrata
CAATTCTAAGTTTTGACGACGTTCATCTGGTCTCCATACATGTCCGCTTGACACGAGACACGCTACGTAAGGGGAGCGAACACGTTACAACTCCTAGAGGCAAGAAAGTGTTACACGTGTAAATGTATTGAGCTTATGATTGGAAATGATCTGAAGTGTTTGCCTGCATGTGTGTATGTGTGTGTGTGGTAAGGGGGGAATGAGTAATGGAAGGGGAGAGCTAATGTTTAAGAGTGAGGCAGAGGGTGGCCAGATGGCGCAGTGGAGATTTAATCCTGGGGAGAAGGTATCAGGAGAGTTGCCATGTCTCCTATTTAAAAACGACACGACATTTGATGTGTATAAAAAGACAAAAGACTTACAAAAGTTTATGACTTTACATACAAAGATTTTTTATTAAAAAAAAAATAAAAAAGAAGAAAATCAGTCTCAAGAAAGAAAAAGTCCATGAGAAATTGGCACTTATCGTTGTTGTAGAGAAATAGATCCTCGCATCGTTAATGTTTAGATACGCCTCTGATATGATCCTTTTTAGTAACAGATCTACATTTTTTAAAAAGCATGCATTTGTGTGTGTGTTGCCTTATGGCTGAAGGTTCTCACGCAAACATTGTCCAAACTATTTGAAAAGTTTTTTTAATTTCATGAATCTGAAATTCAAATCCATAAGATATCGACATTGAAATGTGTAGCATAGTAGTTCCATGAATTGAAGTGCTTATAGTGCAATGTTAGTTCTATTCTACAATTGTTGTACCTATAAACTTCTTAGATTTGTCTATGCAACTTACCTCTAAGTTCTATAGTGTGAATGAGCCCAGCCAACTTCAATCGATGCGTGCCTGCTATTGATAAATGTAAATGGACTTGCGGCCATTATGCTGGCTGCCTAATTTCCTAGTAGTCGTAATTAAGGATATTACCATTACAATATATTCCTACTATGGGAAAGTGTTACTTCGACAGTCAGCCCGAAAAGTTAACTCCCTTTATCAAAGACTCCACAGTAAATGTCCTCACTCTCAACGTCACTACATGCGTGGAGAAGAATTACAAGTCATTGAATTGAGCACAGAATGTTACTGTCTTGAATACAACCTCGCTCGGTAATCTAAAATGGTTTAATGGTTTAACTAACAGTCGAAAAGAGCATAATTTCTCTCCCTCTCTCTCTCTCTCGCTCCCCCCCCCCCTCTCTCTTTTCAAATATATCGATAACGAACTGAAACGACGAAGAATAATCAGAAATTGTATGTAGGCCCAACACAATTTTCTAAGGCGTGGGGTTGGGGGAAATAAGTGATACTGGTAATCGAAGTCAAGGCCACAAAATATATGTTTTGGAGGGGGGCTTTATTAGTGGGCCGTGCCAATTAGACGTAACAGATACTAAGTTAACATTTCTTTTCGGAGGTTCGGAAAGAAAGTGGAGGGGGGGGGTGCGAAAAAAAGGGGGGGGGGGGTAAAAAAAAAAGTAATATAGAATTCACAACTTCGAAATAAGTGTGTTTAATATACAATTTATATCCTATGATGCCTATCTCTCTTGAAAGGTTCAGTTTAAGAAATGGAATTTCTTATTAATATATAGGTCTATTTAATGCACAAATTACTTATGTGTTTCTTGACATAGTGCAGCTTAATTTTATTATAGACCAAGTGTAAACGCCAAAATGAAATTCGGAAATGCATTTTAAACTGTTACTGTTCAACGTGTTATTTTAAATCAATAACACCTGGCGGAGTATTTCTCAAATTTTTTATCTGGCCATGGTAACAGTTTGATCCCAATTGATCCTATATAAAACAAGGGAAGTAGTGGCAAAAGTTTTTTTGATTTTTAATTATACTGATTGCTGCCCTTGATTTCTCTTTGGGAAGTAAATAAATAGATAACTACATAGGAGTATGGAACCTGTATTTCAACATTGACCTTTTTTGTCATATACAGAAAAGCTCAATTAATAAAGCACAATATATTTTAAAAATATTTATTAATTAACCTCGCTTATATTGATTGAAATTGCATCAACTATTTTGATTGAATCATGTAATAAATATTTAGCGGCCCCCGGAAGGGAAAAAGACAAAGACACTATTAGTTTTGTGTGTGGGCGTCCGTCCGTCCGTCCGTCCCGTTTAGATATCGTAAACTAGAAAAGATAGTGAAAATCTGACATCATGATATTTTAGAGCATTCAAAGGTGTGATGCTACTTTTTTTTTTCCGAAAGTCCAAAATCAAGTATGCAAGCAGTTCTTTCATAACAATACACCATTTTTACAACTATTCAATATAAATAGTAACAAACACGGGGCGCTGTTTAGTAAGGGAGAGGGTGAATCACCATATTTTTAATAAATTTATGCCAACAGTTTTAGATTTTTTATCCAAAACAATGTTTACAATTGTATTACTAAATGAAGTAAGTTCTTTCATACTAACTACTACATATAAAAAAAAAAAACTTTTTTTTTAAGGAGAAAAAATCTATTCAGTATGTATATAAGTGAAATATAATTTAAAACAACAATTAATAAGTAGGTTTTTCATATTATCGCGTGAACTGCGGGGCAACATAATGACAATGGAATTCTTAACTAAAGGATTTTTTTTTACGGAAATGTTTTTTTTTCTTGAATAAGAGATTAACCCTTTACAAAACAATTAGATTAATTAGATAATCATTATACTACATCAGTTAGACCAGGTTCACATGTAACTTCACATTCACTTTCACATATCCTTTGGCCTGCTGGACTATTGGGGCACCACACAAGATCTGTTAACCTTCTTTCTTTATTCTTCTGTCATTTGCCGTTGATAGAATTTCATTCTAATATTCTTTCTGAATATATTGAAACCTGCCTTTTCACCTGCCTGGGTGGACCACTTAGGGGGCCAATTTTGAGTTTGTGTTTCCACACAAACTGTCTTTGTAACCTTATTAATATTATTTCAATTATCAATGGACCTTACCTGTCCGAGAGCAGCATTCTTGATTGTCGGGGTGTGACTGTGACAGGCGCTATTGTAAGGCCACTAGCCGCCAATTTAGTAAATTTCATATAACACAAAATTTATTAATTACGACTTATTTGTTAATTAATTAATAATAAAAAAAAAACAGATTCGTGTGTTGTCATCGACATGAATAATTGTGCAAAGTTTCAACTTGTTCCGAGAATGGGAAGTAGGGGAAATAACGTGTACAAGATTTTGACCAGACAGACATTCTCATTGACAGCATGCACTGCGTCTGGGGCCTTTTTTTGTCAGGCAAAAGATGTTAATTCAAAGATGTTACGACAATGTAAACACATTAAATTTGACACGTCTGAAAGACTGGTAGAATAGCCTTGAAGCCAAATGGTGGAGTCTTATTAAATGTCTACTTGGAAAAAAAGTTCTTATAAATGTGGATGTAGTCGTCTCTCTAAACACTTGCCCCAGCGCAGCCAAGGAGGTTTTGAGTTTAAAACCCACTACCAGGGGGTTTGGCAGTTCTTCTATAAAACAAAACAAAACAAAAACAAGATTACAAAGAGAGTTTGTGTTACACAAACTCAGAGGCGGCCCCCGTCGAAGTCGGATCCCTGTCGGATCTGCATATTCGCAAATAATATTCAAGAGGTGATTTAATTTTGATGTAAAATGTTTTACACGTTTCGGATGTTCCTTCAGAGTTGAAGATAATTACTTCCTAGTCCAAACCTCCCGCAGGACGACGGGGGATGGGAGCGGGCAGGGTTTGAACCCTGGGCCATCCATAAATCTGAACGACAGTCCAGCGCGCAAACCGCACGACCAGGCAGCCATCCGATGGTCAAAAGTAATAATGTTTCAAAGATTCATTTGCCGTAAATTTAAATTTAAATTTAATAAAAAAATAGTAGATTAGTTTTAGTATATTAAAACATTACAATATTGATCAAAACGTTTGGAAATGAAAATCTACACTTTTTTTTTACACTTTAAGTTTAGAAATTGAAATTCTACATCTTAATCTAGTCTATTTTAGTCTAAACTAGATCTAGAAATTCTAGATCTAGACTCTAAAATAATTTTAATTAGAATATAAATCCAGATCTAGATATACTGTAATAAAAATCTAGATCTAGTTTAAAAAATCTAGATTAGATCTAAATCAAGATATCATTTCTTTTTTAAACGCGAGTCACATAACGAGGCTTAATAAACATTACTATACCGAGTTCTTTTTTCATTTCATTTGAAGAATTAATTCCATATAACGTCAGAGGGAAAAAAAAACACTACGTCACACGGCCTAGCTAGACTAAAAATCGCCTTCATCTATAAGAGCCATTTATCGAGTGTTCATAGACTTTGGTGCACCGAGTGCGTTCTTTAAGCATTTCATTTAAAGAATTCATTCCATATGACGTCAAAGGAAAAAAAAACACTACGTCACACGGCCTAGCTAGAATAAAAATCGCCTTCATCATTACGAGCTTTTATCGAGTGTTCATAGACATTGGTGCACCGAGTGCGTTCTTTTAGCATTTCATTTAAAGAATTCATTCCATATGACGTCAAAGGAAAAAAAAAACACTACGTCACAAGGCCTAGCTAGACTAAAAATCACCTTTATCAACACGAGCCATTTCTCGAGTGTTCATAGACATTGGTGCACCGAGTGCGTTCTTTTAGCATTTCATTTAAAGAATTCATTCCATGTGACGTCAAAGGAAAAAAAAACACTACGTCACACGGCTTAGTTAGACTAAAATATGTTTTCATTAATACAAGCAATTTTTTCGAAGGTTAATAGATTGTGCACCGAGTGCGTTCTTTTAACATTACATTTAAAGAGTCCATTCATATGACGTCAAAGAAAAAAAATTCCATTACCTCACAATAGGCTAGTACCGGTACCATAAAAAAAAATGTCTTTATTTACACGAGATATTTAACGAGGGTTCATAGACATTGGTGCAATGAGTTCTAATAGATATTATTTAAAAAGGATCAAAGCCACATTGTTTTTGCGTTTTGTCTGTCAGTCGGTCTGTCCGTTATCTTGATATAAAAAAAAACAACTAAAAGTTATTAAAAATTGATTAACCTTTATTTTACGTTTCAAAACATCGCAATAATTTTTAGGTATGAACACAATTGAAAAGTTTATATAATAGATTGTTCCGGATGTTTGTATAAATAGTAAAAGAAAAAGAGAATTTCAGATAAATGTAATACCGTTAATTAAATTTTTTGGATGGTCTCGTATAAAAATTAGATGTACTACAGCCACGTGGAGAGATTTTCATACCTTACTTTGGTGTTTGGATTCTGTTTTCCTTAAAAATCGGAACATAATATTAACAATAATTAGATTTTTTAATGTTTTAGGTAGAAAGTTAAATGTACTGTAAGAGAGTAGTGAGTTAAAATATTTTTCATAAAAATCCGTAAAAACATTATTTCGTAAATGAGAAGATTATTTGTTTATTAATTAGAAGAGGGAATTCAAACAATTATTTGGCGTTAGTAGATTTTTAAATAAATTCGGAAATTTCTGGCGACGATTTGTAAGAAACAAAATCCGGAACTTTTTTTATCGATTACAAAACTTCTATGTTATGTTTTACAAGAAAATTAAATGTCTAAAAAGTAATTTTCAGTAATCAATTCTAGTAAATTACTTTTTTTAAAAGCCTTATGCGATTTCAAACAATCATTAGGCATACTTCATGTTTTATAAAACAATATCCGGAACATTTTTACACTTAATGAAATATAAGTCAGTATAGAGATTATGATTTAGCATTAATATGCTATTTACATAAAAAAACGGAACAACATATTATTGATAATGTGTTTTTGCAACGTTTAAGCATGGAAATTGAATGTAATATAAGTTAGAAGAGCAAACAAACATTTGTTGGCGTTGATTAGTTTTGCACAAAAAAATCCGGAACAATCAATTTTAGATACTTACAACTATTGAGATGTAATGGGAGGAAAATCAGATTTTCAATATCTTTTAGAGTTCTAGTTTTTTAAATCTAATCGTGACGGACAGACCGACCAACAGACAAAACGCACAAAAATAAGCTTCTTTTATTCGGATGGGGGCACTAAACAAAAAATAAATAAAATCTGATTTTTTAAAAAAGTTTAAGGAATTGGTTTAGCGCCTGATCATATTGCGACGTTACGCTACTGCACGAAAATCGCTGCATAAAAAGTCCATTTAAAAAAATGTGCGTGATATTTACATACAAAGTGCATTATTAGCCTTTATAAACAAACAGAAATGTTTTCTTTTAATTTTAGCAGCTAGTTGACCAGAAAAAACATCGTTAACTATTATTTTTATTTTTTGTAAACATTTCCTGTACATTTTAAAAATATATTTGACTTAGTGATACTGAAAATACACAAAAATTGTCCATCTTTGTTAGCATATTGTAACATTGCCTCCCTTACATTTACGTAATTGTTTTAGAATTGGTGTATTTTTATGAAAAAATCGCTTGCATAATTAATTTTATAAATTAAACGGTTTGCTTTTAGAAAACCAAAAGTAGCCGTTGCACCTAAACTTTTCAAGCCGGATTTAATGATGAAATAATATTTTTCATATCTCTTCTAGTTTTCGAGATCTGAGTGTGACAGACGGACAGACGGACAGACGGACAGACGGACATTTTGCACAAACCTAATAGCGGCTTTTTCCCCTTACGGGGGCCGCTAAAAATAATGCAAAAGACATATACCAAGAGCATAGCTAATGAAGATTTTGAATTTAAAAACCCCTCCGAAATTAATGATAAAACCCCTCTTCAATATAAGACTTATCATAAAACAGATTCTATGAGCGTAGACAAGACACTCTATGCAGTTCAAAGGAGAAGTAACTCAGCAGTAGTATTTGTTTAAAAACTCATGTATAGGCACACACACAAATAATATGCCATTAAGTAGCCAATGGTGCTCTTGTATTAAAAATAAAATTAGTAACTGGACTAGGAAATATAGCTACAGTTCATATACTTCTGGCTCATAAGACTGTTGAAGCCTGATCTCCACTAACATAGTATCAATATTATTTAAGTAATAACTTCCGAACTCGCTAACAAAAAGGATGGGGGGGGGGGGAGAGTTAACGTCATAATTAAAAAGTTTGAGAGTCATTGACTTAATTTGTTATGTTTCATTCGTTTGGACACTATATGATGACCAGTAATATAAGGAGTCCTTTTTCTTCTGACAGTTACATCCCTTACCAAACAACTACGACCTGGAGTGTTTGCCTAGACGATGTGTGTGACGGAGCATAACAACGGAAAACGGAAAAAGACCCCCCCCCCCCCTTTTCCCAAGTGTTTTATAACTAAAAGCATTCAATCAACAACTTTTCCTTCCATTCATGTAGAGAACTTCAGACCTACCCACACAGCTGCACCTTCCATCTTTTGAGCTGCTGACGACATCATGCAGAACCTGTTTGTAGCTCTCGTCTAGTTTTCAAATCTACATCAGTGAAAGGAACATTGATACCAGAAGTGGTTCAGTTTTGTAGACATGTGATGATCTGTTATCACTGTGAACTGGTTTTACAACTTGTAAATGTTACATGGTACACACACATGGAACAATATTGTATTGAATAGCTTATAACTAATTGACATGGAGATCTTGAACGCTTTTATTTGTTAGTGAAAAGATTTTTTTAAATGTAACATTTCATATCCGTTCTAATGTAAATATTTGGTGTCTATTTGTGATAATATTGTTACGTATTTCTGTATCTTCTGGCTAAATGTACTAGTAGGCACACAAATAAAAACACTGCAAAGAACTTGACGACTAAACTTTCAGTTTCATATAACTTTATTGACTATTAACTCTAACAATTTGTTACTGTAATATGTAGCGTAGAAGACCGTACAATATCTGTCAGTTTACAGTTAGCTATACTTCGTTGCAATACATCTCTTCACTTCGTTGCTATTCATCTCTTCTCAACTTGCGTCGAGCCGTATTCCACAGAACAGACCAACGACACACTTCCCAGTGTCGCTCCAGGTCTCCCAAAACTGAACCAAGTCGTACTCAAGTCTACCGAATCAGAGCCGCACACGTCTTACATCGACTGTATCGACTGTAACGGCTCAAGTCCACTGTAGTTCGCTGTATAGACTTTGACGACAGTAGTCCACTCCAGTTAACTCTACCCTAGTTAACTTGCATCGAGTCGTACACATTTCACTTCCACTAGAGCCGCACACGTCTTACATTGTCTGTATCGACTGTCACGACTCACTCATACGTTGACCTCTACCTATCACTGTTCATTTGTAACACTATTTTTAAAAATAAATACCAAAAATAAAATAATAATACTAGCCATGCTATTAGCTTACAATCGTTTTTTTTTTACAAACACAGACATTGTTTTCTCATGATTGTTAGTAGACACTAACATACTAGACACTGGCCTTATTTATGTTACTCAATGCTTTAAATCCTTTTATGTAATAAAAGACAAATCTCTAACACATCGATGAACTTACTACGTATTTTACTAGTTAGTATATATCGCCAAGTTGGACAATTGACTAAAGAAAAACAAATGCATAAACTGTAAGACAGAGTTTTGCACTCTGAAGTGTTTTCATATAAACACAATTATCATTTAGAACAAACAAAAAAGGGGGAGGTGAAGTGAGAGAGATTCGTTTTTTCAAGCTACTGTGTTTTGATGAAATGAAAATAAATCTTTAGTAGCAATCTGTTTGGTGTAACCGGTGTCCAGGATTGACTAAGTAAACATTTTGTTTAAACCGTCTTATTTCAACTCTGTCTATCTGGTGTGTACACGTTATTTCTCCCACAACCAATCTCGAAACAAATTGAACATTTACACAATTTCTTACTTACTAACGAAACAAAAAATCATTTTAAAAAGTAAACAATTAGTTACTTAACAAATGGTATTTAATTATTTTTTTGGTATCGAACAGGAGAAAGAAATAGTAGTTTACAGATAAGATTGTATAAGTTGAATT
This sequence comes from Biomphalaria glabrata, assembly GCF_947242115.1. Classification (NCBI taxonomy): domain Eukaryota; kingdom Metazoa; phylum Mollusca; class Gastropoda; family Planorbidae; genus Biomphalaria; species Biomphalaria glabrata. Next base: position 22,926,040 of record NC_074722.1, read on the forward strand.
ATTTCCATTTATACTTGTGTACAGAACTAGATAGTCTCTTAAACGTTTGAAACTAACAATAGATAAAAAAAAACACTTCTATTTTCATAAGCACTTCACTGGTACAGTGGTTAGTGTTAGTTTCAATTTAAGTCGTACAATTTTTAAAAAATAAAATGCGTTTAAAAGCTACCACGGTAACATTAACGCAGATACCCCCCTTTTCTCCATCCCATTTTCCAATTGGTTCAGAGGGTAGGATTAAAGAGCATCAAGAAAGCTAAAAGCAATAATTTATGTTACACAAAACACAGTTGGTAAATATTTGTAATCGCACAGATTTATTATTGCTAGTCTAGATCTATTACAAATCAAATGATTTGACAGTTTCAAACTAATTAAATTAAAACTGAGTTAAAGCTCTGTTCTTTTTTTTTTAAATATTTTTCTTCTTTTTAGCTCTGCAGAACCAAATGTGTAGTCAAAGAGCAGTCCTTTAGCTCTGAAGAACCAAATGTGTAGTCAAAGAGCAGTCCTTTAGCTCTGAAGAACCAAATGTGTAGTCAAAGAGCAGTCCTTTAGCATCTCGAATAGACTGAGAATGTTTTATCGGTATGTAAAAACGTGTATTGACCCCAAAAATCAACCTAAGACCAAGACTGCTTTATTAATCCTTATGGAAATTTGTTGTGATTACAAAGACTCTTTTCTCATATAAAGACAACACAACAGAAAATTACACATAAATACAACAGACGCAACATAGAAAGTTCCTTCAGTGACTACACACAGGTATCTTGGTCCTTTTCATGTTTCCTGATCAACGAGTGGCGTTGATATAGTCTGACCGAGTGAGGTACGAACGAGTTTTTGTATCACTCTGTTCTTGTTTTGATTTACAGTAGTCGCCCACTTCGCGACGACCTGACATAGTTCCGATGGAGCGGGTGGCCGTTGTCTTCCAAGATTGTTTCGATTTTCTTTAGACACTTTTGTTCAAAAAGTTCCTTTAAATGTGGTAATGTTGTGAGTGTTTTTTTTATGCCCTTTTTATGATGGTTTCTAGACGGCGCAACAGTTTTGATGAAGCGTTGCCTTGCCAACAAGTTCTTCCGTATGTTAGCAGATTTTGTATAGTCGCGCCGTAAAAAGTATTTAGGATCTTCTTATTTAGTTTAAAGCTATTGAGTTTGTATAGAAAAAAAAAAGTCGCTGGGCTGTTTTCTTTGTCAGAGTTCCAAGATGGTCTTCCCATGAGAGATTGTTATTAATGATAACGCCTAGATATTTATATGCCTTCACTTGTTCTATAGATGTAGTGTTTATTAGCAGTTAATGTATAGTTTGTTTTTTCTTTCTGAAATCTATTATAAGTTCTTTAGTTTTTGTGACATTCAGTTCTAGAAAGTTGTCAGTGAACCAGTTTGTAAAATCTTCTATCGAGCTTCGATACTGAGTTTCGTCTTCTGAAATAAGACCGCCTATGGCAGGGGTCGGCAACCTTATGAGTCGGAAGAGCCAAAAAATACAATTTACAAAATTTAAAAGTTTCTAAAGAGCCACAACAGTTTTTTCTCGCCTGCCAACTATAAATAGTACTCACACAATCTATTTATTCTTCAATAACAAACAATTGAGCAAATAAATGCAATGGGAGCGATGGCTTTGCAAGGTTTTAGAAAGTTTGGATAAATTTAGATCATAACTTGTTTTTAGTTTGAAACACGACTCTAAATTTTCATTTATTATTTGGCTTCATACTTTTCTTTTAATTATATTCCTGCAAGAGAACGTTTGCTCGCACTAATATTTCGATCCAAAGATAGTCAGCATTCCAAACGCCAACTTCTTCACCACACTTTATAGAAATCTGGAAGATTATTCCATGCACAGAATCAACTCGCGGCATTCCTTTTAAAGCTGTCCACTTTTGTTGCGTTACGTACATACATTTCTGGACCTCCAACACTTCCAACTTGCTTTTTAACTCTGCTTTTTAACTCTGCTTTTAACTCTGTAAATTTTCTACCCCACAAAGCTTTACTTTTTAAATCGAGCAATTGCATTTGATCCAGCATCAATTCCATACACCTTTGTGTAGATTTCGTGACTATTTGTGTTGAGATGCTGTACCAGGAATGCTAGAATAGTTTTGTTGGTTTTGAACTGCTCAAGTCTGTCAAGAAATTCATCTTTGATTATTTTATAACTGTGCTAAAGTAATTCGTGTCAAAAGTTGCACTGATTTTTATAGCGATACTGCTTTAGACATTGAACGTGAAGTAACTTACCGCTCTGAATATCTTCTGTAAAAAGAATACATTTTTCTTCAAAACAAACCAATTCTACTACCAAAACATAGGCTATGTTTTAGATTCAGCTTATTGAACTTCTCTGTTATATCCACCATAAAGTAAACTTTTTGCCACTATTTCCCGTTCTCTAATTTAGGGGGATTTATGTCTTTACCATTTAGTAAGGTATTTATTTCATTCAAGCACAAAGCGAAACGTTTCAACCTTTGGAAAGCCATCGCACTTTATTTTTTTTTAAAAAAAGGTCTCCATTTCATTTAAAAAGTCTTTAAACTGACGATGATAGGATGCTTTTGACAAGATGCTGTTAACAATCTTGATTACCAAATTTATGACCTTAACTATTTCGGTTGGAATTGTTTTGGGCACAAAGCGCTTCTTGGTGTATTATGTAGTGAAATGTAAGAATTCCATGGTTTAGTTTGCTTCGAAGAATCATTGTTGTCCCTTTTTTTTTTCTTGTCCTATTTCTGGCTCCATAAGTTGCTTTTGAAATGATTTTATTTAAATCGATCTTATTGTCTTCAAGGTATTCTTGCACGGCGTTCGCTCTATCTTTCCCTTTAGTTTGTCATGAGAATGGTAGTAATCCTAGAAGTAATTCTTTTGGAGCTTGGGAAGACATAATCCTGACAAAAAGGGCACCTAGCACCTTGTGTATATTCCGCAAGACTCATCCACAACAAGTGATAAGATAGAAGAAAGCTGAATATCTTCCACCTGCAAATATGATACATTTGAAAACATTTTAGCTTTTCTATCTCTCACTGTTTTAGCGAATAGTGGCAAATCTTTTTTTTTTTTTAAAGATTTATAGTTTGTTTTTAAAATCACGAAGCAGTTCTTCAGATGCATGCAGGAAGCAGTCTTGACATACCATCTGTAAATGGGTTGCCTTTTGTGCTATTTCTAGTGGTACCGCAAAGTCTACCAGATTAGCGTTACTCGTAGATTGCTTCTAACTTTGAGAAGATAATCGCTTCTAACTCATTTACTTAAACCACCACACTATACGTCACAGCCAAAGCGTGTGGTGAAAATGCCAATTTGTCTTGCGTCGAAAGAGAATTAAAACCTACATAAAAACATCCAACGACTAAGTCAGTCGAGAGCTTCCAACGGACTGACGACAGTGGCGACTCGTGTCACGGGGAAGGGGTGTGGTGAAAAGCGAGTACAAGAGGCTGAGAAATAGAATCGGTGCCTAATACTAGTTAAACATATCAGAACTATTTTTTAAAATGTTTCGTTAAAATAATTAATATTTGCGTATGGAACTAAAGAGCCGCAGCTTCACAGCCAAAGAGCCGCATGTGGCTCGCGAGCCGCAGGTTGCCGACCCCGGGCCTATGGCAGTATTATCAGCCAACTTAATGACTTGAACTGAGTCAACGAAACGAAACAAATACAGATTAAACAACTAAATAAACAAAAAAATTCGGAACTGTTCTTAGAAATCCCAAAAACGATTTAATTCAAAGATGCGTTACCTAAATAGTGGAGCTGTAGACTATAAGATCTGTTAGAATAAGCTCAGATTGTTGTACAATGAAACATTCTTAAGTAAACAAAAACATTAAACCAAAAAAATTAAACCAAGTGTTCACAGACATAATAACAAAACAAATAGAAAATTAAAAAAAAAAAAATAATAATAATTCCTTTATTTCAAAGCATTTTTATTTGTGAATAAATTTACATTTCAAAATAAAAAAAAAATGTTATAAGTATGAATATACACTTTTTAAAACAGCTCATACAGGCCAGGTGTAATACTCTGAAGAAACCAAGATATATCTTATCTTATAAATTTATAAATTACAGACGTTACATCAAAAGAGAAGATAATTACGTCCTACTGAGTCAATTACTTATGTCTCAGAGAATTGGCCACAAATAAACAAGAGAATGTTCATGTTTTCAGTTTGACAGAAACAAAGTTGTATGAGATGGTAGAGATGCTGTACTGAAGAGAATAAATGAGAATACAGTTCTGTTATTGTTTTGTTTCTCCAGTTCTAGCACTAAGCACAAGACATTAGGTATACTAACAGTAAGTATATAAATAACACATACACATGTTAAAAGACTGGCATTTCAGTGGGGAAACTAGCACCGCAGATAAAATATACATAGTTAAATGAAATCAGTACATAGGTCTGTTAGGATGTTAAATGAAATCAGTACATAGGTCTGTTAGGATGTTAAATGAAATCAGTACATAGGTCTGTTAGGATGTTAAATGAAATAAGTACATAGGTCTGTTAGGATGTTAAATGAAATAAGTACATAGGTCTGTTAGGATGTTAAATGAAATAAGTACATAGGTCTGTTAGGATGTTAAATGAAATAAGTACATAGGTCTGTTAGGATGTTAAATGAAATAAGTACATAGGTCTGTTAGGATGTTAAATGAAATAAGTACATAGGTCTGTTAGGATGTGAAATGAAATAAGTACATAGGTCTGTTAGGATGTTAAATGAAATAAGTACATAGGTCTGTTAGGATGTGAAATGAAATAAGTACATAGGTCTGTTAGGATGTTAAATGAAATAAGTACATAGGTCTGTTAGGATGTTAAATGGAACTAATATATAACGAATCTTGAGACAGTGGCGCCATCCAATAGAGAGGAAATAAACCCTGACCCTATAGGTTCTACATATATGAATCACTCATTTGTTTCTGCCTTAGCCAGTACAGTATAAAACCATTCATACAGACTTTTAGCGGCTAATTAAATAGCAAACTTTTTCTTCCACATATGACACACATTGCTAGACTCATAACCACTGCTGGAGAAAGTGCATGTTATGTGCCGCTGTTGTGACTTCATACAAATAGAAATGAAACAAAAGTTCCAGGAAAGGCCGTAGCCTCTATCCAAGAAGACAGAATTTTATAAATATTTTGTAAGACTTCTATCATATTATACACCTCTATCGTATTTTAAATCTTTGATAGTTGAGATATAAGACCTGAGAGAGAAAAGTCAAAGCAAAACTGTACACAAAAAGCCACTTTAAGGAGAACAGATGTTCAAGTTTTGTGTCTGCCAAGTGAGCAAGAGGATTGGATGAGAAAGTAACGTCTGCTATGTCTCTATATTCACTCATTCGACATTGCTACGTACTTTGTAACTTATGACTCAAAACCACAGATGTAAACCAAGGTATGCTAATTCAAACCGTCTTTAGATTATTACCTTTAAAAATATTTTGAAAATTATAACATTCTACAACTTCTCATATGTTTATATAATGAGGTTTTTTTTGTTTTTTTTTTTATATAGACAACTTCAGCAAAACGTGTGTCTTTACTTGTCTAATTAGAATCAAACATTGAAAAAAACAACTGAAAGAAATATTTGACAAGGACTGACTTTGAAGAGAAGTTTCTAGGAATCTTTGAAAATATTTGTGTAAGTTGAAGAAGGGAAATGGATGATACATTTGTATAAGCAATAATATTTCACCGGAGATAATTACTTTGAGACGATTAGGTCACATTACAGACAAACCTTTCTCAAGTCTTTACATGTAGAGTTTTGAAAATAGTCGTTTCTTAAAAAGACATTCTTACCATGTCAAATTATAAGACCAGAGACATTTTTTTGTTGTAAAGAAAGACACTGAACATTGAAATGAAGGTTTGAGTTAACTAAATTTGTTTTCTCACTACAGAATTGTTTTGGGGGAAGCGATGACGATTCTTCTTTTTTGGCTGCCTGATCTGTGGTGATAAACTTCCTCAATGGGACGATTGACTGTTGTTCTTCCGGTACTCATGGTCCTAAGCAGAGGTTTGCCATGTGGAATTTTAACAACTGAAATACGAATTCAAGGGTTTGGTTACAAACTAAATTAAGGTTTCAGAATTAGCATAAATATTGTTTGCTATGCAAATAGTGACCTAAATTTGGGCGCATGTAGAACATGAGCTCGTGTCACTATTAATGTATTCATGCTTGAATTAGGAAATATAATAGCAACGTTAAGCTCTACATGTCACACTGTGTTGAGAAGTAACAAATCGTCTCTCTATAATAAAGATTCACAATATAACAACACACAATCTTATACTCTAGATTATTTCCATTTATTATTAGTTATTTATGTAGGCTGTGTGCATCAAAGATGTTTATATTGGGTAGTACGTTTCTGAGAATGTTTCTAATTCTAATGAACTCAACATTTTATATTGGGTAGTACGTTTCTGAGAATGTTTCTAATTCTAATGAACTCAACATTTTATATTGGGTAGTACGTTTCTGAGAATGTTTCTAATTCTAATGAACTCAACATTTTATATTGGGTAGTACGTTTCTGAGAATGTTTCTAATTCTAATGAACTCAACATTTTATATTGGGTAGTACGTTTCTGAGAATGTTTCTAATTCTAATGAACTCAACATTTTATGAAAGTTCATTTGTCACCAAAGTTTCAGTTCAGCTCCTGATGTTCAGTAAAGACGAGCTAGAAAGATACAAATCTTAGGTCGGTGTAATGACCACACAATACCTTAGAATGTTTTGGCTAAGAAGATCTACTACCTAGTCTTGGCTAAGTGGTTGAACATTACATTCAAAATCTCAACTAACTGTGTAAAGAAGAATGTTAGAAGCAGGGTTTCAATCAACCAGATAGACTTGGATATCTGAATAAAGTTCAGGTAGGGAAAGTAACGACTATTACTGATTGTATTGCAAAGTAAACTATGTGTTCCCCTTTCAGACAATGTGGTCTATAGTGCAGATGATGTAAAGGTCATCAGTTTATGTGGCTTTCCGTTAACGAGGGTGGTATGTGGACAGCACAACGACCAACCGCCTTTACTTTTCCCAAACTAACGTCAGGTACCCATTAGAGCTGGGGAGACTCAGAAGCCAAGCACTTTAGCGCTCAGCCACCGCGCCTCCAAAGTAAAGTTTCTCCTTCAGACCTTGCGATCTATGAAGCAGATGATGTTTCTATGGCCAACGGTTAACGAGCAGGGTGTTATGTGGTTAGCACAACAACCAACCGCCTTTACTTTCCCCAAGTAAAGTCAGGTACCCATTAGAGTTGGGTGGACTCAACCCTACATTCAAAATCCCAGCCTTCACCGAAATTCGAACCCAGGACCGCAGGTTCAGAAGCCGAGCGCTTAACCACTTAACCACCGCGCCCCCTTTGTGTTTAGAAATTCTTTGTTAAAGTCTTTGTATACTGCTAGGGAAAGTAATGGCGGCCAGTCATTGTACTAACAAGGTTTTTCGCACACCGCAGGCTACGCACATACTTGGAGAAAAGAAATAATTTCTTTTGAGCCAAATACATTAGACCGCTGTAGATATTTGGAGAAGTTTAGATTAATCATGAACAAAGTGAATATTATAAAACACATTTTATACTTAATATAATTTATTTCATTATTTGTAAGTAATTATAGATGATGTGACTTAGCCACAAAGCCTGAGTCTCAATGTGATACGCTAGCTAGGAACAAACAACGAACACACAACTTCTCTACAACTTCTATGAAGTCTCGCTGTGCTACGCTAGCTAGGAACAAACAACGAACAACTTCTCTACAACTTCTATGAAGTCTCGCTGTGCTACGCTAGCTAGGAACAAACAACGAACACACAACTCTACAACTTCTATGAAGTCTCGCTGTGCTACGCTAGCTAGGAACAAACAACGAACACACAACTCTACAACTTCTATGAAGTCTCGCTGTGCTACGCTAGCTAGGAACAAACAACGAACACACAACTCTACAACTTCTATGAAGTCTCACTGTGCTACGCTAGCTAGGAACAAACAACGAACACACAACTCTACAACTTCTATGAAGTCTCGCTGTGCTACGCTAGCTAGGAACAAACAACGAACACACAACTCTACAACTTCTAAGAGTACAACAACGTTTACCCAGAGGTCTTGTTGCAGGGGTCAAACTTTGTCCATCTGTTGTCAACCCCGTTCCACTCTCAGAGCCCGAGGCGCCGCCTCTTTTTTTCAGGGCTGCCACTTTCTCTTTGTAGGCATTGGAAACCGATGGTGACACTGGATTTTTGGCGTAGCGATTTTTTAGTGCGATCTGACTTTTGTTGGTCTGAACACTGATACTTCTCCGGTCGTAGTCATCCGCACCAGCAAGTAGTCCTTCAATAAAATCAAACTGTGTTACTAATATATCAGTTACATTACCAACAAAATAAGTAAGTCTTCTTTAGTAGCGGCTGTAACTTTACATAGACGTACTATGCGACAAATGTCCGTTAAACCACTAAGTAATCTAGGTGACTATTTACAACAACATAAGACATACGAACGATCTAAGGCCCAGGTTCAGAGATATTAAACAAAGACATTTGGATTCAAAAATGATTATGAAAAAAAGAAAAGCTTTGCTTCATGCTTCCATCTCTCCCAATGATTTCCGAATAGATTAAATAAACATAGCCATTCATTCATACAAATAGCTCAATGGATCTCATTCAACAGACGTAAACAAACAACATAAAGGATGTCACGTGATACGTATTTTTCATTGTTTAATCAATATTATGACGTGGCTAAATGTGTTTACTAACGATTGGTGAATGAGGTCCATTGGCACTAGAAAAATCGCTGCGACGTTTTTAATTAGTAAAAAAAAAAACAACATGGGGGTGGGGGGGGGGTAGAAAAGGGTTTATGATGAAAGAAATTAAAAAGGTATTTAAAGGCTTGACAAAATTTTACTTTGCCTTTTTTTCATGACTTGTGAAGGAAGCGATGTAGGCTATGAACTGTAGATTTAAAGTTGTATTCCTTTATTCAATTCAATTGAAAGAAAATCTTTTTGTTTTTCAAGTAAACGGTAAAGTTTTTGAATTCCAATTTCTACTGATGTCTACATTGGCTAACACTGAACTCTGTTTCTACTGATGTCTACATTGGCTAACACTGAACTCTGTTTCTGCTGATGTCTACACTGACTAACACTGAACTCTGTTTCTACTGATGTCTACACTGACTAACACTGATCTCTGTTTCTACTGATGTTTACATTGGCTAACACTGAACTCTGTTTCTACTAATGTCTACACTGGCTAACACTGAACTCTGTTTCTACTGATGTCTACATTGGCTAACACTGAACTCTGTTTCTACTAATGTCTACACTGGCTAACACTGAACTCTGTTTCTACTGATGTCTACACTAGCTAACACTGAACTCTGTTTCTACTGATGTTTACATTGGCTAACACTGAACTCTGTTTCTACTGATGTCTACATTGGCTAACACTGAACTCTGTTTCTACTAATGTCTACATTGGCTAACACTGAACTCTGTTTCTACTAATGTCTACATTGGCTAACACTGAACTCTGTTTCTACTAATGTCTACATTGGCTAACACTGAACTCTGTTTCTACTAATGTCTACATTGGCTAACACTGAACTCTGTTTCTACTAATGTCTACATTGGCTAACACTGAACTCTGTTTCTACTGATGTTTACATTGGCTAACAATGAACTCTGTTTCTACTGATGTTTACATTGGCTAACACTGAACTCTGTTTCTACTGATGTCTACACTAGCTAACACTGAACTCTGTTTCTACTAATGTCTACATTGGCTAACACTGAACTCTGTTTCTACTAATGTCTACATTGGCTAACACTGAACTCTGTTTCTACTGATGTCTACATTGGCTAACACTGAACTCTGTTTAGAATCTATCAGTGTTTTATGGACAACAGATAGTGAAATTAAATGTTTAAACATTAACACAAATACCATGTGATGTGCTTGATTCGTCCACTATGGCACCACTAGCGCCGTTCTCCTGGGTTAGACTAGGATTGCGATGACCTTGAGAATTTTCTTCAAAGGCAACAATTTTTCTAAAGAAAGAGATAAGCAACTAATATCAATGAATGAGAACAAGTCTAATGAATAGGATGTTTAGAGTGTCCGTGTTATTGGAGAAGACATGTGTACGTCTTAGGGAAGAAAACTAAATAGTTAAATCGAGGTGAACATGTCCTGGAGATAATAATGATATCTAATCAATAATCATAATACAAATCAATGTTTAAAGCATTTTTTATAAGCCCGTTGAGATATTGATTTTTTAATTACTTTTTAATTTACAACCATGAGTGTTGACAAAGTAAAAATAATTACACTGCAATGTTTATAGCTAGCAGAGTTGTTTCTTATGTTTGCATTTATCATAGTGTTCCAATAATACAACTAGCAATCAAATCTTTAATCCTTTTTAAGACATCATGAAGATTCGAACCTGTTTCGAGGCTGAGGCAGATCTCCACGTCTGTAGTACTCCTCAGCACTAATGCCCGTGGTTTTCTCCAGGAGAATCTTTAAAGCTTTCATTTCTTCATTCAGAGCATTGTAATCATCTTTCAAAGTCTGCATGGAAGTCTCAGACATAATGGAAGCGGAGTCTACATCATTGTCTACTTGAATAGTCTGAAATCGTAACGAGAACACAATTTTTGTTTCATAGACACTGAACTTCTAGAAAAAAACAACTTTCATTCTATTAGTTTGGAGCCCGTTATTTTAACTGTTGTTTTTATATGCAACCGAAATGTAACAATATTGTTTTTGTTGTTTTGATTGTTTTATTTGATTTCTACAAATCTGAATACAATTTCAACAGGTAGAAAACAGATTTTAAAGCGATATTTTGCGGAAAATAAATACGCCGAGAAAAAGTAGAAAGTAATGTTGATTGTTTGTAGAGGCGAAAACAAACAAAATTACAAACACGATTGCAAAACAAAGTTTGTGTGGACCCACCCCCCAATCAAAATCGGCCCCGCAGGCAGTAAAAAGGCAGCATTCAACATGAACATAAGAAACTATGAACAAAAACAAACCAATCTCCGCCAAGACACAAAGACGTGTGAGTTTTGAAAAGGTTAACGATACCATTGTAGTGTTGAACATCTAACGATACTATTGTAGTGCTGAACATCTAACGATACTATTGTTGTGTTGAACATCTAACGATACTATTGTTGTGTTGAACATCTAACGATACTATTGTTGTGTTGAACATCTAACGATACTATTGTAGTGTTGAACATCTAACGATACTATTGTAGTGTTGAACATCTAACGATACTATTGTTGTGTTAAACATCTAACGATACTATTGTTGTGTTGAACATCTAACGATACTATTGTTGTGTTGAACATCTAACGATACTATTATAGTGTTGAACATCTAACGATTCTATTGTAATGTTGAACCGCTAACGTCAAAATACCACAGGAAAGGGAGGTTCAGATGTATTCAATGAAGTGATGGTTAGGAAGATATGGTGTAATGTGAACCTGGTCTAACTGATGTTTTTGAATAATTATCTGATTTGTGTAGCGTACATCTTCAAGCTAAATATGTCATTCAAACTATGAAGTACAGAATTATGTTACTTTTCTCAACTTTTCAATGCACCCTGTGAATTATATAATATGCTCCACTAGTAAAATATAAAAAGCTGCATATTCATTGTTTTTAATTATATATGGCTTTTACACATACTACATTTTTTTATATTGCCAGAAATTATATAAAAGAAATACTTAATTTAGTAATACATTTTGTAACATTATTTTAGAAAAAAAAATATTTTCATACATGTTTTAAGAAAAATACTGAAGAGTCACCTCCTGGTCCTTGTAGTCTCATTTGATTTTTTAAAATACTATTAATAGTGAAGTACTAGACAACTGAGCCTCACTCGGTTGATTAATTTGTCAAGTAAGAATATTTACCCAAATTCATTTCGGAAATATTTTAGTAATGACGAAAACGAACGTTCGGGTAAAGACTAAACCAATCTGAAGTGTTGCTTTTGTGTTCTGTTGGTTCTCAATGTAATTGTACATGGGAATGAAATAGAAAGTCTCTGAGGTCCCCCCCAACAGTGTAGTAAAACCACAGCTCACGTCGTGTCGTTGTACATCTTTAGCGTTGAACTATTGACCTATTATTGACTTAGAAGAAAGTCTTCACAGTTTAACTCCTCCAATTGTTTACGCTGACTCATTTCATAATGCAATTAGTATATTCATTATGGCTTTAGTACGAAACATCGAGTGATACAAAATCTCTACTATAAATGGTAAAACATGCACTTTGTAACAAAGTAGAATAGCGCATTTTTTCCTAAGAAACTGATAAACATTGCGTTAGTATCTTAAAGAAGCGTTTCCGTGGTGAATCTCCGTTACGACGACCACCTTTTAGCTCAGTAAAAAAGATTGCCTTCGGCCTATGTTTGTCCCCCATATAGAATATGTGCCCAGCGTGGTTGTAGGACTATAAGAAGTTCATACCGTCATTCGCAGGAACATCGCTGTTTGTATGCTGTCTTGCCACCATGTGGGAGCGTTCAAGACGTATTAGTTCTTGTCTGTCTCGAACCCACGTCTCAGATTCACATTGAGGAGTTGAGGGAAAAACTGCTTGGTAGACACTGATTTTTGTAGGCAGGCAGAGCGATTTATTTCGCTACACTCTCGCTTGAAGGCGTCCAAAAGTACTACTAGCCCTGATCAGACGCTTATCAACTTCCCTTAAAAACAATTTGTTTTTTAATACTATGCTTCCCATTGTTAGGCGCTTCCGCGGTGTCGAATGCAAACAAACCAAATGGAGGCAACACTTAACAAAATGTAGAATCCACTGACATCGGCGAAAGGTCGAACAATCAATACAAGTTAGTCGACGCTGATGTTGAGTATTAAACAAGTTCAATAACAATGTAGGAGAGGGGGTTTAAACTCAAAACCTCCAATTGGCTTGGCTACGCTCAAATAATTTTAGTGTGTAATTTGCTTTTTTTATATTGAAGAAGTATTTTTTAGCATCAAACCCCTCTGAAGGGGGATTAAACTCAAAACCCCTTTTGGCTACGCTCATAGCATTTTGAGTGCGTAATTTAATTCAAAACCCCCTTGGCTGTGCTGAGGCAAGTGATGGTTTAGTATTAAAATCTCACCTAAAATAAACAAAATCAAGGCAAAAAATCAGTCACTAAATTCCGATCCCGATTTTAACCCCCAACCCCCCCCCTCCCCTGGTTACGCCCATGATACAGTGTGTGATGTGTGGCTGAGTGACATGAATCGCTTGGTTACTTATCAAACAGGCTCGAGTTTTAATCCCGACTTTGCGTTTACAGCCATATCTCTCTCTCAATACTGTAAGATGAATTCCCCTTTTCAATATCAAACAAAATTATTTAATTACCATTAATTCATTAATTAATTTGTTAACTTTGTATTGATTCATATTTTGTTAGGAACATTGAAGAATTATGCAAAGTTTCAACTAGATCCGAGACAGGGTTTGTAGGAGAAAACAACGCGTAACGAAATGTGTACCAGACGGACGGAATGAGTGGATTTGTAAGAATATAGAGGTAAATGAAGCGCTAGATCTAACGTGTCTCACTACCAGGTCGCAATCAGACATTTGGGAAACATTTCTCCAGACAATTCTATTGGTGCTAGAAAGAGAATACAGTACAGGCCAATCGAAAATTGTACCTGAACGGGACAAACACTTTAATAGTCAGAATGGAACGGAACAAAAGTTGTTTTTTGTGTATATCTAGTAGATTGATTCGTAGAAGGCTTCTATTATAAAGATAAGCAGTCCTAACACACACTAGTCTAGACACAGTGATCTTGGGGTATTTATTTGCATTGCGTCAAAACTTGTCGGGGTGACAATAGGGGAGGAGTGTAAACTAAAGACACTCACACAAATAAAATTTCTCTAAATATAATTCTGTGGACTAGGCTGGAAAATATAATAGGCATTTATTTTGATACTGAAAGATACACATTTAGATCTTTAAGTAGATGATTTCATTGATTACAATCAATATTTCACAGACTATATAGAGTCAAGTATGATCTTATCGATTCTTTAAGGGATGACAGATACCAAATGGGTAATTAGACATGGAGGGAAAGTTGGCCCATGTGGTGAATAAAATATCACCTGCATTATGGACCACTAGGTCTTGAGAAGGTCAATTTCTTGAGGTCATTTAAAAAGTCTGATTTAGTTGAATATGAATAGAAGATGACGTTAAGGTCAAGGTTCTCAGGTATAAAAAAAGTGAAAGTGTAGTTCTGATTGATAGGGCTATGTGTAAAGAACAAGATTAAAGATTATCATTATTAGTAGTAGCAGAAGCATGTCAATAATGTTTGAAATAAAATTAGAGAAAGAGTGGACAAAAATGATGAACACGACAATTAAGTGGACAAGATGTATATATATATATATATATATATATATATATATATATATATATATATATATATATATATATATACATACATACTACTTGTTATATATATATATATATATATATATATATATATATATATATATATATATATATATATATATATATATATATACTAGCTTAAAAATAGGGCATATATGCATAAGCACCAAACATCTTTTATTATAAATACAAGGCGTATTAATATAAATACAAATGAAATTTTACATTATAAATGCGCTTTACATACAGAGCAACAATGAACTTTGAGTTAATAAGTTAGCATGTTAAAATGTTATATTCCTTGACTATGTCCAGACATCTGTCAAGCTGTGCGTGTATATCTCCCACACCCTTTTTTATTTGTTTTATCCATCACATTGAGTTTATTGATAGACAGGTGACCACAAGTCAAATACGATGGACGTTGGTTTAATGTCAGCATATTGACCCACTCTTGAGGTCACACCTTACCAGGGAACTGAGTTTGTTTATTTGGTAGTAAATCTTTATGGGGGCTGGACTTCAAGCCACACCTCTACACAGGTAACAAGGATGTGAACAAATCCCACCCCCTTTTATTTGTTTAGTCCATCACATTGAGCTCATTGATAGAAAGGGGACCACAAGTCAAATACAATGGACTTAGGTACTCTCTAGCGGTCACGCGAGGGAACTGAGTTCGTTTACTTGTTAGCTAATATTAATTAGGGGCTGGACTTCAAGCTAGGGTTAGGGTTAGGGTTAAACGGACAATGAGTTTGCTTATTTGGAGAAAATCTCAATCACGTGGCTGGACTACAGGCCACACCTCTTCACGAATGTCGAGTTTGTTTACTTGGATATAAATCTCAATTGGTTAACTGGATTAAAGATCACACACCTAAACGAGTGACCTTTTGCTATACAGAACACAAACCGATTTCATAGCCCAGTAAACAAGTAACTAATTATTTTGTAGAAAAAAAGTATTAGGCTCAGATTTGTTTATATAAGCCTAAAAGACACAACCAGACCTATCTTTAAAGGGATGGCTGCCTGGTCGTGCGGTTTGCGCGCTGGACTGTCGTTCGGATTTATCGACGGTCGAGGGTTCAAACCCTGCCCGCTCCCATCCCCCGTCGTCCTGCGGGAGGTTTGGACTAGGAAGTAAACTATCTTCAACTCTGAAGGAACATCCGAAAACATGTAAAACAAGGGAGAGCTAAACATCCCCTACTCCTTACTTTATTTATTTAGTCCTTGACACCCAATTTATCGATAGAGATTGACCATTTTTAAGTCAGATAGGATAAACACAACACGCTAAGATAGCATAGTACACTATGAATATATAAAACAGTTGAATTACTTTTCCTAACGTGTTAACAACAATATTGCTTCTGCGTAAAGTGCCTTGATTTGATAACGATAGTCTTAATAATTCGAGACTGTCTAGTAACTCCTCGTTATTACTGTTTGTTTTGTTTTTTTACTTATGATGCGTACTTAGCCATTGTGTATCAGGCCTGGACGACTTTTTACACTCCTGACACCCATAGGCTTAATACCATGCCGCATGCCCTTTTATAAAATGAGTAGGTCTAATAACTAAGGAAGATGTTTCTTACATACTTTGAAAATAAAATAAAACAAAGATGTGCATGTATGTGTGTGTGTATTTTTTTTTTGCCTTGTATTAAAATCTTTAGAAAGAAAGCTAATTGCATTGTTTAATTCCATTGACTTATTATATAACGGAAAAACAATAGTAAAGTTTAAAATCACATAAAAGACATTGATCCGTAGCATTAAAATTAGATCTAGAAAACAAAGAAAAAATATGCTGGAGTGTTAAGAAACACTTGACCTCTGTAACTAGTGCACTGGTATAATAGATCTATATGCTTAACTGACCATGCCAATCTGACCATTCAACACTATTGCGTCTGCCCAAAGAAAAAAAAAATGCGCGATGATCAACACCATCAACTATACACACTACACTAGGACTACATTTGTAGGCTCACAACGTCTATCTGACCAGGTTTGCTAAATCTGTCGTATGTGTAGTCTATGTATTTTTCTTTTGTGTAAGAAGGGTGTGGATGAGTTTTTTCTTCTTCTATATTAGGTTTTCCTAATGCTCTTAGATCTATAGAACTGTAGATTTAAACATAGAACTCAATAATACTACAATTTAATCTATGTTTGGCACCATCTAAGGTTCAAGCTATAAATAGGTATAATTGATGTTCCCGCTGTTAATAAAATATCGTTTACCGCAAATGAATTAATCTAAAACAATAAATATTGACCTACAACGCTTCAGATTTCAACTATTAACTAACAGTCACCCTTAAAGCCAGAACCAGACGCGGTCCTTGAAGTTAAATTACAAGCCTAGTGATCAGTTGTTGGTCTGAAATTTATGAATACATTTTTCAATACATACATCCACCCACTATACAAGCCAGATTGCACTTTATTTTTGAGAGATTTACATTTACACAAACTAGTTTAATATATATTTCCATTTATACATATATACGTTGACTATTCCACACATATCCTTTACATTTGGTGGACAGATTAGTTTGTGATAGGCCTATCTGTTTATAAATATTGTTAAGCTTTAATTAATCAATCATTAACAGCGTTTAAAGCAATAAGGTAAATAAAAGGAACAAATTATTTCGAATAAAGGTCCATGTTATTCAACAGTTTTACAAAATGCTCTGCAACACAAGCTATTTACAAAACTTGTAGGTATCGCTCCCTGACGAATATCATATTTTATGCCAGATCCGGCTAGGCCGAATATCAAAAATTACTATTCGGTGCACCCCTAATATATATATATATATATATATATATATATATATATATATATATATATATCGAGAGAGAGAGAGAGAGAGAGAGAGAGAGAGAGAAGGAGAGACAGAGAGAGGAGTAAATGAAAAAAGATGAAAAATAAAACAGACAAAGAGTGCTGAAATACGATCATTATCAATACTTCAATGCCACATATGCATCGTAAACTGCTAGTTAAACGCACATTTACCTGAATCCCAACATGATACGCTTCTGGAAGACCGTCATTATTGAGATCGATGGGTTCTCTATCCACTTTGATCTCGTCTCGTTGTACCAATAATCCTTCCTCGTTAAGAAATACATTCTCATCACCGGCGTCACTCTCGCTGTAGCTTCTGTAGGAAGATCCTTTGGCTGCAGAGGTCAGGTTAGATCGCTGTAAAAGTCTTGCACCTAGGGCGTTGTTGTGGGGCAAGGGGCTCCCGTTGGGAACGACGACCCTCTGCTGTAAAGTCCAGTTGGCGTGGCCGTCCTGCTGACGGCGGTACCTCTCTTTCAGAAAAGCCTTATGTATGGACATCATGTCCTCCGGACGTTCACTGGAGCAGGCCAGAACGCTTAGCGTGCTGTTTGGGTCAACATATATCACAAGTAAACAGGTTAGGTCCTGCTGACTGTACACAATGTCTCTGATGTTCTGAAAGCTGATCTCGTTCATTTTCCCACCTTTTTTCCCGTCTGCCGTCGGGTGAAGCTCCAGATGCAGCCCAGAGGAGGTCAGCTGGAATCTACAAGAGCGCGATGGCTTGCTGGAGTATTCTGAAAAAATTAATTTGATCCGTTTCTCTGTCACTCTCTCACCAGCACACCAAACGCCTCGAAAGTTCACATTTTTGTCCACGAGAACTTCAAACGACATTTTGTCCTCTAATTTACCTTGCACTCGTGTAGATTAAATAGATTCATTGGTTGTTGTATTTCAGGCTGTATTATTAAAACACCTGAATGAGCAAAGTTTGACCACAAATATCTTGCAACAAGAATGTCATCTGAGGCGATTAAAAATGATTCTACTTTCTTGATTTCTCTACAACTTTTAATTGATTAATCCTCATAGTAAGACTTGTATTCTTTGTCTCTGTTAAGTACAAACTGAATCAATAGACTATAAAGACGTCCTCTTAAAGAGATCTGAAAAGAAAAGATAAAATGCTATGTACTATATGTAAAAAGTTCAAGATATAATGTGTTGCTTTATTAGCTTCTCTTATTTATTTTATCTTATACGTTACAGTGTTTCTTTCAACTATTATGTTTGTGCGTAAAATAATATTCTCTTTATGTCAGGATACTTAATTGCTGAACACAAAGGTATATTTTCATTTTAACTTTAAAATAGTATAAGGTGCTGGATTATTGAATTCAAAATTTAAAAAAATATCAAAGCACTAATAACATTAACAAAAATATTTTAAAAGAGTAAAAACATAAAGGATCCAATTAGTTAAGAAATTGCGAGAAATCTAGCCACTCTCGGTACTAAGTCATGTCCTAATGTGAGCACAAAGTTTGTTACTTTCATTTACCAGAACAATCAGGTCCGTTCTGCAGAGTTGACGGGCACACGGGGCTAGATTTCTACTAAATATAAAAAGAATAACAAAGTAATAATAAATTCCATTGTTTTTATGTTGACACTGGCCCTCAGTCCTATTGGAGCTTAACTCTAAGAACAGATAATTTATGTTAGCTTCAAGCTACTTTTGAAAAGCGAAGTAAAAAAACAACTACAGGCTGATGGAAGAAACTTACGTAGACCAAAATATAAAAAAAGATATCTTAAATTACTTGCTTCTCTAAACAATCAGCCTATTACGTCATCGCGACCCATGTACAGATGTAAGCAATATTGATATCCTTTTGATACGTACATTGAAAGGCGAGTATTGCGGATACTAAGGATTAGGTCATGGATGTCTGAATTTCCCCACTTCTAATTGAAGTAAAGTCTATTTATAAATGAGCCGATTTCTAGCTCCATTAAGCAGCACAGACAAACACATATACAGCACAGGCACACTTCTCCATCCAACCAACGCTGTGAATACTCTACACGAACACACCTACATTTATTATACACTCTCTAACAGACACACTCACACTTGTATACACATACTCTAGCTCTGATGATTTAAAAACTTGTTTTTCTGGCTCTCATTCTACTAAGTAAACTGTGTGGAAGGAGTCAGTGAAGTTTGATCACTCTACCATAATAATGTTACACATACACAAGGAAAAGGGGTGGGTTGGTTAACAATGGGGAAAGGGATCTATTTCTTTATTCTCTGAACAAAGCTGAGAGGTGCCAGGAGGGGGGGGGGTGCCATTAGGATCGGCAAACAGCTATGGTTGTAATTAGAGATCTTTTGGTCAAACACAATTAGCGGCGCTTGTAATAGAGTCTAAAAGTATCAAATTTAACATTTTTTAAAAAGTAATTACCCCACCCCCTCCTGAAGAGTATTATAGAGAAATGCTTTTAGTAAATAAATTAATTAATTGACGCTCATTTTGCACTCGGAGAATTTTGTCAAGTTTTACTTCCAGATCTAGAATACAAGTTGATCTACACCTTGTCTAATAAATGTTTACTTTAAATGCTAAATTTTTCAAACTTCGAAAAAAAAAAAAAAAAAACAACAAAGCTTCTATTAAATTTAAATGTATCCATTAGCTTGAATCAGTCATGTAATTATATAATTATATGTACGATTGACCTAGACATGTGTGCGATAGCAATATCTTTACCAATTGTTTTTTTTTTAGCTTTTAGTGTTCTCAGTACGCTATGATCCTATCACTTGTCTGGAAATAGAAACAAATAGAAATAATTGTGCAAAATTTCAGCTTGATCCGAGATTGGGTGTTGTAGAAATAACGTGTAAAAACTTTTCATCAGACAGACAGATTGACAGACCGGTAGAGTGATTCGATATAAGCTTTGTAAAAAGAAAATATTAATTTTAATTAATTAATTATTTTGAAGTTTTTTCTTCTAACGCCTAAATCTCTAGCGTCAAAAGGGCGTCGCATACCGTTAGCAGAACAATCGTAAGTCAATCCGAAGATATTTCACCATTTTGACTTGAAAAACAAAAGACTTAAGAATCACACTGGCATGGAAATATCTTGTTTGAAATAGTTTTTTTAAAATGGATCTTATTGCAGATGCCTCTCACAAAATGTTTGTCAAATTTTTTACATGTTTTGGATGTTCCTTCAGAGTTAAAGATAATCTACTTCCTAGTACAAACCTCCCGCAGGACGACGGGGGATGGCAGCGGGCAGGGTAAGAACCAGGGACCAACGAGTTCCCCGAACAACAGTCCAGCGCGCATACCTCAATCCTGGCAGCCATCAATTAATTGGTAAGGCCCTACTTAGACAATAAAACGATATCACTTAATTAAATAAATGAATTTGTGAAACATGTGGTATAACATAATGTTAGTTTTACTTGACTACAATACAATTATTATTTGAAAAAAACGAGTTCCCCCCCCCCCCCATCCCTCTTTATCAGCACGTCGTTACCCCTCTGTCCGAGAAACACAATGACAAAATAATGTCTTTTATTTTTGATTTGACTACTTTGAAAACACCGTAAATGTATATAATAGGAAATGGATATCGTATTGAATGGTAACAGAATTACATCTAAATCTAAAGATAGTAAAATGTAAAGTTCCCCTTTGTGGTCTGTAGGGCAGATGATGTAAAGGTCATCTGTTTCTGTGGTCTACGGTTAACGAGGGTGCCATGTGGCCAGAACAACGACCAACCACCTTTACTTTTCCCAACTAATGTCAGGTATCCATTAGAGCTGGGTAGACTCAGAGGCACACAAAGATTCTGAAATTAAAAATCCATGTCTTCATCAGGATACGAACCCGGGATCCCCGGTTCGGAAAGCGAAGCACTTTACCGATAAAGCGCCGCGCATCTTACATCTATATCTTAGTCAATGTTTAATAGTTTTTACATACTTTCGAGAGAGTGGAAGAGAGTTTAAAAATGAAAAGAGAGGGTAAGAGAGAGTGGGAGAGAGTTTAAAAATGATAAGAAAGGGTAAGAGAGAGCGGAAGAGAGTTTAAAAATGATAAGAAAGGGTAAGAGAGAGCGGAAGAGAGTTTAAAAATGATAAGAAAGGGTAAGAGAGAGCGGAAGAGAGTTTAAAAATGATAAGAGAGGGTAAGAGAGAGTGGGAGAGAGTTTAAAAATGATAAGAAAGGGTAAGAGAGAGAGGAAGAGAGTTTAAAAATGATAAGAAAGGGTAAGAGAGAGCGGAAGAGAGTTTAAAAATGATAAGAGAGAGTAAGAGAGAGTGGAAGAGAGTTTAAAAATGATAAGAGAGGGTAAGAGAGAGCGAAAGAGAGTTTAAAAATGATGAGAGAGAGTGGAAGAGAGTTTTAAAATGATAAGAGAGGGTAAGAGAGAGCGGAAGAGAGTTTAAAAATGATGAGAGAGAGTGGAAGAGAGTTTTAAAATGATAAGAGAGGGTAAGAGAGAGTGGGAGAGAGTTTAAAAATGATAAGAGTGGGTAAGAGAGAGTGGAAGAGTTTTAAAATGATAAGAGAGGGTAAGAGAGAGCGAAAGAGAGTTTAAAAATGATGAGAGAGAGTGGAAGAGAGTTTTAAAATGATAAGAGAGGGTAAGAGAGAGCGGAAGAGAGTTTAAAAATGATGAGAGAGAGTGGAAGAGAGTTTTAAAATGATAAGAGAGGGTAAGAGAGAGCGGAAGAGAGTTTAAAAATGATAAGAGAGGGTAAGAGAGAGTGGAAGAGAGTTTTAAAATGATAAGAGAGGGTAAGAGAGAGCGGAAGAGAGTTTAAAAATGATAAGAGAGGTAAGAGAGAGAGTGGAAGAGAGTTTAAAAATGATGAGAGAGAGTAAGAGAGAGTGGAAGAGAGTTTAAAAATGATAAGAGAGAGTAAGAGAGAGTGGGAGAGAGTTTAAAAATGATAAGAGAGGGTAAGAGAGAGTGGAAGAGAGTTTAAAAATGATTAGATAGGTAAGAGAGAATGGAAGAGAGTTTAAAAATGATAAGAGAGGTAAGAGAGAGTGGAAGAGAGTTTAAAAATGATAAGAGTGGGTAAGAGAGAGTGGAAGAGAGTTTAAAAATGATGAGAGAGAGTAAAAGAGAGTGGAAGAGAGTTTTAAAATGATAAGAGAGGGTAAGAGAGAGTGGAAGAGAGTTTTAAAATGATAAGAGAGGGTAAGAGAGAGCGGAAGAGAGTTTAAAAATGATAAGAGAGGGTAAGAGAGAGTGGGAGAGAGTTTAAAAATGATAAGAAAGGGTAAGAGAGAGCGGAAGAGAGTTTAAAAATGATAAGAAAGGGTAAGAGAGAGCGGAAGTGAGTTTAAAAATGATAAGAGAGAGCAAGAGAGAGTGGAAGAGAGTTTACAAATGATAAGAAATGGTAAGAGAGAGCGGAAGAGAGTTTAAAAATGATAAGAAAGGGTAAGAGAGAGCGGAAGAGAGTTTAAAAATGATAAGAGAGGGTAAGAGAGAGTGGGAGAGAGTTTAAAAATGATAAGAAAGGGTAAGAGAGAGCGGAAGAGAGTTTAAAAATGATAAGAAAGGGTAAGAGAGAGCGGAAGAGAGTTTAAAAATGATAAGAGAGAGTAAGAGAGAGTGGAAGAGAGTTTAAAAATGATAAGAGAGGGTAAGAGAGAGCGAAAGAGAGTTTAAAAATGATGAGAGAGAGTGGAAGAGAGTTTTAAAATGATAAGAGAGGGTAAGAGAGAGCGGAAGAGAGTTTAAAAATGATGAGAGAGAGTGGAAGAGAGTTTTAAAATGATAAGAGAGGGTAAGAGAGAGTGGGAGAGAGTTTAAAAATGACAAGAAAGGGTAAGAGAGAGCGGAAGAGAGTTTAAAAATGATAAGAGAGAGTAAGAGAGAGTGGAAGAGAGTTTAAAAATGATAAGATAGGTAAGAGAGAATGGAAGAGAGTTTAAAAATGATAAGAGAGGTAAGAGAGAGTGGAAGAGAGTTTAAAAATAATAAGAGTGGGTAAGAGAGAGTGGAAGAGTTTTAAAATGATAAGAGAGGGTAAGAGAGAGCGGAAGAGAGTTTAAAAATGATGAGAGAGAGTAAGAGAGAGTGGAAGAGAGTTTAAAAATGATGAGAGTAAGAGAGAGTGGAAGAGAGTTTTAAAATGATAAGAGAGGGTAAGAGAGAGCGGAAGAGAGTTTAAAAATGATAAGAGAGGGTAAGAGAGAGTGGAAGAGAGTTTTAAAATGATAAGAGAGGATAAGAGAGAGTGGAAGAGAGTTTAAAAATGATCAGAGAGGTAAGAGAGAGTGGAAGAGAGTTTAAAAATGATGAGAGAGAGGAAGAGAGAGTGGAAGAGAGTTTAAAAATGATAAGAGAGAGTAGGAGAGAGTGGAAGAGAGTTTAAAAATGATGAGAGAGAGTAAGAGAGAGTGGAAGAGAGTTTAAAAATGATAAGAGAGGGTAAGAGAGAGTGGAAGAGAGTTTAAAAATGATAAGAGTGGGTAAGAGAGAGTGAAAGAGTTTTAAAATGATAAGAGAGGGTAAGAGAGAGTGGAAGAGAGTTTTAAAATGATAAGAGAGGGTAAGAGAGAGTGGAAGAGAGTTTAAAAATGATAAGAGAGGGTAAGAGAGGGTAAGAGAGAGTGGAAGAGAGTTTAAAAATGATAAGAGAGGGTAAGAGAGAGTGGAAGAGAGTTTAAAAATGATAAGAGATAGTAAGAGAGAGTGGAAGAGAGTTTAAAAATGATAAGAGAGAGTAAGAGAGAGTGGAAGAGAGTTTAAAAATGATAAGAGAGGGTAAGAGAGGGTAAGAGAGAGTGGAAGAGAGTTTAAAAATGATAAGAGAGGGTAAGAGAGAGTGGAAGAGAGTTTAAAAATGATAAGAGATAGTAAGAGAGAGTGGAAGAGAGTTTAAAAATGATAAGAGAGAGTAAGAGAGAGTGGAAGAGAGTTTAAAAATGATAAGAGAGGGTAAGAGAGAGAGAGAGAGTGGAAGAGAGTTTAAAAATGATAAGAGAGGGTAAGAGAGAGTGGAAGAGAGTTTAAAAATGATAAGAGAGAGTAAGAGAGAGTGGAAGAGAGTTTAAAAATGATAAGAGAGGGTAAGAGAGAGAGAGAGAGAGTGGAAGTGATTTCTTCTCGTCTGTTAGCTCTACGTGACTAAATAAAGGCGAATGTTTACAGTTTACAATTTGTTTATTCCATACAAGAAACTTCAGCGTCCACATGTTGACAACTAATGGCCCAAACACAGAAGCATTACATTGCGCAAGAGTTATCTGAATACACACCCAGTGTCCTTGCTTTAGGGATGTACTTTGAAAGAGTAGTTTCTTTCTTTGGTTCACTGCCGGTCTTTTCATAGTTTCCTATCTTGTTGGTTTAATAAGAGGACAATACTATTGTCCTGGGGTGCTGGCTTGTTCAAATTGGCGTACATGTACTAGCATATGTCAAGGTGACATCGGTAAAGGTGGGAGAACTGGATAGAAAGTATCAAACTGTGCATGGGAATAAATTAGCTTTTCAAAAGTAGCTGTAGTATATTTTGTTTAAAGACATATATATATGTAGGCTGAATAGCATAAGTTATATGCTATTACTAAATCCCAAAGAAATTATATACATTTTAATAGTTCTTACTATAACTTAAAACTGATAGATTTTTTTTTATTAAATAACGAAGTCTGATCTTCTACTTTTTAATTACCTGCAAACTAATAGATATTCATAGAATTCCATAGATTATACTTTAATAGCTATTGGGTCATAACTACTTTGAAAGTGCATAGAATGTCTTATAAAAAATTGAATGTAGCTTCTCAGTACTCTCCACTATTTCATGAAGAGATCAAGTGTAAGATTTGGGACCACAAGAGTTTGTCTTATGGGCACTCATAGCAAATCAAAGGTTCTAAATCTTTACAGCGAAACGTCCTGTACTTCATCTGCGTTAGATCTACACATTAGTTTGAGCACACAGCACTATCCCCTAGGACGTAGTATTCAGTTCTATAAATGCAGCTTTCTGCTTTTTTTTTTTTTTTTTGGTATGTTACACAGCAAACGAAATTGATCAAACCACCCACGCCATATTCTTGTATAGAAGTAGACCTAGATTATTAACCCTATACCAGGAGGCCCCAAGACTGTTTGATCCACTTTGGACAAGATAATCATTTTGTACATGTATTTTTACTCTTGGTGTGTACATAGAGCCAGTGTGCGCACATAGCGAGAGGGTGTGGTGATAACAGAGTTAGTCCAATTAGAAGGGAAACAAAAATACAGATAACGATCGCGTTGAGCTGAGAATGTTATTTGTATGTTCGACTCGTAATGGCGCAGCTTTTAAGTTATATACGAAACAGTGGATGATAGAAACATTTTAGTGGTGAAATAGAAAATATTTACTGAAGAAATACAAGATGAGAAACAGGCTAAGTTGTTACTGACCGACATTATCAATTGACTATTTTCTTAGGGAAAGTCCATTTCTTAAATCTTGGTAAGAGTTCACCTCTGTGATAGATGTGAAGTAAAAAAAAAACAGGTGAAGAAAAAAAAAACACTCTTTGATAATTCCTTCCCCCCCCCCCCCCAATTCTACTTACTTACGTTTAACTATAACTTAATATCAAATCAAACTTGACAACATAGAAACGATGGTGTCTGCACCATACCATTAACTTTATACAATAATGGATTTGTATGAGTAAAGGAAAGCAATTATCCCAGTCTCAGACACATACATCTACAGGGCAGATGATGTAAAGGTCATCAGTTTCTGTGGCCCACTGTTAACGAGGGTGTCATTTAGACAGCACAACCAACCTCTATTACTTTCTCCAACTAATGTCAGGTGCTCAAAGATCCCTAATTAAAAATACCAGTCTTCTCCAGGATTCGAAACCGGGACCTTGGTTCGGAAGCCAAGCGCTTTACCGTTCAGCCATCGCGCTTCCTTTTGCATGACTAATGGAAGAAAATAATTCTGTTTTCCATCATTTATCTCAGAAAGTATCAATAGTACATCTCAGTCAATCAGATAGTACTACTCAGTCAATGAGATTTAGTTGGAATGTTCACGGGAATGACATTGCAGGTACCAACGAATGCTTAAGACTTTATTTAAAACAAAACAATTTTCTTCATGTTGGTGTGAGAACATAACTCTGCAATACAACTAAATAACTGTAGAGGTGATGTATAGGAACAACATAGAACAAATCAATCTTAGCTCTAAGAACAACATTGAACAAATCCATTTTAGCTCTAAGAACACCATTGAACAAATCAATCTTAGGTCTAAGAACAACATTGAACAAATCAATCTTTGCTCTAAGAACAACTAAGTATAAGAACTACTGAAAGCTAGCTTTGAATATCCCCTCCCGCCCCCCTCCTGTGAGCTTAACGACTGCATCAATCCACAGGTTGAAGAGGAACAGTGAATATCTTAAAAGCTGGTTTAAGAGCTGCTATTTTTGCAAGTTTGCGGCAAAGAAAAGCTTGTTGGACAACATAAAAAATGGGCCGACATCTCTCTTAATAGCCTGCTAAGAAGAGACGCTGACTGGAAACAGTGGAGGTATTTGTTTACGCAAACTGTCACAGTACCTCTACGACAAACGTCAAGGGACAGATGATGATGATGGTATAGACCAGTGGTCGCCAAATGCGGCTTGAGTGCAGCATGCAGCTCTTTGACTTTTTGGCTGCTGTTCTTCCACGAAATGTTTAGTGCAGGCACGGAATACTAGTTATTAATTTCCCTTATTAAAGTAAACATTTTTGAAAAGCAAGCTAACTGAAAAGAGACATTTTCAGAAAGCACCAAAAGCACTGAGTGTCGTTCTCAAAGATATGTAGGACTGCGCGAAGAAATGTAGTGTGACTATTTTTGTGCATTCACAGTGGAGTGGACAGATAACTTTGAATACCACGGTAACAGAAATAAATTGTAAGCACTGTGATATTGAAATTAGGAGCTTTAAAAGGCGGAAGTTGGATTTAAAGAAACAACAAAGGATTGCAAGGCTCATTATTCAAACGTCTTTTGATAACTTCGAGATAATATGGGAAAACAAAGAAAATACGAATCAATTTCCTTTTGCATAATGAAGATTAATATTAATATTTAGATTGACATATTTATGTGAACAATCAAATTCAAGCATGAACATCACCAGGAGGAAATGAAGAAATCAATTTTTCTATGAGAACTTGTAATCGTGCCTTAAATAAAACGACAATATACACACTTTACACATCTATAAAACAGATGACCTGTACATTATATGCCAAACAGATCGCAAGGTCTGAAACGGAAACTTTACTTCTTTTGTTACGAACCCCTAAAGGCAATCCGAGGCTATTGTTGTTAGTAGAGTACTTGTATTTTGTTTCAAGAATACCTTTTACATTGTTAGACTTCTTATATTTTTTAAATCAATATTATGTTTACATGAGTGTGATACTATATTTTATTTAATGTTCCATTAAATTTACATATTAATGTTTTATTAAATTTACATATTAATGTTTTATTAAATGTAGCAGTATTGGAGATCAGCGCCCATCCTCCATAAAGGAGCGACTTGAATAAAGGTTTTGTAAAAATAAAATTCAACGAATAAAACACTTTCTCAATCTAACAAGATTTTATAATTTAAATGTAATTGACTGAAACTTTTTTCATGGAACCTGGGTGGGCGGACAGCTGATCTCAAACAGGGCTCTAACGATTTTCCTGGAAATTAAAAAATTGATGTATATCGCTGAGAAAAGAATTACTAGCTCGTTAGCCACACGGGGAAAAATCTAGTTTAACCGTTATAATTTCTCAAAGTAAAAAATAAATACATGTAAATTTGGATGGAGACTATATCTAGCTCTAGAGCCAACATGGCGTAGTCAGTCGTATTACCGGAAATGCGATAACAGAGTCAATGTAAAGTTGGTTTATAAGCGTTGCTTAGGTTTTGTTACGTAAATGTAATAGAGATTCCAGATCTAGAAGGAAATCTTGACTAGATCTTAAGAGTTCTATATCAGGACTTTGGGTCTAGCATTGGATCTAGATGTCCATATAATATACATTCCAATAAATAATCGCATCAATAGACCTTCCTCGCTGGCCGAATCAGAAAATATTTCCTATCAGTTTACGGTGTCCAGGGTTCGATAGAAGAACGGGGTCTCTTTGTGATCGCTTTTTTTTTGGTATGTATTATTTAAAAAAAAAGAAGTAATCGATCAGAATTCAAACCCGTTAATTTAATTCAGAGAACACACTAAGCCTTTTCAGGAGTCTTAGGCCAACATGGTAACCACTCTGCTAGCGAAGACCTTCTGAACTTGGAAGATTGTTTAGTTATCAATTGTTTCTATTTTTCATGTTGTTTCATATTTTTTAAGCCTCAAACGACGACCTTTAAAGGGGACTAATTCAGCTCATACCATCACTTCAGTCAAGTACAATTTCTTTCTCTTGTTCGATGTACCAGCAAAATAAAATAATTACCAATAGTTAATCAACTAATTGGTTAATTGTTTTATTGATTCTCGTGTTGTCAGGTAAAAAATTATTGTGCAAACTTTCAGCTTGATCCGAGAATGGGTGTTGTAGAAATAACTTGTAGGCCTACAAACTTTTGACCATACAGAGTGAGTTGATATAAGCTTTATAAAACGCAATGAACAAACACACAATATTGACGAGGGAAATGTCCGGACCTCTAGAACTTTCCAGGAATCACTTATATGTTTGTCGTGTGTTATAATTTTAAGCAGTTACAGAATTTAAAAAACAAATTCTGGCATATAACAACAACAACCTCAACAACAAAACAACGCAGCTATTGATACTTCTAAACAAAATTAAAGAACTATGTTATGATCAGGAAGAGTAGGCCTTTTGGTATGGGGTAATGGTGTAAGCCTACTATGCTGTCCGTATCCGATTCACTTCTTAATGTGACACTAATGTTTACATAATAAATAAATCTGCACCCCTTAGCTGTCAGAAGATAAGTTTTTGAATTGATAAATAAACATTTTGGTCAAATTATTAATACATTTATAATATATAAATATTATATAAATATATCTAGATCTGGGATCTATTTAGTCTTATTTAGACTGGTAAGTGTATAATGAGGAGGAAAAAAAGTAGTTCAATTTTTTACAACTTATTATTAAAACGAAGTTTGTATCAAAAATATTTTAAAAAAACAACACTTAAATCAGTATTCTATTCAATGAGCTAGTTAAAAAATGGAAAATATATTTTATAATGATCCGTTCACAATTTTCTTTTGTGACCTTAGATGCACATTGTTTTTACCAATGCGCGAATCTATGAATGAAGCTTGAGTTATTAATGAAGAAGTCTGTGACCTTTTCAAAAAACTTACCTTCCCTGAAGTTTTTCATTTAAAAGTGGTGTATTTTTTTTTTTGGGGGGGGGGGGGAATTCTGCTTGCATATGTAATTAAAAAAAATAGATGTTTCACTTTCGGAAAAGAAAAAGTAGCCGTTGCATCAGAATTTTGAATGATCTAAAATATCATGATGTCCATTCATTTTCTCATCTAGTTTCTAAGATCTAAACGGGAGGGACGGACGGACGGACAGACAAACCAGACAAAACAAATAGCGTCTATTCCCCTTTCGAGGGCCGCTAAAAAAAAACAACAAGATTCTGAAATTTTTATTTAACTTATTTAATTAACAAAACACAGTATTTTTTATCTTAGAAAGATCAAAGATCAACCAATGTTCCGATGTACAGCATTTATCATTTATTGATTGTTCATCTCTGCAGACTATACATCTGCATATAAGTTTGTACGGTTACAGTCAAACAATATTCATTTGTTGAAGGGGTTATTTTCTCATTCTTCGAGACGATTTAACGTAAGTTTAAATCTACAAATCCAGTTTCGAAGAAAATTACTTTACAAAAATAAAAATATAAACATTACAGGTAACGGTTAAATTGTAATATTCTGGAACATTTATTGATCATATTTTGAAAGACCTGCTTTATAATGCCACCCCCGCGCATTTGAATTAAATCTGTGAACTCTAGTTTCACTTTTACCCGCCCACAACAAAAAAAAAAAGCTAATTCTACGTAAAATACTTTGCTTCTTAATTCCATATTTAATAAATCCTAAGTAGTTTTACGTTAGATCCCCCCCCCCCCATATTTATCTTATATGTAATTTGTAATTAATTTGTATGACAGAAAATACTAAATTTAGAAAAAACAATTTTTTTTACATTATTTTGAAAAACAAAAACGTTTGCGTAAATGTTTTAAACACACACAGAACTCTCTCCTTCCCTTATTACTAGAGTCTTTCCTGTTTTTTTTTAACTTTTAATAGTGTATGGTTGTAAAAAGGATATTTTTTTTCTGAAAAATCTGCTTTCATAATTAATTATATAAATTAAGCTTTTCGCTTTCAGTAATAAAAAGGTATTCAAATTTGAAAGATCTAGATAATCATAATTTGGATTTTCAATACCTTTTCTAGTTTTTGAGATCTAAATTAGACGGACGAACGGACAGACCACACAAACACACTAAGCTAGTAGCTGCTATTCCCATTTCGGGGTTGCTAAAAATGGATAGTTTTGACCAGGGCTCAAATAGACAGTAGAGTATCGAATAAACGCTCAACCATCCATTCCCAAAAAAAAAATTAAAAAGGTGGGGGTCAACGGTCACATGACTTACCCAGTCACACTTATCAAGCGATACCCATTTTCGTTAAAAATCACAATAGAGCTGACACAGATTGTCGTTGTCGTTTTTTTCGATAAACAATATATTTATTAATTATATGTTTCTCAATACATTAATAGGACAACCAAAATGCATACTGATAGTGACTATCTTAATGTTGTGTTGGGCGGCTTTTAGAACTGTCTTTTAATCACGTGATCCAGTCTAGTGGCCCAACTGATTTAGAAGGCTCTGAATGGTCATGTCAGATGTTACCTTGGTACCCGTGTCGTTGGTAGGTGGTGTCGGATGTCCTTGGTTTGATTTCTAGTAGAAGCTAATTTAAGTGTAGACATATATTCTTGTATCGTACTCTAGTGTGACTATTTATATGTTAAAATTTTTCGGCGAAATATGGTGTGTTAAAAATTCAGGGAACGTAACTTGCTCTTGAAAGATTTTAATTCCCAAGTTCTGATTTCCAGCAGCCTCTAAGTATTCCCCTCCCCCAACTTAAACCTATTCTATGAAAAAAAAAGTTAAATCCTAAAAGCTAATCTTTGTATTTAAAAAGAAAACAGAACCTAGTGTCAAAGCGTAAACCATTTCTTGTTGCAGAATGGCTGTCATTTAGCAAGATAGTGCTTAAACAAACAATGGTGGCATATCATACGTACTATTATTGAAAGTTGATAAGGATGCTAATAAGAATGAATTCATCATTACTTAGTTGAGTAACACATAGAAATAAACAATACAAAATCTATCACAGAATGACGATATTATATGGTAAAAAGTATCCTTCTGGCATACATGCTTTATATCTACAATGTTTGAGCCATCTCTCTTTCTCTATCTATCTGTCTGCCTGTCTGTTTATCTGTCTGACTATCTATCTATCTATCTATCTATCTATCTATCTATCTATCTATCTATCTATCTATCTATCTATCTATCTATCTATCTATATCACAAATTCTAAGAAAATCATATTATATTATATAGTTTATTTAGAATCTTTAGATTCTTCACTTTAAAGGATAACTCTATAAATAGCTAAAACATCGCAGAAACGGAATAAGAGGCGTGACAAATAAGAATGTCTTCTAAACACCTGCTTCTATTACTCAGAACAAATTACAGACGCCTGTTTCTAGTCGCTTACGGCCACAAGCGCCAGCACAATACTACCCTCGATACTCCAGGTGTGCTACTTCCCTCCCCCCCCCCCCCAACATCTGCCCGCTTTGAGGCTCATCCTAGACAAATGGATGAAATATATGAAAAGTGAAAAGTCCCGACATGTTAGTTCTATTAGTTTAGATACAAATATTCTTTTGAATAAGGCTTATACAAAGTATAGAGTGACATGTTAAGTGAATGTGAACAGAAATAATAAAGAAAGAAAAATGTAGAAGAAATGTGACACATAACAAAAGTGTAAAGAAACCAAGGGAGATAAACGACAAGAAAGAAAGATGAAACAAAACATATGAATAATATTCAAGACCTCATACAGTAACAGGGTAAATATTGCATACATGTAGTGATTGTACAAACGTTGTATAAATGTATAGATTTAGGGCTGAATAGACTCTGAAACATTGTTGAAATAAAAAGTTCTGAAATAGAAGAAAGTGTATTCTCCTCACATGTTACTCTTCACACTTCACACCACTTATAAGCACCACTTTAGACCATATACATTTTACTTCATATGTTACTAAAATGTCGCAGACATGGAATGTCTACATACTTAGATTGCTAAGGAAAAGTACCATAATGTGTGTATGCTGCTAGAAAACCATATTTAACTTTCAATATTTCATTTATTATTATTTCAAGACATTTATATTTTATCCTGTATCATATCCGTCTGATACAATTGAAGACAATTGATTATTGTCTTAAGCATATACTACCGTTAATACTTCGTAACCTTTGTTTCATAATGTAAGATTTTGTGAGACCCTTAACATATACACTGTTCAAATCAAAGAGCTTTACTTTCATTCAACAAAAGTAGCTGGTGGCCGAGTTGTCTACGACTGTCAATATTTACCCAAACTTATTTTGGAAACAATTTTGAAATAACAAAAATGAGTGATGGGGAAACTAGACTCTACTCCAATATGAAAAATTGTTTCTATGTTCTGTTAGTTCTAAATGTCAAAGTACAAGACAATCTGAATAGAGAATCAAATGGTCATACAGTCTAGAAGAACTGTTGCTCACGTCAAGTTGTTTTCCATTGCAGCTTTTGCTTAAAACAATTGGCCTATTATTGGCTTGGAGGAACTCCTCAATATAGGAAGAGACGAAAAGTGAGCTGGTTTGGTCATAGAGTAAGACATGACTCACTATCAAAAGTTATTCTTCAATGTACAGTGGAGGGAGTACGAAGAAAGGGTCGTCCAAAGAGAAGCTGGCTAATAAAAAATGGACCGGCCTATCTCCTGTTAAGAACAGCTGTTGACCGGGAAAAGTGGAAGGATTTGGTTACGCGAACTGTCCCAGCACCCTTACGACAAAAGTCAAGAGACAGAAGATGATGGCCTGGAAGCAAGTCTTTGCAGTGCAACTCTTCATATGGTTACGTTCAGACGTTTAATGTTGCAGTTAGTGCATGAAATCTCGGACTATTCAAGCCAAACTTTAGTTATGCTCCATATTCATTGTGGCTTTTCTTTTAAGAAACTTCTTAGCTTCATCTAGCATCAAACGATACATCATCTCTTAAGTTACAGGGTAAAGCATGGACTTTGTAGTAATGTAAAATACTTCACTTTTCCCTGATCGACATAAAATCATTATTTAGTGTTCTAAAGAAGTTTTCATCTAATCCATTTTCGGACATAAAAGTCGGAGCATTAATCACTAGGTATACATGTAAAAATGATGACAAAGCTTCTATCAACTCACTCTGTCTAGAACAAACTGTTGTACACGTCATTTCTCCTACACCCAATCTCGGATTAAGCTGAAAATGTGCACAATTATTTCTTTTACAAGCCAACAAAAGAGTCAATAAAAAAATTAGTTAATAAATTATTGGTAATTTATTATTTTGTTTGGTATCTTGAACAAGGAAAAGAAATTATACTTGACTGATTATGTGGTTTAAGTTGAATTAGTCCCCTTTATTGTTTGTAGAAAGATAAGTATGTAAATAACTATAAAACCTAATTTCATAAGTAGCTCCCTGCACAGTGGTTACCGTATTGGCTTAAGGAGGCTGAGGAGGTCTTAGTCATCGAGTTCGAATTCAGGTCGCTCACTTTTTTTTTTAAATGTATTTAAAAAGTGATCACCCAGATAGCCCGTTCTTTCTCCCACCCCGCACCCTTTTTTAACTGGTCCAGACAAGTAATAGGATAATTGAGAAAGCTAAAAGCATGAAATTGCGCTAAACAAAACAATTGGTAAATATATTTCTAGTCGCACAGATTTATTATTGTTAGTCTAGATCTATTACAAATGTAATTAAATGACTGATCCAAACTAATTGATACATTTACACTTAAGATAAGCATTGTTTT
The DNA here is from genome assembly GCF_947242115.1 of Biomphalaria glabrata. Lineage (NCBI taxonomy): Eukaryota > Metazoa > Mollusca > Gastropoda > Planorbidae > Biomphalaria > Biomphalaria glabrata. The sequence goes on from NC_074722.1 coordinate 22,960,781, forward strand.
TTTTTAAAGAGTATATTTTTGTATGGAATATGTGTAATTTGTTTTAATAGAGTGATTAAAACTGCGGGATGTTTCACAGGAGTAATGAAAAAAAAGAGTTTAAAGTTAAGAGAGAAACTTCATTTAAAATAGATTTTTTAGGGGGTCATGTGGCCAGCACAACGACCAACCGCTTTTACTTTCCCCAACTAAAGTCAGGTACCCAATAGAGTTGGATGGACACAGGAACGCCTTAAAAATCCCCAAATTCAAATCTAAGTCTTCACCGAGATTCGAACTCAGGACCTCAGGTTCGTCAGCGAAAAGACGGCGGTGTCAATTTTTTTCCTTTGACGTCATTCGAAACACTTTCATTCATAAAAAGAGATAAGTAGCTAAGATAGATTGTACGAGAATGGAAGATTGTAAGAACGATCGAACTCGAGTAGTCCCTCTAGGGCCAATAAGCTGAGAAGTTTCTTCTTACTGAGACACATATACCTTGAAATTTTAAAGAAAATCGTTGGACTGGTTTTTGAAATAAAATTTATATATAAATATATATGCATACATAAAAAAAAATTGCTCGTTTAAGAGTATAGGATTTTCGAAATATAATTTTTATATAAATATGTATGCATTCATAGAAGAATTGCTCATTAATTGCAAGCATACGACCACAAATAGCGATGGCCTTGCGAATAAATAGTCGAACAATTACTCTGGGCATGGCACGTATCTCGTTTGGAGTGCCAGTATGCCAAAGGCACATTTTTTTGATGAGATGAGAGGTGATCAGTGTAACAGAGGTCCCCCACGGGAACGCTTTAAACACCAGCTTGGGCGTTAAATGGCTTTAACTGACATCGAAAAGAGCACTTGACAGCAGGCGGCTTCCGAACGAGGCAGATGGAGATCACTTACGAGGGCCACGGGATACATACCAAGAGAAAATCCACTGCCAAGGACAGACGTAGACGGCGAAAAGAGAATCTAAATTGACCACCGCCGCAGAACAACAATTATGTCTGTGATGGGGGTGGCAAAATATGTAGATCGCAGCCGGGACTGCCTAGTCAAGTGAAATACTGTACTCTTCATTGATCTTCGGACTCGAAAAAAAAAAGCCTTATTATTATTATATTCAGCAGCTAAAGAATATGGTGAGATTTGGTAGGGCCTTTAGTTTTTGAGTGGACGATGGTGTGACTATACAAAACTAACATCGGCATTTCGGGATAACTTATAACAAATACATGGTAACAGAAAAGAAACTGCAACGAAAATATAACTTTGAATTTATAATTTATTTGAAATAGTAACCAAAGTAGTGCACATCTGACGTTTAACGGACAAAATGATTATTTAAATAGATAGATAGACAGATAGACAGAAATAGATACATACATACATAGATACATACATAGATTTGAACTATGTGGATGTAGAACTAGTAAAAACAATCCAGTCTGAACTAACCTTTGCCAGAAAGATAAATCTCCAATGTTAAAAACGAGAAATGCAATGACAACTTTTAAATACAGCAATCACTTCCACCTGTTTAGTGGTGGCATTGAGTTAAGGCCCTTCACAATTCACCGCACAGAGAAGTCTATTCACTAGCGTGTCCTAAACGAGACATTAGAGTGTAGTCTGTGACCGAGTAAATAGCCCAGACCTTTTTTTTCTAACCAGTAAATCAATATGAAGTAATGCAAAAAGTGATATTAAAATTACTATCATTGTGTGTGTGGTTTGTAGCTCTGTGTCTGTGTCTACGGTTTAAAAAAAAGGAAACTGTATGGAGAAACTCTATAGTCATAAAAGGGGAGGGGGAGTGGAGAAGTGATCTACATTGGAAGTAACTTTGTTTTCATTACTTGTCAAGGTTCTATTGGTTGTTGTTTTTTTCCTTACAATATGAAAAACTTTGCCATAAGACAATAAAAGTTATGTCATACTTGTTTAAAAAAAAATTAAAGTATTTTGGCATTCAGTATTTGGTCTCTTAACAACAAACAAAAGTTACTAAATAACATTGGCAAGCACCTTATTAGTTCTTACAATTTTATTACAATATATTATTAACATGAAAGTAGTCTAGATTTATTTATACTAGGTAAGCCAAAGTTTATGTATAAATCTTATCTTATCTTATAAACTACAGACGTTACTTCAAAAAAGAAGATGATTACGCGTATCCCTAGGTCAATCTAGTCCTGCTTGTTAGTCAATGACCTAAACTCTGCCAAGTCATTGTTTTTTTCTGGCTGACTGAGGCAACCTTTCCAGGAGTATTTGTACAAATTAGTCCTAGAATATGGAACAAGGAATGTGCTTTTATGTACAGTTATTTATTTTCTAGAAATATATCCTTTTGAGAGTTTCCCTATCTTCACAGGTTTAGAATGTCTCCGTCTTTACAGGTTTAGAATGTTTCTGTCTTTACAGGTTTAGAATGTCTCTGTATTCACAGGTTTAGAATGTCTCTGTTTTTACAGGTTTAGAATGTCTCTGTCTTCACAGGTTTAGAACTTGGCTTCAAAATGAATGAACCAATCCAAGAATTGAAATTTGGACACCTCGAATCACCCACACAAATATTTTTTTACGCCAAGCTATTAATACCGTACTAATTAAACAAACTTATTCCTTGACTCAAGTCTATAGTTATTTATTATGATGCCACAGTGTGTCACAGATCATGACAAATCAAAGGGGCTTCACCTACTTTTGAACTTATGACGTCATGTGAAAAAAAATGACGTTAAAAAATGAGCTCGTCTAGATGAATTTAAATCGAAAGGTTTTATTTTAAGACTTGTCTCTATGGTACTAGAGCTAGTAGGCTAAATATTATAAAAGTAAAATCAAACTTTTACTCTATAGGCCAGGACTTGTTTTGTTTAAATTGTATTACTATCTTTTGTTGCACGAAATTTCAGCAGGAGAGAGACCTTGGTAAACTCAATTTTCAAATGTGTCGGACATACAGATGGACGGAAAGTGAACAGCATAAAAATAATATCTGCTAAAAATGTTAATTTTAACTGGAAAGGTGTCAACTACGAAAAAGAGAAAACAAACTGTCTACTTGTACTACTCAAGCCTGCGTTACTGAACTCAAGTTGAAAGAATTCTTTTAAGCACACTGAAGAAAAGATTGCTACGTGCGCTGTTGATGACAATGATACCAAAATTTAACTATTGTATTCATACAGTGATAGCACAATGTAACTATTGTATTCATACAGTGATAGCACAATGTAACTATTGTATTCATACAGTGATAGCAAATGTGTAGCTATTGTTTTCATAAAATGATGCCAAATTTAACCAATGTTGTACCTTGAGCTGCGGTATTATGTGCCTATGATAGACGTTCATTGTTACTTACAGCTTGACTTGGAAGTATTTTAGTAAAGTACTTTGGTAACAAAACCAAAAAATCAATCTCGAATTCTTTTCAAAGGATCAAACTGTATCATAGGCATTGAATCTTGTTTGTTTGAGACATTCATGACTTATCTTTATATGTTCTTACTTGTTGTGAGCGTGTAATATATATATATATATAATATTGTTATGTAAGTAGCTCTTTTTCATGCTGTAAGGGAAGTCGCCCCGAATCTAGGAAAATCGATCCTTTCTGTCATAGAAAAGTAAAGATCTTTAGTCTTCAAAGTTTAGAAATAATGCAATACTATTTTGCGGATTTTTAATCGAATGGGCTATAAATCACAGAACTATATATTTACGAAAGGTAAAGCCATTTCCTGTTAGTTACCATTGAGATAATGTTTCGAAAATCCTAGATCGAATTAATTAACGTCTGTTGATTTTAATCATCTTACGTACATTTAGGGTTTGTTGGACTAGTCCGTTTCGTTTCTTTTAATAAAAAGTATTGGGCCGGAAGTGGCTTTTTTCCTTATATATCTTTGCATTTTTCAGTTCTCTTTTTAAATTAAACTGACATTATTATGCTATAATTTTAAGTGTGCCTGAAAAAAACAAATCTGCATAAAAATACGGGTAGTTGGGATCAAACCCGAAAGAGGCTATAAAAAGAAAAGACCTGAATTTAGCGCGTTAAACTACACATTTACAGTACTTTATTTGATGAGTATTTTACCCAAGATCTGTGTTGTTTTTTATAGGACTAGCTTATTTCAAGTACCCGGCATTTTCCGATACACAATTTCATACACAAAATAATTGTTGAAAAAAATTGTAGTGATTTTAAACTTTAAATGATTACTTAAAATTGTTTTATTCTAATCAATTTTGAATATTAGTTTGTTATGAATGTCACTGTCTGTTCTAGTTTCTTAAATTTTTCTTGAGAAAAGGGTTATTCTCCTAATGGGTATACCTGATTTCTAAAAGCAGCCTTTATCTTCTTATCTTATAAATACAGACGTTACTTCAAAAAAGAAGATGATTACGTCATGCATTTAGTCATGCATATAAACCAATGACTTAAATTCTGCCAAGTCACTGTTTTTTCTGGCTAGCTCAGGCAACCCATTCCATGCTCTAATAGCACTAGGGAAGAAGGAGTACTTGTACTAATTTGTCTTAGCATATGGGACGAGGAATGTGCCTTTATCTTTGTGTCTTTCTGGGTACTTTATTAGATTTTGTTTTTGTATTTGAAGATTATGGTTCAGTGTTTTATGTATAATTGCTACTTTACTTTTGAGTCTTTCTAAAGTATTGGTCCTAAATAATGCTATGTTCATAAAAGAAAAATCGCATGGCTGCATTATGATAAATGTACGTGTTAGTTCAATATATTTTATATTACTAGGTAACTAAAAATAACTGTATACATAGAAGTAAGTTTCATTTTTTTCTGTTAGACAAAGTCACATAGCAAATTTTTTTTTATATCCTTATTCTAAAAAGGAATTATAAATAGAATTATACAGTAAAAATAATCACTAAGTATTTTTTTTATAGTTTTAATAGTTTTGAAAGTCTGATAAGATTACAAAGAGAGTTTGTGTTTTTGCAAATGTCTGTCCGTCTGTCCGTCCGTCCCGTTTAGATCTCGTAAACTAGAAAAGATATTGAAAATCCGACATCACAATATTTTAGACCATTCAAAGTTCTGATGCAACGGCTACTTTTTTTTCTGAAAGCGAAAAATCTAATTTTTAAAATCAGTTATGCAAGCAGTTTTTTAAAGAGAAAAAGCTAATTAGTATGCATTATAAGTTAGACCTAATTTAAAACAAATAGTAATCTTGTAAACTTAATTTTTCTAAATTTTTATAGTACTTCCATCATCCATTCTAGAATTCGAATAAGAGATTGAGCTTTTTCAAAACAATTAGATCAATTATAAGACATCAGTTAGGCCAGGGGAGTTGCGGTAGCTGAGTGATAAAGCGCTTGGCTTCCGAACCGGGGGTCCTGGGTTCGAATCCTGGTGAAGACTGGGATTTTCAACTTTGGAATCTTTGGGCGCCTCCGAGTCCACTCAGCTCTAATGGGTACCTGACATTAGTTGGGGAAAAGTAACGGCGGTTGGTCGTTGTGCTGGCTACATGACACCCTCGTTAACCGTAGGCCACAAAAACATCTGCCCTATAGACCACAAGGTCTGAAAGGGGAACTAGTTACGCCAGGTTCACATCTAACTTTGCATTCACTTTCACCTATCCTTTGATCTGCGGGACCGTTGGGGCACTACACAAGATCTGTTAACCTTCTTTCTCCATTCTTATCTCTTATTAGTCTTTGATATAATTTCATTCGTATGTTCTTTCTGAAAATATTGAAGCCTGCCTGGGTGGACCACTTCGGGGGCCGATTTTGAGTTTGTGTTTCCACACAAACTGTCTTTGTAACCTTGTTATATATAGATCTAGACTAGAGTTTTATTATAGATTTAAATATACTAATGGAGATATGATATGTGGTGTTAGCTAATAGAAACGAACCTGGGTTTTTCTAAACTCTAATACTTGGTATGTAGTAGTAAATCAGCACCTACCTAAATAAATCGTAACTAGAAATCAAAAATCTATATTTATCGTAGTATATATAGGTCTGTGTTTGTAAATTATATAGCCTTCGTAACTTGTTCTATAGAGAAATGACTTTTGTAATTTCTTTTACAGAAAAATTGGGCTATTCGCGTCTGACACATATATAATTTTTATGTTCAGCAACAAACCCTATTAGATTGTATACCCAGATCATAGACATAAATAAATATAAATGAGCAGTATAAAAGTTAAGTATTCATATCTATTTCAGCCACACACCTATATATATATATTGTAAATAAGGAGGCAGTGTAGTTTTGTTTAATCTCTATGAATGAAGATCATGCAATTTTTCATAATTCGGAAATCCGAATACAATAGATATACAAGTTTTCAAGTTACATGAAGTTACTTCCTTCGGCCAGTCTAGGCCTATATTTATTTATGTCTATGACCCAGATCTTTCTTGATTCTGTATCTTATAATTGCAAAATAATAATTATGAGACGAGAGTTCTCTTATTTTCATTTTTCAATTACTAGAACTACTTCTAAACCATAGACATATATACTACTAGACTGGAAACCGGAAATAAATTCTTATCCGTAACTGAAGTAAAGTTGTTGGTTTTTTCAACCCTAACCTATGTAACATATAATTTTATTTTTTAGATTTAGATTTAGTAATTGATTATCAAAAATACATAAAAAATCACAATTTATTGTTGCATTCAGTCTTTTGATAAAGAAGATTATGTATCTAAAAATTGCAAAATAACAATTGTGAGACGAGAGTACTCTTATTTTTGATGCTCATTTACTAGATCTAGATCTAAAAATTAAATTATATGTTACATAGGTTAGGGTTGAAAAAAATATCCTTTACTTCTTTTAACTACTTTACAAGACAACGCCTTGGTTCAACTTTCTAAAAAATTTTCACGACATTTTTTGTAGTGTTAAAAAGTCTCCATGTCCAGTCTAGATATATTATACACAAGTCTATGTTCTAAACATTAAATTATAGGTTATATAGTTAGAGTATATATATATATATATATATATATATATATATATATATATATATATATATATATATATATATATATATATATATATATATAGGTCATTGCATAAGACATAAAAAAAATAATTCTCAGATATATCTAGGTGAAAAATAAATGGGTGTTACACTAAAGAACGATATATCAACTTTTCAGGCCATCAACTATTCACATAGAGTTAATCCCAACCTTCTATTTCATTCTACAAGCTTTCATTGTGACGACAAGACGAAAAAAACAGTTTAAAAGACCGCCAGCGGACAATCTATTTATCTCCTACACTATCCTACTGATGATGATTAGTTATAAAAGAAGACACATCAGTGTTTTATGTTTTGAAATGATAAATGTTAGTCTATTTGAACCATTTTTAATGATAAAAAGCCTGTTAGAGTTAGCAGTGAGCTACTTAGCAGTTAATTAAAATTTGCAGTGAGTTAAGTTAACAATGAGTTAAAGTTATCAGTGAGCTAAAGTTAGCAGTGAGCTAACGTTAGCAGTGAGTTAAAGTTATAATTGAGTTTTAAATTTAGCAGTGAGTTGAAGTTATCAGTGAGCTAAAGTTAGCAGTGAATTAAGGTTATACGTGAGTTAAAGTAAGTAGTGAGTTAAAGCTAGCTGTGTGTTAAAGTTATCAGTGAGTTTAAGTTTTAAGTGAGTTAAAGTTAGCAGTGAGTCAAAGTTGTAACTGAGTTGAATTTAGCAGTGAGCTAAAGTTAGCAGGGAGCTAAAGTTAGCAGTGAGCTTGTTTATTATTGCAATTATATTCTGGCACCAATTCATTCTCTAACCAAAAACAAAAGTGTCCCTATTAAAGTTTCCTGTAAAGTATCTAGCACCATGCGAAACTCTTATGTCAGTCTTGTTTACAATGTTAAACATCATTTCTCATGTTTCTCATTTTTGTACAATTTTTTTTTATCGTAGACTTGAACTAAAATAAAATGGGGCGGGCAGGGGGAGGTAGGTGAAAGTGTTGGGAAGAAAATAAAAACTGTAGGGAAAGTTAAACGTATTTTGAGGCGGGCAGGGGTAGGTAGGTGAAAGTGCTGGGAAGAAAATAAAAAAACTGTAGGGAAAGTTAAACGTATTTTGAGGCGGGCAGGGGTAGGTAGGTGAAAGTGCTGGGAAGAAAATAAAAAAACTGTAGGGAAAGTTAAACGTATTTTGAGGCGGGCAAATGGTCGAGGAGCGGGGAAGTGCTGAATGTTACTTTTATTTTCTGAGGGGAATAAAAAAGAAAGGGAAATCTAAAAAGAATAGTTCTCAACTCCAACCAAGTGGATGATCAGGGACTGTGATGAACATCACACCCTCTGAATGTGAGCCTTCGTTTCGGTATTCAAATAATTTTACCTCTTACATTTACTTGAGTATCTTGTATCATAAGTATCTCTCACCAATACATTTCCATTCATTTATTTACACATTTTAATTCATGAAATGTAGATAGAAAACTTCCATTTTCTCGCTACCAGAAATAAAATCTTTATTTCCTAATGCAGAAAAATCAAGCACCGCCCCTTTTCTTAAAGAAGTGAAATCACTTCGTAGAGTTCTATAAATAGATCTGCACCCACTTCAACACACCGCCCCCCTCCCTTTACATTCCTTTGTGCTACTTTATTTACTAACATGTCCACGTGACTGCACAGAAAGAAAGATAAAAGAAAAACTCCAGTTTTTAGAAATGCAGCAACGTGCTTCTGTCTTCACCAACCTAAACATTCAGTTAGCCCCCATATGTTTCTGACGAGTTAGGCGGGGAAACCGGTTCCGATCAAGACACTCAATAGTAGATCTAGTCATGATAAGATACTCAATAGTAGATCTAGTCATGATAAGATAAGAACATATCAAAGGTGTGAACTGAACATTTTATGTGGTAGGGTTACAAAACAAACTCATTGATTTGACTATCTACTATTTTTTGTCTTAATTTTTCATGTTATTGTTTAATTAAGCTGTGTATCTTCTTGAAATCGCATAAAATGTCTGCACTATTCTGTTGCCGGTTCCAAAAAGTCAAGTATGTTTTTTTTTACCCGAGAGCCATTACCAGCTCCCACCTTGGAGTGATGCCCATGTGAAACGGTCAAGCTTCATTCGGCAGGCGAGACTACTAGCAATCTTAGAATGTGCGACGTGTGCACGTGTATCGTGGATGGAGGGAGCGCATGATTTTTGAAATGCGTTTCTGCAACTTAAAATACAGGAAATCATTGAGCGGCAGCAGCCTAACCCTAACTGGATCGTCGTAACGATACAGTCTCCTTGACCTTTACCAACTTTCACATGGCCCAAAAATCGAAAGTCCAGGCCTGTAAATAGAAACGCTAAGTCTTCTTTTGAACAGTGAGTTGACAAGCAAATATTCTAAAGCCCCTGGAGTTTCTGCTTTTAATAAGGGTGCCGGACAAGGAGTAGAGTAGCAGTGATTACAAAAAAGCCCAACAAGTGTTTATACATATATATAGCCTATGTATATATGTACAAATACTTGACAAAACGTCAACCCTATGGTGTCACGTGATCCTAATTTGTGCTATTTGCAATAAATGACACACCGACATTTTTTTCCTATGTATAACTACTAGAAATACCCATACTTAAATTCATAATTGCAAGAAGCACTACGGAATTATTATTGTGAAAAGAACGCTTTAATTCAAACGAATCTTGTCTATTTATTTTTCAATAGAATAAAATAACAACTTGTATTTTCATTGTAGCCATGTTAGACATTATTACCAATATTTCTGAAATAAATATACGTTAATCAACAGACGCCTTTTTATCTTCAGAGTAAGACCTTTTAAAATGTGACCTAGAGACCTAGACCTTCTAAAATATCAACTATAAAAAGCCAACAATAAAAGGTCAGCAATAAAAGGTCAACAATTAAAGGTCAGCAATAAAAGGTCAGCAATTAAAGGTCAACAATAAAAGGTCAGCAATTAAAGGTCAACAATAAAAGGTCAGCAATAAGATTTCTTATTTAGTTCGAAGATGTTCTTATGACGACTACGCTCATTCCAGACGTACTATTAAGCGCTATTTTCACTTTAAATATCTTCAGTATAGTAATTGTATTGGTCAGCGTTGCTTCCATCTTTATTAAGATTAAATTGATCTTTTTTTTTTATTTCCACACCTTTTCAATTTCATCTTTTGGACATACGCTTTTGTTATTGCAAGAAAAAGTGCGTTTTAGACAAATGAAGTTCTGAAGCTCATAACGCAGAAACTCTTGGCTCCTGATCCTGCTGGGAAAGGGTTAAATAGCGCTCCCAAGACTGCTTCTTCTACGATACTATATCGAAAAAGAACCTTTTCTATTTTACAAAACACTTAAAAATGTATCAATGAAATACTCTCTGAGAAACAAAAAAATAGCAGGCAAACTTTAACGTAAATTCATTACGTAAATTAAGATTTCAAACATGTAAATATCTATGTAAAGAAAAAAAAAATAAATTGCAGTTATGTCTTTGAGTTTCTATTCATTCCATCACATTCTTAAAATCTACCTGACCACACTGTGCTCTTCAGGCCTTTATTTATTTACAATTTAAACACTAGCATGTCCTCGCTCAAATTTAATCTCGTCAAGTCAAGGAAACAGATAATTTGTCAAACATAGATTAGCCCCCCTCCTCTCTCTCTCTCTCTGAATATATCAAATTGATAAATAAAGAATCAAACGCATTTACTATTTTTATTAATTCAATGCCTTAAGTGATATCACCCCTAGGACCCAGCGTCCTGTTAAATTTTAGCGCCCCTGATTTACTGTAACACACGGTAGATAACTCCATTCATAACTAAGCAGTTTGTTGGTATCTCCTGTGGAGCACAGTAAAACTGTATGAAGTTCAATCCAGCGCTAAACTTGCTACCTAGTGTATACACTTTTGTTTTTCTGAAGTGTCTAAAGAAAATAAAATGTCTTATGATTTTCTCTGTTTAATTCTGCATTTGAATGCATCGACCTAATTTGAATGATTCTAAAGAAAAAACAAGACCATAAAATGAACTCGTAGACGACCAATATGGTGCGCAGTACTAGTAGGCCATCACGATAGACGCATATGGAGAGTTATGGGCCATACATAGCTGCAGATTAATATGAACTTAAAATGATTTTTAAAAAAAATATGTTTACATATGTTTACATACAATATATAATCTCGTGACAAGTTTTTAAGTACAAAAGTGTACGCAGTATGGTAATCTAAGAACCTATGGGCTATTTAACATTTGTAATTATGTATATATTTATTTTGTTAATAAATTTTTTTGGACGAATGCAATAAATATCTATACATCTCGATAGGCCTACATACAAGTCAAAGCTCACTTCTATATTCATGACTGATTCTCCCACTTACGGTCAGTATTTCAATCTCAGAAGTTGAGTTCTAGAGCCCCTGACAGAATACTTTCATTCCGCCATTACAATACGAAATGACTAAACAATAAGATCAATGCTAGAAGAGTTGAATGACACAACAGGAATATAGACAATGGATACAAGACGAAATACGACTTAGACATGTTACTAATAATAAACAGAATTGTACTGAAGTAATATTATCTTTCTTATCGTATAAACTACATACATTCCTTTCAAACAAAATAATGACGTCACCATGACAACGTGTATGTAACTGTGCAATACCTATAACTCACAATAAACATCTTTTTTTAAAATAATATTGTTCGAAAACATTTTGTTTTGGCGAGACTCTTAATGCCTAAAGCCTTAACCTAAATTTGTGGGGTATCTTTTCTTTTCAAGGAGCAAATCTGTGATATTTGAAATGTAGATAGGGCCAATAAATTCATATTAAAATTTTTAAAGTAAAAATATTATTCAAAAGATTATTTAAAATAAGACATTATGCGCTAGTCAAAACGATCTAATATCCAAAAGAGCGCTTAAATATCATTCTGTTGGCGTCTTATTTTGACCAAAACTACAAGTGGTCTTGCTTAATAAAATATTACAGTAAATACGTCTTTTAAATATGTTTACTTTATTACTTTATTTTACTTAATTTAATCTGCCTTTTTTGAAAGGATGAATAACAAGTTTTAGATGTCAGGAGAATGCATTTCAGTAGTGTAAAATGCAAGAAAACGCTTACAGCGCTCCCTCAGACGTCAAGGGCTACAAATGCAACTGATTTTCTTGCCGAAGGTTAAAAAACATTGCACTAATAATACAATAACTAATGAGCTAGATTTCTGTTGTACGTTTTACATTACAATGATTACACCTATTCAAGTCACTCCTTTATGGCGGAGCTTGGACGCTGATCTCGAATACTGCTCTAATGATTTTCCTTGGGAAAACTCTAGTTTGAATGTTATTGTTTTTCAAAGTAACAACAAAAAAAAAAGTTAATTTGGATTACATCTACATTGTAGAACTAGAGATGTCCGTATAATAAGCCTACCAATAAATAATCACATTATCACTGTTGGCTGATTCAGAAAATTCGGTCGTTCAGAATGGTGTCACGGTTTCGATATTCGAATGGAATCAAATATTTTAAAAATTATTTTTTTAATTACTTTATTATATTTGAAGTTTAATGATGGAGAATTGTCTTTTTTATTTAGAAAAAAATATTTGTGTTTGTTTGTTATAATCTGGAGATGGAGGCGCGGTGGCTGAGCGGTAAATCGCTTGGCTTCTGAACCGAGAGTCCCGGGTTCGAATCCTGGTAAAGACTGGGATTTTTATTTTCGGGATCCTCTGAGTCCACCCAAAGTAAAGGCGGATTGTCGTTGTGCTGGCTACATGACACCCTCGTTAACCGTAGACCACAAAATCAGATGACCTTTACATCATCTGCCTTATAGACCACAAGGTCTGAAAGGGGAACTTTACTTTTTTAAAAATATATTCTGGTTATAATCATTTATTTTTGATCAGCCATGCATTTTCTTGATATTTTTTTCTAGAGGTAAATGTAACGCCACGTATAGTTTGGCCACCCCTATCTTAAAGCATTGATAATAAATAATATAAATAGATAGATATGTGGTCTAATAGTTATAATAATAATATACAAGGCTTGACTTCAGGTCTGAAGAATATGAGGAATGCAGCCCCAGCTGTGACCTACATATTTTGGCACTTTGCAAGCATAACCATTGTCCACCGGTGGTCGATTAAGATTTTCTATTCGCCGTCTACGTCTGGACTCCACAGCGGATTTTCTTTTGGTTTCAAATGTTTTTCGTATACAGGTTTGTGGCTTTATATATATTTATAGTTCAGTGCTTTGACTAGTTTAAAAAATACTTTCGAATATATTATTAACAATGCTGTTTTTATTTGCAAATTAATCTAGTTTCATTTTTTATAAGTTCGATGATATTTAATTAATATTCTAAGATTTTGCTATTTAAAAACATTGTTTTCAGACCTCGATCTCTAGATCTATTTGTACGTAACTGAATTATAAAAGGTATCAATTTGTGCATACCAACGTAAACATGGCTGACGAAGCTTTAGCTAGAGCTGGTCTACACTTTGATGAGTTCAATAAAATCAGAGTCCTAGAGCCAGAAGTGGCTCAGCAGACAAAAGAGCTAAAAGAAGAATGCAAAGAGTTTGTTGAGAGTTTGTAGCCATACCTTTTATCAATTATATTAGATCTAGGTCTAGAATCTTGATTATACTTTTTATAGATTATAGATCAGAGTCAGATGATAAGATTAAAGATGATAAAGTTCATAAAGATCTCGATTTTGTTAATTTTTTGTTGAGTGAGTCTATCTCTCTATGACACTAATTCCAATGACAGTCTATAATATTAGTATGTAGTATGATGACTCTAACTCCAGAAAAAAATATTATCTATCATATATGAACTTAATATTTCATACTAACTATGAGACTCAGACTGTCAGTGTAACTAGTGTCAGTGAGTGATCTGTTCCCGTGACAGTTTTTTTGACAGTCTATTTCATTCTGTCATTCACTACTTAAGACTACTTATTAAAGTGATTATTGTCAGTATTGAGACAATTGGTATTATTCACTGTTAGATATAGGTCTAGTGACAATCTAGTCTAGATCGATTATTTAGTACTATTATCTAGGGAATTTTTTAGTCTGTGTTTTTGTTTTTAAATTCATGTATGATTTATCTCTGAACTTGTAATCTAGATTTTACATAGAATAAATAAAAGCCTAGCCCTAGGCTAGCCTTTCTCTCTGACTCCTACCCAGACTCATTCACTCAGTACACTTCAGACAAATCTAGATCTAGAGTAAAAAGTGAAGTTTGAGCAGCCCTGATTTGTAGAGGGGCTCAATGGGCTCACATTTTAGTACTAAAACTTCTTATTTGACTGCTATATTGTTACTGCGCATGCACCTTTTTTCTTCACTTCCGACACATATTATTTCCTTTTCCTTGCAAAGGCAAGTTCATGGTGAGGTCAAACTTCTGGAAGTAAAGGTTGTTAGACTAGAAATTGCTTGAAATTTCAAAATGAAAAATAACTTCTAGAAAAAGATTTCCATCCACACCAGATTTTGTTGAGAAGTTACCTTCTAAAAATTCTACCTAATAATCTGTGGCTGCTATGTCAACCAAGCACATTAACGGAAATTATATCAAGTTATTCTGATTAGCACTTTGTAAGTCTCCTAAATTCAATATGGACATATAGAGTGAGCTTGGTTATAATTGATGTTACCATCACATGCACAATCAATATAACCAACATCAATGTTTCATTTTGAAGAGGAGGCCTTTTCATTTGAATGGTGTTTTCATATTCTTTTGTGTAGATATTTTGCATCTAGAGTGTATGCTAAATAAATATAATATTAGAAAGCAGTGACTTATAGCATCCATGGCACAAAGGGGTTCAATGAACCTGGGCCACTACCATTAATCAATCTTTTCCATATCATCCCATTCTTTTTTTTTTACAGGTATGGGGAGGGGATGGAATGGGATGGGGAGAGTTTGGTTAAGAAATAGGGATAGTCCTGATAAGTGTTTTTGTTGTAAAGAAATAGGTGCCAGTACTCATTGATGGATTGATTCAATTTTAACAAATTAACAATATAATAAATTAATAATAAACGTTAAAATGCAAGAAAAGTAATAATTTATTTCCCACATTGAAAAAGGTGCCGGTATGCCATACCTGTGCATACCGTCACAAAAAAAGCACTGTATATATATATATATATGTCACGTATCATTGTCAATATTTTTATTAATAATATATTTAATTATTTCAAATGGACTTAGGTTGGGGTAAAAGGTCGCTGGTTTTCCCAGTGACGTTGTGACACGCGTCACTTAAACAAAAGGCATGCTTGTTAGGTGTCAGTAAGCTATAATTTGATTGGAGGCAGGACAGGAAGTAGGAGGAGAGACGTTATGCTGTGAACATAGTAACAAAAGTTAATTTATTAATTCCTCAGTCGTAGGTTGATTTTGATAAGAGCAAGATGTTTATTGTTCTCCAGTCTTGGAGAAATATTCTTATAGTGTAGCTGAGCTAGAATCTAGTAGTTATTCTGAATGTTTTATCTAGTTACATTTTACTATTATAAATACTGTATATATAGTGATTCCTAGTTGTTAATTAAAGTTTCTGTATTGAATCAAAAGATCTTCATTGAATCTATTAGTATATATTTAGATCGTCTTATCAGCTGACATCTTCTAAATCCTCGGCGTCATGGTTGTGAGATCGTAGCACCATCCGACTTAGAGGCAAAACTTATTCAAGATCCCTCCTCATCAAGATCTTAATGACCGTGACAATATATATATATATATATATATATATATATATATATATATATATATATATATATATATATATATATATATATATATATATATATATATATATATATATATATATATATATATACAGTGCTTATTTTGTAAAATAATAGGTGCAGGTACTCAATGATGGATTGCCTAACTTTTATTTAACTACTAATAAATTAATAATAAAGGTTAAAATACTAGAAAAGTAATTTTTTTCCCCCACATTGGTGCGTACCTGACAAAAAAACACTGGTCCTGATTGTCATAAAATAAAATCTTAATACAGCTGCTAATTATTCAATTTTCTCAAAGATTAATCTGTTGTTTATTTTGTTTTGTATTTAAAATATAAAAAATCAACACCTTTCCATTCTGTATCTGTTGTTTCGATAACTATTGAATCCAGTGAAGTTGATATTGTAAAATAGTGTAAAACATTCAATCAGGATGATACGTCCTCGAAAGTCTTCATCACATTTTTTTTTGTCTTCTGTACCGGTATTTTATAAAAAATGTTAATTTAATCATTAGACCCATATCAGAATAAAAAGGAGATGAAATTTAAACAAAAAAAATATAAAAAACATTAAATATTTAGCAAACCAAAATAACATCAGGGTGTTAACATAGATATTGTTAAAGTTGAATATGTTTGTGCTATTGCAATTATTGAGGAAAGTGAGCAGGTTTATAACAAAGATCTAGAAGATAGAGAGATAACTAAATTGATCATGGAATAGTGTCTTTCACTGACCAATGTATAGTATATGGTTGAAACTTGGTTCATAGCTCTTAAAGAAATTTAACACCATATGTTTATACAAAAACCTCAAAAATTACTACGGATATTCAAATTTGATAGGAAATCAAAGCCCACCAGATTTGAGATAATAGACCTGTTGAGCAAGGCAGTGCTGGCAAAAATACTGGTACTATAAGATATCCATTCTGAACCATCAGCAGAAATGGTTGAACAAATGCTCCAAATTATTTAAAAATCCCCATTTATCCTTAAATAAACTATTAGGATCAAACTATGATGATATGACTTGATTCTAGAATGGCTGGCACATTTAGAAATAGAAGCACTGGCTTCATACTTTGCTACTTAGAAGTCCAGAAAAATATTAGTAAATAAATATTCCATGTATTTACTGTTAAATAATGGACGTAGAACTAGATACTAGTTTGTATCACTGTTTCAAAGTTTTAAACCTAGAAGTGTTTTAGGAATGTAAATATAAAGAATGAGAACTAGAATTCATAAAACATTTCTTTATATATTTGAAACACTGTTAACTCCTTTAATTCTGTTAAAAATTTTACAAACATTGACTTTTAATTTGTGTTGGAGTTTGAAATCAAATGTAATAAGATTATTAAAAAGCTACTCTACTTACATTGGAATGTTTTTTAGTAAATATACCGATACACTCAGATTACTTAATTGTTTTGTCATACATTGTATTCGTCTTATTGGGGGAGGGAGGCCCACCAATATATTCTTGAACCAGGGCCCACTGGTACCTTGCTATGCTACTGTTAGAAGGGCACTTTGATTTCGGCCAGTGTTACAGGGAGAAATTGTATCATTTTCTCCCAAAGACAATCTCTTCCACTTTTGCATTTATCCTAGATTGTTATATTTTGCATTAGTTAACACATTAAGAGACTTAATGTTTTGTTTAATAATTGAGTTCAATCCAATTAAGAATTATTATTTCTTCAGCTGGTATGTCTTAATTATTACAGTCTTGGTTTGTTTTAATGGTTTTAAGATGTAATGGCTATGTATTTTGTTGTAATCTTTGACCTTTAATAAAACTACTAATAATACCAAGATTCGCAAGTTTATACATGCTAAAATGTGTACACTATTGATACATTTGTATGCTGTTGCAGGATCAACTAACCAAGATCATTCATTTAATGTCCAATACTCCATGGGTAAAGGAACTAATAAAAACAGCTGACCTGATTTCTCCTAGAAGTCCAGTGATATCAACTTTTTTAACAGAAAACTTTTCTTCCTTTGTTAAGTTAATATATATGCTTCTTATGATTAAAGACATAAAACTTAGATAAATATGAATTTTTGTTTTAATACCAAAAACACTAATAAGTAGACTGAGAAAGTTTTATGTTCAAAAGTTTAGATAAATAAAAATACTTAAAAAAAAATAAATCTTATACCAAGAGTAATTTTATCAATTAGTTTGGATCAGTCATGTACTTAAATTTGTAATAGATCTAGATCAACAACAATAAATCTGTTCAATTATTAATATTTTCACCAATTGTTTTTGTTTAGTGGTATTTCATGCTTTAAGCTTTCTCAATACGCTATGATCCTATCACTTATCTGGACCAGTTGGGACAATGGAGAGGGGGGGGTTAAAGAAATAAAAGAATATGTGGGTGGATTGTAGGCCTACTGTAATTAATTTTTAAAAGCATTTACAAAAAGAAAAAAAGGGGAATGACCTGAATTCGAACTTGTGGCTCATCCTCCATGGGCCAATGTGATATATATTATAAGATAAGAATGTCAATATATACAATTGCTATGCTTTTGTAATGACAAAGTTGTATTCAGCTAGTGTTTTTAACTTTTCATCTTTTCACAGAGATTGGGGATTTCCAAAAAATTGTTGGAACTTTTATAGATATGGTCGACAGTGTTGCAAAGGAAGTGGAAAAAGAAAAAATCAAGGTAAGTCAATAGAAACATATTTTTAAGCCACTATACCAGGATTATATTAAATATACATCACATATTGACTTCATAGAGCAAGTCAGTTTTAGTAGCGAAATGCTTGCCACATTTTTTATTTAGAAATCTTAATTGTGATCACTTGGTTTATCTTGCTGACAACAAAGACTCCATATACATGCAAGGAATCAAGAAACACTACTGTTATGTAATAAAATCTTTTAAATGAAACTTATTTCAATAATGCTCATAAATTCTTTGCATTTTTTTTTAATAAATAAGAGCTTGGTCTAGATATATTATTTTAAACAAAGAATTATCTAACAGTGCTTGTGGCTTTAAGAATTTGAAATAACTAGATTTGAACATAATCTTAATTTGTACATCATACAAACCTAAAACAAAAATTTTTGTTTGTTGTTAATAATAAATAATTATAACATTCAATTTGAGGTTGCTATCAAGTATTGCACTAAATATGAATCTAACTTTTTGATATCTAACAACAGATGTTCTGTTTGGCAATGAAAATTTGATGTTACATTGAAAGATTAAAAAAAAAAACTATTGGCAAAATATATTAAGATGTTTGTATCCAATGTAAATTTTGGAAATCTTTAAAAACAAAAGAAATAAAAATCAAATCTTTTGTCCCTTTCTCCTCCTCCAATAAATTGCTACCCCCCCTCCCCACTTATTTTCCACTTCTCCATGCATCATCCCACTTCACCTATTTGGCTAATCATTCACAGACCAATGGCTCACAACATTTGGTTCACCCGAAAACTGGTTCACTGACAATTGGTTTATGACAAATGGTTTACACAACAAATTGCTCACTGACAATTTGTTCACAGGCAATTGGTTCACAGACAGATAAATCAATGGATAATTTATAATTCTTTCTGCCTCGTCTTCTTTTTCCTGGTTATGTTCCCCAAAAGATAATATTTGTGGTACATTTCATTGTGATTGAGAAATTGAGAAACATTATTTTTATTATTACTATAGTTATGCATTTTATGATTGAAATGTAAGAATTCAAAGCTTAATTTCAAAATGATCTTCATTCTGTAGGCTCTTGGTGCTAGAAACTTGTTGAAGTCTATAACAAAGCAACGAGAGGCTCAGCAACAACAACTCCAGGCTTTGATCACAGAGAAAAAGATGCAGTTAGAAAGGTTGTAAGTTTAAATATCTAAAACCTAAGTTTTTATTTATATTTTTATTCATAGCAATAAACTATTTAATTTCATTGTGGTGCAATCAAATCTTTGTTTAACCTATTCAGTCTCATAACTTTCAATCTTGACACTGCCTCTTCAACTTCATTAGGGCCAAAATCATCTGCACAACACTTGGTCTAGAAATAGCAACTCAGCAAAATATCAAGTCATTAAAAGCAAAATCTACTTCTGGCAAGGCAAAGTACCTCCAGCTAAACAGAAACATTCTATTTTGTTTGCATAGTCATATTTTACAATATCTGAAGTGTTTACTGCAAAATGAAATAGAAAATAATGATAAACTGAAAAGTACAAAATATTGGCGCTATTTTGTTGGGTCACCATTTTGTCCAACACAAGGGTACTTTCAGATGCCCATTAAAGTTGTTTGAACCAGGTATATCTTATAAAATGAAAAAATATAAAAGCCCAGCATACATTAGGATTGAAACTTGTGATACATTGGTACTGAAGTCATGTCACATCCCTAATTCCTATTTGAGACTGTAATATATAGTGAGATTTTCTAAAATTATTTTCATTAAATAGTTTTAGTAATAGAATGTTAAGAACTATCTGACCACCATCTACATTGTAGACTTTTAAAGTAGGAGTGCTCTTCCAGGCAGTAGTCTGACTTACTATCTTAATGTTTTACCCCAGCTCCTTTCACTCCTCTGACATTGAAAGACAAAAACATAATTGAATAATACTAAAAATGTTTAAATACATTTTTAAATATGCAAGAATATTTTTTTTTATTGATACAAATCATTTATAATTGTAGTATTTTTATTCACATGAAATGGTATTTAAGATTTTTAAGGTAACACATAATGCACTATTTAGTTCTTATGTTATTATATATGTTTGCATCTATTATAATCACCTCAGGCCAAGGATTTCTTTTTTAATGTCACAATTATCACAGCTAGTCTACTAGTCATCTGTTAGCATGATGGGAATCTTTACTTATTATTTCTTTGTAATAATGCTTGGTTATCATTAATTCCTTGCTTTCATTTTAAAATACATCAACCCTTTTCATTTATTCCTCATTTTTGCTTTTCAACATTATAGCAGTTATTGTACAATTTTTCCTTGGTCCTTCTTTGTCAAATTCACAGGCTGTCTACATGAAATTTCACAAAGAGTTATATAAATAGAAAGATTTTTTTTTTTTCGTTTAGTCTTTTAATATAATGTTAAAATACATTTCTTTTCTTTTTAAATTGTATAGGTTACGAATCCAACAAGATGCATTACTGAAAGAGGAGGCCAGCCAAAATGAGTTCATTGATCAACTAATTTTACAGAAATAGTTTGTACATTATCACATTTATGTTGTATTTAAATATGAGTTTTTCCATGCATATCATCACTAATCTGATCCACATTTTTCAAACTGGATATCTGCAGTGTACATAATCATACATTATATATATATATGTATTTAAAATTGTATATATTTTGGCTTAGCTGTTGTTGTTGTTGTTTTTTTGCTAAGCTAAAAATAAAACAAACTTTATGTTTGCTGCAGCTGTGATACAACATTTTATTTCATGTTGAATTAAATGTTTTAATAAGGAAAGCAAGACTTTTTTTTCTATTTGCATTCATTGTTATTACATATATTAAAAAATGAATTGTAGAAAATGTTGAAATTAAAATTTTGTTTCATGAAAAAAGATGTTTTACACAGACCTATAAATAATATTTATTATACCTAAACTGGAAAAGGGAAACAAATGCTTATCCAATCGTTATGTAAGTAACTCTTGTTCAAGCTGTAAGGAAGTCTCCTTGAATCTCAGAAAATCGCTCTGTATGTCTTAGAAAAGTATTAATCTTTAGTTTTCAATGTTTAGAAATAATGCAATCCCATTTTGTGGGTTTTAAATAGAAGGGCTATTAATCACGTAACTATATATTCACGCAATCCATGATATAAAGCCATTTCCTGTTAGTTTCCATTGAAAATCCTGATCAAAATAATTCAAGCCTGTTGATTTTAATCATCTTATGATTTTTAAGGGTACATTTAAATAGACCTAGATCTCACCCACACAGCGATCCCCCCTCTCCATGCATGTAGTTTGGAATCAGCTGCGAAGGTCAGGGCCAGGAGTTGGACTGGTTGTCGGATGCTGTTTGAGACTTTACCATTTACCACCTCTGGCATCCTTTTTAAATGTTTGTGTTATTAGCATAAAAATATTAAAACTTGGTTTCACAAATAAAATAACATAATTCCAAAGTCCACAAATAAAGGATATTTTAAAAAAAATATTCATTTGACAAATATCTAAATACTAGTAATGGTGAGTTTCATACATGGAGGTAAATCCATAAATAGCTAGCTTTCTTTGGTGTATCTGGTGTATAGACTACACAGCTGTTTTGATCAATGAAATATCACGTTTCTAAACTTTTTCGCCTGCAGTACAAAGTAATGTACTTGATTGACCAGCCAAAAGTAATCGTTTGATATGAAGTCCTTGATAGTGCTTATTGTATTTCTCACTCTCTCAATCTTCTATTCATTTTCTGACCTGTTTAGATTTCATGTTCTCCCCCCAGCACTTGGTGTTGCCTTCTCTTCTGACTGAATTGGATGTCTTCAAGAACGTTAAAACAAATCTTACAAATCAATGTAGACAATGGACAGTAGTGAGATGATCACACTTACTAGCTCCAACTGAACAGGAGCATACATTTCATTGGTCTCAACCTAACCTAAGATAAAAGGCATAGGCCAGAAATCTCTTCATCAACCCCAATCAACACTTTCTTATCACTTTGGGCAGCAAGATATCTATTGATGCATCTGTGTTTATATAAATAGGTGTCACCACTTTTTGCTGTATTGAAACCACCAAACGAATTTGCATTAAATTTCGTAGAGAGGTTCCTTTTACCCCTCGGATGCTCACTAAGAGACGGTTTTGATAGATTCACAATCTAAGCGTGGAATTTCGCGAGATATTGCAAACCTTCTATTAAGCCTTATTATTTATTTTTTTGTATTTTCCAAAAATGCAGAATTATTTTTTTTTTTAAATCTATATCTAAAGCATAAATACAAATTTTTAATAGCATAAAATATACTTCCGCCTTGCAATCAATAACCCTTTGGATCGTAGAACGCCAAGATAAGACACTTTAAAAAATTAATTCATTAAACCAAATTGATATTTCATTTAGATTTCTTAGTGAACACGCAATATCTTTATAAAGTTGCTTGCGCACAAGTGTGAGTATGTATTGTAGTTGGAATATAAAATGTAAAGTATTTAGCATGAAATCATGTGAAGATCTGTTATTAACAGTTGTTCTAAATCTGCATAATTTCTTCATCCAAGGGCCTATTTAAAGTGTTTGGGAGAATATTTTGTACAAGAAAGTGTGTGGGATTGGTCTTTTTCTCTATTATATAATAAAGTTAAACTAACAACGTGAAAAAAAAGTTTAAGTGTGCTTTTCTTCTTACAGATTACAGATTTTGCTTAAAAAAAAAAGAATTATGTCCTATGCATTTTATGTGTCAATCTAGTCATGCATGTGAATCAATTAGGCTACTTTAACTATGCTACGTCGTTGGTTTGCATGGCTGATTCAGGCAGCCCATTTCATTCTTTAATTCTTTAGGGAAGAAGGAGCACTTGTATGAATTTTGGCTAGCTTATGGAATAAGAAATGTGCTTCATTAGGTTTTGTTTTTCTATTTGTAAAATATAGTTAAGTGTTTTATGTATTTTAGCTACTTTACTTTTTATTCTTCTGTCCTAAAGTGTCTCTAAGTTTAGTGATTTTACTACAGATTATTATTATTATCAAATGGGAATATTTGTTTGTTATACATCTCACTGCTCTATTTTGTATTTGTTTTAGTTTCTTTATTGTCTCTAGATAAAGGCTGGATTTCCAAGGTAAAACTGCATGTATTTCGATGTTGAATTGAAAAGCCGAAGAGAAGTGACTTTTTTATGGAAGGAGGGACAAAGTTGGTGTGTGTGTGTTTGTGGGGGGGGGGGATTTGGATTGGATTTTGGGCACATCGGCACAATTTAGGCCATGTCGTGCCCATAATCCCTGAAGGGCTACTTCCCCTATATAGGTAAAGTGCTATGAGCTACATAACAGAGGTATTAAAAATAAGGTCCACTCACAACTCAAATAGTTAATAAGCGACTTTTTTTTTTAATTGAAAGTGCAAAAATATTCCAGCCAAAATGAAAAAAAAAAATCTGGCTAAGCCTGTGGTGGGGAATGCGAATATAATATACATATATGGTAAAAGCTTTTTTCTAATAATTACTTTTTTTTTAAATAGCCTATTTCGTCGTCGATATGGTTTAGCAGTCCCTATGCTTTGCTATGGACTATTTTGACAAAATTGCAAAACACACAAAAAAGAAAAATCTGACTTCAACTTAAGCAATTGAATTGTGTACAAACAAATAGAGACAAGAGAAACAAGATGAGATTATACAATATTATTTATAGTCACTGTAAGACCATCATGAATCTGTTTTACTATTTTAACATTTAATATACATATATATATAAATCTAAATAGCTTTATGAGCATTTTGTTTAAATTTAAGTTCTCAAGATTTCTTCAACTCTCATGTTTGAGTTCACTGCTCTCATTGAATATTAACTAGAATCAAAATCTGCATCAGAAAAGTGACCAGAGCTGCGCAGGGAAATAAAGTCTGGCTCCCATCTGTCACGAAACCCCTGCCTGAATCCGGCGGCGAATATCTTGGGTCACACTGGCTCATTGCAACCAACGGAGCAGTCAGGTTCATGAGTGACAGACATTTGCTGAAAGAACATTTTTTAGAAAAAGTGTTGCATGTTAGAACATTGAGTCAAAAGTTTTGTATGTCAACTTGTTAGAACATTGAGTCAAAAGTTTTGTATGTCAACATGTTAGAACATTGAGTCAAAAGTTTTGTATGTCAACATGTTAGAACATTGAGTCAAAAGTTTTGTATGTCAACATGTTAGAACATTGAGTCAAAAGTTTTGTATGTCAACATGTTAGAACATTGAGTCAAAAGTGTTGAATGTCAACATGTTAGAACATTGAGTCAAAAGTTTTGTATGTCAACATGTTAGAACATTGAGTCAAAAGTTTTGTATGTCAACATGTTAGAACGTTGAGTCAAAAGTGTTGAATGTCAACATGTTAGAACATTGAGTCAAAAGTGTTGTATGTCAACTTGTTAGACTGTATCTAAATACACACATCAAATGGATTTCGTTTTTCCCCATAAGAAATATATTTCCAATAATTTTAAGCTTAATGTATTTAAACTTTATTCTGTTACTAAGACATGACCTATACATGCGTCAACACACACTGAAACTCTTGGAATCAAATGTAAAGGAAAACGTCTATGAGGATTTCTTCTTTATTAGCTTCTCATAAAAGCAATAAACAATGTCAAAATAAAATAATAATAATGATAATAATACACAGTATCAAGGAAACAGAACAGCTCCTTTCTTTTAAACGCATCTAAAATTCTTGCTTTAAATATGAGAATGTGAATCTTCTTTCTTTGTATATTTCATTAAACTAAATCATTTTGAAGGGTTATACTGTGTACATTGAACTCAACTAAGATGATGTAGGAACTGCTTGGAGTTCAAGAACACAAGAACACAATTAACCAATTAACCAAATGGTGCAAAAAGTTGTTTTTCCCCCTGGGATTTCCCCACTTCATTGCCATTGTCTCCAACCAAGAACCATCTTCATAGAAGGCCTGAACACTGCAACGTCTCAGCCTGTGGGCAGTGGAGACCAATAGCTCGTTGCTACGTCACAGGTTAGTGTTGAGGCCATGTATAACGAAAGTCACGTTTCAACGCATAGCAAAAATACACTCACACACACACACACACACTCAAAACATTCACATAGACAAACACAAGAATACTTACCCTCCCATCTTGGCCATTTCATAATCAAAAATGAGTCTATAGTTGGCACTACACTTGAGATAACCTTCTCGGATACAATTTGTGAAGGGCGCCATAATCCTTGGAATATACAAAGAAACAATAAATTAAAATACTATAAATAGAACAGCACTAACAGTAACCCTAACTTCTGATGTATGACCAATCAAACATTCATGAATTCAAACACAAACATCGAGGGGACAGGACAAAAAGAACACACTCTAGCAAGAACCCCCTCCACTTACCCTTGCGAAGTGTGTGGCCGATTTGACTTTATAGCCATTTTCGATTTCATAGGAAATGAGACATATGCTCATCTCGACCAAAATGGCGAAGCTAGATATATTAGCTTACATACTAAAATACAATATACATTACACGCGAGTACAATTTAAAGATATACTGGTTGAAGTATCTTTTAATTTCTTAACTTGTGATATTATGGCTCAACATATCCTAACAAAACAAAATACAACATCAAGAACCTCCTATACATTTTTGTTTCTTATTTACCTGCAGGACAAAAATTGAGCTTTCTCGACATTTCGGTTGTTCACTGCCTCCCTGAGGCTCTTGACATCTTCATCTTTCACGAACTCCCTCCTGCACTGATCAAGAGGAACAGAGCAGGAGGACATGTCAACCGAGGGAGGAAACAACTGAAACACTGGACAGACACAAAATGTCATTTAATATGTCATTCAATAAGTCATATGTCCGCAGAGATAGACCACAATTAAACAAGGATTAGTATACTTAAAACACAGATAAAAGTAAGAGTTAGTATGACACACAATATAAAGACCCCTTAAACGCTTCATACAAATTCATACACACAGGACTACGTAAGACAATAGTGGAGATTTTCACCATGTCATGGACGCGAAATTGAGTTCAATATCTCTAAACGGGAACTTCCTCTTCGTGTCGAATCTATTCTATCGCAGCTATTCATTTCTCTTTAGATTGATTGAAAGTTTAATGATTTTTCCAAATTGAAATTTATTTGTGGTAGATCTATAAACATTTAGAAAATTTGAATCTGCAAAGCTAAAAAGTGCGCAAAAAATTACATTTTTTAAACCATTTGATCAAAATACTTCCTCTAGTTAGTACACCGGAGACACCAACTTATTGATTGATTTGTCGTCATATACCATAATGTTCAATCTAGATACAGACACACGATGTCTACGTCATGCAAGCTTATTTTTAAAAATCACTTTCTCCAAATATTGTTATTGTTAGCATTTTTGGGGAAATGGTTGCTATAGACATTTCATTATCTTGTTTGATTACACCTCTCGCCCAAAATGACTTCAGTTTAGATGATAAATTATTATGAATAATTGACACCAGATGTTGGCGAACAGCTCGATCCAAACTTGTTTAGAGGTTCAAAACATTTCGGATTTCGTAAAGTCTATCAACTCTATCAACAGGTCCAAGATGGGTGTCATAAAGTTTACAAAGTCTATCAACAGGCCCAAGACACCCGGATGTCATAAAGTCTACAAAGTCTATCAACAGGTCCAAAACATTTCGGATGTCATAAAGTCTACAAAGTCTATCAACAGGTCCAAAACATTTCGGATGTCATAAAGTCTACCGACTCTATCAACAGGTCCAAGACGGGTGTCATAAATTCTACAAAGTCTATCAACAGGTCCAAAACATTTCGGATGTCATAAAGTCTACAAACTCTATCAACAGGTCCAAGACGGGTGTCATAAAGTCTACAAAGTCTATCAACAGGTCCAAAACATTTCGGATGTCATAAAGTCTACCAACTCTATCAACAGGTCCAAGACGGGTGTCATAAAGTCTGCAAAGTCTATCAACAGGCCCAAGACACCCGGATGTCATAAAGTCTACAAAGTCTATCAACAGGTCCAAAACATTTCGGATGTCATAAAGTCTACCAACTCTATCAACAGGTCCAAGACGGGTGTCATAAAGTCTACAAAGTCTATCAACAGGCCCAAGACACCCGGATGTCATAAAGTCTACAAAGTCTATCAACAGTTCCAAAACATTTCGGATGTCATAAAGTCTACCGACTCTATCAACAGGTCCAAGACGGGTGTCATAAAGTCCACAAAGTCTATCAACAGGTCCAAGACGGGTGTCATAAAGTCTACAAACTCTATTAATAGGTCCAAGACGGATGTCAGAAAGTCTACAAAGTCTACCAACAGGACCAAGACGGATGTCATAAAGTCTACAAACTCTATTAATAGGTCCAAGACGGGTGTCATAAAGTCTACACTCTCTACCAACAGGTCCAAGACGGGTGTCATAAAGTCTACAAACTCTACCAACAGATCCAATACACCCGGATGTCATAAAGTCTACAAAGTCTATCAACTGGTCCAAGACGGGTGTCATAAAGTCTACAAACTCTACCAACAGGTCCAAGACACCCGGATGTCATAAAGTCTACAAAGTCTACCAACAGGTCCAAGACGGGTGTCATAAAGTCTACAAAGTCTATCAACTGGTCCAAGACGGGTGTCATAAAGTCTACAAAGTCTATCAACTGGTCCAAAACATTTCGGATGTCATAAAGTCTACAAAGTCTATCAACTGGTCCAAGACACACGGATGTCATAAAGTCTACAAAGTCTATCAACTGGTCCAAAACATTTCGGATGTCATAAAGTCTACAAAGTCTATCAACTGGTCCAAGACACACGGATGTCATAAAGTCTACCAACTCTATAAACAGGCCCAAGACATTTCGGATGTCATAAAGTCTACAAAGTCTATCAACTGGTCCAAGACACACGGATGTCATAAAGTCTACCAACTCTATAAACAGGCCCAAGACATTTCGGATGTCATAAAGTCTACAAAGTCTATCAACTGGTCCAAGACACACGGATGTCATAAAGTCTACCAACTCTATAAACAGGCCCAAGACATTTCGGATGTCGTAAAGTCTATCCAGCAACTCCAAGACTTTTCAATAGTCGTAAAGGCTACTCAAGAGGCTGAGTAGAAAAGCGCTGGCTTTCAAACCTAGAGGTCCCGGGTTCGAATCTTGGTGATTGTGTTTTTTGTTGTGCTGGTCAAATTACACCCTGCTCGTTAACCGTTGACCAAGAAATAGATGACATTTACATCATCGGCCCCATAGATATCAAAGCGTAAAAGGGGTTGACCCGACAAAATAGCGCGGACAAAATATTGCCGACAAAATAGCACGAAATCTCCCGACCAAATAGTGCAAGACAAAATAGCGCATACTTATATATGATGTGTATAAAAGTACCGGATCTTAGTAAGAGAATGTCCTGGGCAGTATTTGTGTTGATGTCTCTATCTTTTTCAATATTAATAGATCTAAAAGTATGCCATATTTGAGGAGAAAGAGAGTATTTTAAAATTTTATCTCATTCTCCTTTTTCAACAATGTTTAAAATGCGTAACTTGCTAAAAAAATATATGATTTTGAAATGTGGTGACTTCTTTCAAGTGCTTGTATATGATGATGTGTGTTACACATGTGTGTTATAGTATAATCAGAAATCTTGTTTATCTGCGGCATCTCTCAATGATCAAACAATGGCATCTCATGCTGCAACATTGGCAAACGTAGGTGTTTCAGGATTAGTGACGATGGCGATCACATTTCTCATACCGCCAAATGTGTGTTGCATCTCGGGCAGTGACTGACCAATTCAATCATTAATTTTGCTATTTCCTGTTTGTCTCTGTCTAACACCATCACTAAGAAATCAAAGTTCAGGAGTGTCAATTTGGATTGCAGGCCTAAAACAACTTCCCTGCATGTCCAAGCACACCCTTCATGAGACAAGAATAGAAACTTCCTCTTGTTAAGGTACATTCTTTTCCATGGCCAAAATCAGCAGTTGTTTTTTCGTAAACGGTGTGTAAATCTGACAAGTATAGAAGTATCTTTGCGTGCTTTTGAAGTGCACTTTTGGAATTTAAATAAATGCTATTTTTTGAAATTATTCATTTTAGCTTATTATAATTCTTCTATAATGTTTACATATTTATATTTTAAGTATTTTCTGCAAAATGACTGACAAATAAATAATGACATTATAAAAATTAAAATAGAAAATTACTTTCTCTATTTATATTTTACAAAATTTAAAGTATTTCTTGCAAAATGTTTTTCCGCGATCTTTTGTAAAAAAAACCTCAAAACATAATGATTATTTTCGCTCAGGTAGCCAGGTAGGTGTTTAAATTGATCACGTGGACTGGATACTACGGGTCGGCTCGGGTTCACTTTTCGTGAGGGAAGGCGTACAGCCAAGACAGTTTGATAAACAGCTACACTGGAGTCATTTGATAAATTACCCATAAAGTCAGTGTTCAAATCTTTCGAAGTATTATCCGCAGTGGAAGGTTTTTTATCTTCTTAAAGGGAACTAAAATGATGGCAGTGACTTCTATTAAACTTGTTATTTTTGCAATTTTTTGAGTTTGAGTTGAGTTTTTGGCCCATCGGCACAATTTAGTATGTGTGTGTGTGTTTGTGTGTGTGTCATTCTAATGTAAATTTAATATCATTCTAATGTAAATCATCTGATATCA
This sequence comes from Biomphalaria glabrata, assembly GCF_947242115.1. Classification (NCBI taxonomy): domain Eukaryota; kingdom Metazoa; phylum Mollusca; class Gastropoda; family Planorbidae; genus Biomphalaria; species Biomphalaria glabrata. The sequence goes on from NC_074722.1 coordinate 22,991,134, forward strand.
TTCCTATGTAATCCTAATGTCAATCTAGGGTAACGATGAATGTTGCCATGAAAGAACAACAACTTACATATTGGTAAGTAGGCCTTGCAGAAGACGTAGCCGGCAAAGCGTAGGTCATCAATCTTGGGGAAGTATCTGTCGTAGATGGGGATGTTTATGTTGATGACGTCCCACATCTGACGCATTCTCCACACACAGCTCGTGTACTCCTCCATATTTCTGCAGGACACAAACACAAACACAAACAGTGCAATTTAAAACTCAGTCAAAATAATACAAACAGTTCAAATTAAAACTCAGTCAAAATAAGACAAACAGTGCAATTTAATGCTCAGTCAAAATAAGAGAAACAGTGCAATTTAAAACTCAGTCAAAATACGACAAACAGGCATGTATTCAATTTGAACGTTATCAGCTTAAACAAAATAAACAAAAACCTTTTCAATATTGAAAATCGTAAAAAAATAACAAAATCCAAAGCTCATTGACTTATTATTCTCTCTTGTTTAACGTTTAGAATTGACTGACATTATAAGCCAGGAATAAAAACAAAGAGGTTCCAGAAATATTAACAGAGTAGGAATATGTTCGTATGTGCGCGAAAACCTTACGTAAAAATATTCGTTGAATTATTTGAAGTTCGTATTTATGTCATTGAAATCCTTCTTATAGACGTAGTAAGAACTAGACAGACAAATGATTCCTATATATTTCAGCATCTCAATTTCGTTACCAAAATGTGAATCATTTGTTCAACTAAATCCATGAAATAAACAACTAGTTCGACATTATAATATTGTTCAAACGGATCACCTACATACTTGCATTGTTGCTGGTAGCGAAGAAGACCCAAATTAATATTCTTATAGGCGTAGCCTTGAGTCATCTGCAAAGTGCAACTGTCTTCAATAGTTTGATAATTGAGATCAATTGCGGCACGAGTCTTCGTCAGACACACAACTGGAGAAAAAGGAGACAATCAATCAAGTTTCAATCATACAACAATAAAGTAAAAAAAAAAATCAATCATTTCATTTTTAGAGAGTCTTTTGTTCCCTGCTGTTTCATATTTTTATTATCTTTAAAAGTTTCAAATAAATTTTATTGTAGGGTTTATTTCGAAAGATTATATGTATATATATGTATAGCTTACTTTCTAAAAAATAAACGATAGAGTTATTAAAATTTTGTGTGTGATTTGGGAATGAAACATACCAAAATATAATTTAAAAGTACCGCATTACGGCTCATTATTTTATTATTTCTTCAGATTGTATGACAAACTTTAAACACACACAAAGTAATATACGTATAAAGTATCATATCTATAAAGTAACATATGTATAAAGTAACATATGTATAAAGTATTATATGTGCAATGTATTGTATGTATAAAGTATTATACGTACAAATTGTGTTTTTATGCATAAAGTATTTATTTGTATAAAGTATGCTAAACTATATGGAACTGATTACCAACGAAACTAAGCATTGAAAGAAAAATGATGATGAACTAGTGGAGAAACGTAATGCAAAAGGCAACGAGGCAGCAAATAATGGGAAGACATGACAGGAAACACAAGAACGCCTAGACCTAGATGTAACAGACTAACCAACAAGAGATAAGATCATGGGAAGACATGACAGGAAACACAAGAACACCTAGACCTAGATGTAACAGACTAACCAACAAGAGATAAGATCATGGGAAGACATGACAGGAAACACAAGAACACCTAGACCTAGATGTAACAGACTAATCAACAAGAGAATAAGATCATGGGAAGAGGCTTCAATGCACACTAAATAGACGAGGCCATAAGATGCTACAAAAAGACAAAGGAAACAATCGTCAGGTCAGGATATACTAACAACTTTAACAACCAAATGACTTTCTCTCTTCTGTTATGTGTGTCAAGTATTATTATACATTCTTATGATGAACAGATACTACACTCTAGAACCATAATGCTAAGCTAGATTTCTTTTCTACCTAATAGCAACAAGATGACGGGCTTCATTTCTTGGAAGAAACTTTGAAACTCTTGTCAAATATCCAATCAGATCCAACTTTACGAAGGTCCCGCTAAGATCTGTTGTATAAAAATATATAAACATAGGCTTGAATGTTACACACACACACACACACATATATATATATATATATATATATATATATATATATATATATATATATAATATAGCCTATATTTAGGAAATGTCAAGTGGAATGGATTACTCGCAAAATTTAATTAAATGTATATCAAAACCATAAATACATTTTCCCATTTACTTCAAAATAAAATTACAATAATAATAATTAAAAATGGTTTTGGTTGCGTACTGGCCGAGTGGTAAAGCGCTTGGCTTCCCAAAACTAGGGGTTCCGGGCTCGATTCTCGGTGAAGACTGTTTTTTAATTTTGGGATTTTAAGGGCAACCCTTGATCCACCCGACTCGACATACTGGATACCTGATATTAGTTGGGGAAAGTAAAGCGGGTTGGTCGTTATGCTTGCAACATGACACCCTCGTCAACCGTCCACCATAGCAACAGATTTGCCCTTTAGATCACAACCACTGTAAGGGTTACTTGAAAGAGTAAGAGGATGGTCAATGTCTACTTCCGGAACGATGTTTCCCACCCAGCATATTGATCTATTTCTTGAGATCTGAATCTATCTAAAACTCTTGATCTATTAGGTCTAAATATGATGATCTAGGACTATAAATCTAGATAATTAGTTCACTGCTCGACAATAGGTTAAAAAGATTCGAGAATATAACTGATCTAGAGTAACACCTTTAGTAAAATCACCAAATTTAGAAAGCCTTCAGGACAGAAGACTCAAAAGTAAAGTAGCAATTATACATATAACACTGAACCATAATCTTCAAATACAAAATTTAATAAAATACTCAGAAAGACACAAAGATAAATACACATTCCTTATTCCATATGCTAGGACTAATTTGTACAAATACTCCTTCCTCCCTAGTGCTATTAGAGCATGGAATGGGTTGCCTGAGCTAGCCAGGAAAACCAGTGACTTGGCAGAATTTAAGTCATTGGTTAATATGTATGACTGAATGCGTGACGCGTAGGATGTAATCATCTTCTTTTTGAAGTAACGTCTGTATTATATAAGATAAGATAATCTCAATATATAGATCTAGGTCTTAAAAGAACTAGATCTAGGATTTAGATCTAGAACTAGATCTAGAGTATATCTAGATGTATAGATCAATAATTTTTAACTAGATAATGAAATAAATATTATCATCCTTATAGTCTAGATCACTAGATCTAGTAGATTCAATATTTATCTAGATCTAAATAATAATAATCTAGATATATAGACTATATATAGATATTAACATAGAGTAAATAGATTAAATTTTAAACTTAACTTGACCGCTTTATGTTTAGTTAAGCCTAAAGGGTTTCACGCCTTTGTTTGGGGCTAGGAAAAAATCTGTTTTTTCTTTTCTTGCCATTTAAGGCAGTTTAAATCGAATGTTTACATATTGTACAGCGGTAAAATTGAAAAGAAGTCATGGACTCTACTTCCTGTCTAATGCGTAGCCTTACATTTCTTGTGTTTACGTCACTGAAGTTTGAGGAACAACCTAAAGTAATCGCGTCATTGCATTGGAAAGTGCAAGAGTTCTTTTCTGTCTAGTACGATTGCACAATCAAAGAGATTTGATGCCAAACTTTTGAATATTCCGAGACGGAGAGTCAAAACGAGAATCAGAACTACCCTAGTAAGAGATGTTCTATTTGGTGATGACGCAGCGGTAGTGACACACACACACATAGTGGAGGAGCTTCAGTTACTTATGAAACACACACACACACACACAGGGGGAGCTTCAGTTACTTTTGTTCAGCTTCTCTCATGCTTGCAAAGAGTTCACTGTTAGCAGGAAAAAAAACAACAAAAGCGATGAGGTCACCTGCTTTAACACCACACTCCATCATCATTGAAAAACACAAGCTGGAAACAGTAGGCTACATAAATTCTGAAATCTGGGATCCACAATTTAAGACGCCCTTTCCCTAAAAGAGGAGATTTTAAAAGAATCCATAGGGAAGGCTGTGCAGACCTTCGCTAGATTCAGAACAAGAGTTTTGGAAAACCGGAAGCTCAAAAGAATGACCAAAATGGAGGTTTTAACAACCTGCCTTAGCTGACAGAGGAGAGCACCTGGCTGCATGCGGCCTCAGAACGAGACAGCTGAAGGCCACTTAAAAAAGGCCGAAAGATGCACATTTGAGAACTAAAGCAAATCCGATGCCGAGGACAGACGTAGACGGCGAAAAGAAAATCTTAATCGACCAGCGGCGGACAATAGTTATGCTTGCCCTGGATGTGGTAGATGGGGCTACGTAGCCACGGAAATACTGCACTCCTCATTAATCTTCGGACTCGAACCCAAGCCTTATTATCGTTCATAAAAATCCCCCAAGGCAGTGATGTTTTTTTAGGCTACAAAAGAATTTCTTTTTAAAGTTTAATCAATTTCTAATGTTTAATTATCTCACATTAGTCATAATACAATCATTTTTGTTTTAATTTTTTTTTATTTGTGTCTTTGGAGCGTGGAAACTTAATTTTTATATTAACTTTCCATTCTTAGTTTTTTAAAGGAGCTTTATGATACTTATAGTTATATAGGTCAGACAGGAAGTCTTTTTGTTAGAATTAAACGTGACGTTTGGTTTCTTTTTTGTCTCATTATTTCTAAGAGACTTAAAATCTAGATCTATTTTCTTTCCTGTAAAATTTTTGGATAGTTTTAAGGATATTACATTTTAAAAGTAAATCTTGTTCGGTTGATGCTATGACTCTTATTTTATTTATCTTTGTTCTAGTGTGTGCTTATATACGTAAGTTTTATCTACAAAAAGAAATTTAGATGTAGTTCTAGATTAGATAAAGGAATGGATTGTGGATTATATAACGATAACTTGATATAGCATCGTCTCAATGTGAACGATTGTATCTGGATTTAAAACACTTTCTATCTATCTATCTATCTATCTATCTATCTATCTATCTATCTATCTATCTATCTATCTATCTATCCATTTATCTATCTTATCTTATATAATACAGACGTTACTTCAAAAAGAAGATGATTACGTCCTACGCGTCATGCATTTAGTCATGCATCTATCTATCCATTTATCTATCTGTCTGTCTGTCTGTCTTTCTGTCAGTCTATCTTTCTGAAAAGATTAAAATATTTTAAGAAACTGTTTTATTTCTAAATGTGTAAAACAATTAGTCGTACACTCTAAATATATGTAAACTTTATTACAGCGGAGAGTAACTGTTTAATGCACAAGGATTCTCGAGATCTCAATGACTATTGTCTACAAAGGATCTTACCTTACATTCCACTGTCCAGCACCGATAAAATCATTAAAAGATGTTTGTAAGTAATTAGCTCAATCCGTCAAACTCGATAGAATACTAAAGAAGTAACACTGACAGCTTTGTACAGGTCACTCTATTTTATCAGCGTGTTGGTATGGAACTCATTCAACACAAGTAGATCATCATCTCAAATGATTAAATCAGATGCTTTTTGAAGTACCTCCGTTAATTTAAACATTTGCATCATGAAGTAATTCAGTTATCCATTTAGTCGCTTCATGTATTAGCTCCAGGTATTCAGTTAACTCATTATAATAGCTCAACGCATTTAATCAGTCACCTATCTAAACAATGTTATCGTCATCATCATCGTCCTAAAGATTCTTATTTACATATTCAGCTTATTCACGTTCTGACCTTCTGAACTGCGACTTGGGCAACGAGCTATTGGTCTGCACTGATTACATGTTGCCACGTCACAGGACAGTGTTGAGGCCTACTCTACCGATAGGTCATATTGAGTTCGCAGGAACTGTGTTCACTATCAGGAGCAGGGGCGAAGGCGAATAACTGGCGCCTAAACCAGTACGATTTGGACATGGCTTCCATCTAGGTCATTCTAGAAGGAAAACTCTGAATTCAAACACCTCTGCTGCCTTGCAGCTATACCCATTCAGGGAAAGACCTCGGGAGTTATTCTTGAGGAAAAATCAGGAGCCGGCGACCCTTAGGCAGTTTACTGCACTCAGTGCTAGTCAGGAGCCGGCGACCCTTAGGCAGTTTACTGCACTCAGTGCTAGTCAGGAGCCGGCGACCCTTAGGCAGTTTACTGCACTCAGTGCTAGTCAGGAGCCGGCGACCCTTAGGCAGTTTACTGCACTCAGTGCTAGTCAGGAGCCGGCGACCCTTAGGCAGTTTACTGCACTCAGTGCTAGTCAGGAGCCGGCGACCCTTAGGCAGTTTACTGCACTCAGTGCTAGTCAGGAGCCGGCGACCCTTAGGCAGTTTACTGCACTCAGTGCTAGTCAGGAGCCGGCGACCCTTAGGCAGTTTACTGCACTCAGTGCTAGTCAGGAGCCGGCGACCCTTAGGCAGTTTACTGCACTCAGTGCTAGTCAGGAGCCGGCGACCCTTAGGCAGTTTACTGCACTCAGTGCTAGTCAGGAGCCGGTGACCCTTCGGCAGTTTACTGCACTCAGTGCTATACCCTGACAGAGCCTACGACGCCGCTGACCCCAAACTGATCGTCACTTGCCGTTCCTTTGGTTACATTAGATGCATGGAGTGGGGGGGGGGGTGGAACTGATGTGTGGGTGACATCGTTTCGACTAGTGCTATTGCCAAGGCATTCATCTCATTTCGCGACTGGAGGAGGTCATTATTAATAAAAACTCTTAGCACTTGTCCTATGAAATACTTTGATCAAGTGTTTTCTTGATTTTTTTTTTTTTTGCTTTGCAGTATATGACTGGGGGGGGGGGCTGCTATTGCATCTGTCAAAACAATTTATTATGTACCAGTATATTTTTTTCTCTTTTATTTAGTGATTTATAAAACTAAAATATTTGTTTACCATTGAAGGAAACTGACAGAGTTTTTCCAATGCCTTTTGGAGACCAAGACCAACCCTTCCAATAAAGTGTTTAGAGAATATACAATCTTCCGCTTTCAGAAGTATTACCCCAAGAGATACGACCTGGAACGTGGAGGTTACTTATTTTGTAAACATATCTTGCCGGAAAGTAAGTATCATACGTACCTAGATCTGTAGACGTCTACTCTTTAATAATTCATAACAGAGTTTACGTAATCTTTGCTAATTGTGAGATCCAAAAGTTTGTACTATCCGTTAGATTAATTCACATGTTATAGACCAGAATAATTCCAACAATCTACTTGATTTATTTCAACATAGGATTACTTTACAGACTAGAACAACACCGGTAAGTGCACCCAGCTCTACTGGGTACGTGACATTATTTTGGGAAAAGTATAGGCGGTTGGTCGTTGTGCTGGCCACATGATACCCTACTTTGATATCAACTCACTCTGTCTGGTTAAAAAGAGACTAGGGCAGCGGTTTCCTTCATAGCTTTTATGGGAGTTGTTTTTATTGCTTCAGTAATTATCCTTAGGCCACTATTTTGAACCTTGTTGATTTTCCTTAGGTTGGTTTGGGCTGCTGAGCTCCATCCTGTGGTATCATATTCTAGAATGGATGTTAAATAACTAGTATAGGTCTTTTTCGAAATATTGTGATTAGCTCCCAAGTCTATGCCAGCTAATTTTTTCCTAGGTGATAGTCTCTGGATGTCTTTACTGTGTGTTTATTTGGTTTTTACTTTATTTTATTTATTTTTGTATTTCTGAGTTGACATGATTATTTCATAGATTTGTATTTATCCTACACTTTGGAAATAATTTATGAATAAGTTTGCTGCTTCTTGATCTTTCTTTTTTCTATAACTATAACAGTTGGTTTGTTTTCTTCTTGATTAAGGCATTTAGCGATTCGCCAGTACTTTTTCTATACACATAATTACTCCTATTGAAAAAAAATTAAAATGGTCACATTGGGATATACACCTAATAACATGGACAAACCTTGTCGACTTTAAAAAGGCTTTTGATAGTATCGACAGAGAATCTTTCTGGACAGTAATAAGACATTATGGGATCCCAAATAAAATAATAACAATAATTAAAAACCTTTAAAATGGTTTTACCTGTCAAGTAGCCCACTGTGACAAGCTGTCAGAGGAATTTCCAGCCACAACAGGAGTCAAACAAGGATGTCTTCTTTCACCACTCCTGTTCCTTCTAGTATTGGATTGGGTCACAAAAGAAGATAACTCTAATTCAGGGAAAGAAATTCATTGGACTCTCACACAAAGATCTGATGACATAGTCTTATTATCACACAGACTAAAAGATATACAAGAAAAGGTCACACCAAACGTATACATTAAAAGACAGTCTAAACCTTGATCAAAGGCGAGGATCTCTTCATTAGCTAGTAAACGAGCGATGGACCATTTATCATTTAATTTATCATTTAAAATCGTATACGAGGCTCACACTGAACCATATCTTCCTAATAATGATTTCACTGAACATTGTAATAATAATAATAATAATATAAGACGACTAAACAATCACGTTATCAAAACCTTCGCTCCGCGCATGTCTATTATGTTCAGAGGGTTATAATAAGTATTGTGTATAGTTTCTTCTTCAAAGTTTTCGATATTTGTACTGAAAGTATTATGTCTCAATTCTGACATAAATATTGTTCACTATTTTCCCCCTTAGTCATCAAAAACTTTGAAATCAATGACAATAAGATTGATACATGTGAAGATCAGCTCGAGTATAGCCAGTGCTACATTCCTGATGAATACAAATTATTGACTGGCAACGACAGTGCCAATGTCAAGTTGAAAAGAATTCAGAGTCTGTCTTGCGAGTAAGTCACCTTCTAAAATTAAACACATGATAGGCGTGAGTTGTAAACAAGTCATAAGAGCTGTGATGGCCCTCCCATGAAACGTGACGGTACTTCACAGGTATATGACCGACCTAGCATGAGAAATACATAGCGGTTGCTCAGGGAGACAAGTGTAAAAAGGATGTGATTTTATGATCATATAGTTGAGGGGCCTCCTGACAGAGGGGTTGGCGAAGAGCCAACGTCTCAACCTGGCCATCAGGGTAAAAGCCTTTCCCAGATGAATGGTTCATTAAAGAGAGTAATTTCGACCCTAGATGACATTTCCTAATCACTTACCTGTTTCCTCTGGTAGCTTATGCCCGCTTGATATATCTTCCTCAGTAAATGTTACTTCCTCAGTAAATGTTACTTCTTCACTAAATGTTACTTCCTCAGTAAATGTTACTTCCTCAGTAAATGTTACTTCCTTAGTAAATGTTACTTCCTTAGTAAATGTTACTTCCTAAGTAAATGTTACTTCCTCAGTAAATGTTACTTCCTTAGTAAATGTTACTTCCTCAGTAAATAATACTTCCTCAGTAAATGTTACTTCCTTAGTAAATGTTACTTCCTGAGTAAATGTTACTTCCTTAGTAAATGTTACTTCCTCAGTAAATGTTACTTCCTTAGTAAATGTTACTTCCTGAGTAAATGTTACTTCCTTAGTAAATGTTACTTCCTTAGTAAATGTTACTTCCTTGGTAAATGTTACTTCTTAAGTAAATGTTACTTCCTCAGTAAACGTTCCTCAGTAAATGTTCCTTAGTAAATGTTACTTCCTCAGTAAATGTTACTTCCTCAGTAAATGTTCCTCAGTAAATGTTACTTCCTCAGTAAATGTTCCTCAGTAAATGTTACTTCCTCAGTAAATGTTCCTCAGTAAATGTTACTTCCTGAGTAAATGTTACTTCCTGAGTAAATGTTACTTCCTGAGTAAATGTTACTTCCTCAGTAAATGTTACTTCCTCAGTAAATGTTACTTCCTCAGTAAATGTTACTTCCTCAGTAAATGTTACTTCCTCAGTAAATGTTACTTCCTCAGTAAATGTTACTTCCTCAGTAAATGTTCCTCAGTAAATGTTACTTCCTCAGTAAATGTTTCTCAGTAAATGTTACCGGCAAAGTGAGAAATACTATAGAATTCGATGCTTTTTAAGGCAAAGTAAGAGATATTTTCATCTTTTCTTACTTTGCCTGGGCATTGAAAGTATAGAATGCTCTAATTAATTACCAAAAAATATATATTGTAACAACAGTAAAATAAAAAAAAATGTCAAAAAAAAAAATGTGACACGATTTTCATCTTATATTCTTCTTCAACAGTGTTTACGTTTTGTAAACTATCATATTGTACTCTGTTTTCAGTTATAGTGTGCAGTACTATACGTGTCTTGCGAGACAGTTTGAGGACTGTAGCAGTACTGACTTCCCCATGTTTTACTTTGAGCTAGCCATACTTGGGCCGTAAGTTTTCATTCAATTCTTTGGAACTAATTTAAACTACTTTGGACCAATGATTTAAGTGTGTTACGTTCAAAGCTCACAATCGTCCAGATCAATTCATTTCGCGAAATGGCAAGTATTGATCTAGATTGATTGGCCCGTACAAAAAAGCCGTCTATTAGGCCACGGCAGTTCGCGACATATTTGTGAGAAAATGGTGATAAGCTGGTTTGGTTTTTTATGTTTGTATTTTTTTTATATAAAACTAAATTATAATTTGCCTGTATGATAAACTAAAATACTAAAAAGATGACCAAGACAGTTTGTGTCACAGACTCAGAGGCGGCACCCATCGAATTCGCTCATGGACCATGACTATTCAAGCCATGGTCTTGTTTTGATTGTTTAAATAATAAAATAAAATGAAAACATTTTGCTTTAGTTTCACTTGAAAGCAAACAGGACAACACGTCATCGCTAATAAGACTCTTCTAACTCTTCTGGAATTGGGATTTAAAATCGAGCATCTTGAAAGCAGAGCTGCGCTGACTGATCAGCTAAACACAGCACGGAAACCTTCCAGATACGTTTTCAATGAGAGTAGAGCACACACTGAGCATGCACGAGAATACAAAGTTAGGCAATACAAATAGATATGGCAACTAGGAGCTCCCCGGAAGCGCACTTTCCAATTCGATCACACAACTAACTTTAGAATTGGAGATTTCCATTCCGTTTTATCACGAATCCTAATGTTTTAATTCTCCACATTTTGTTCCACCGAAAGTTGACTGTGCCTTCAACGTAAAACACTGAATTTAACAATCATGTAATGAAAGATGATTGTTCCAAAATATCAAGCTGCTATTTATCATGGCTACAAACAAGGTTACACAGTTATGAACAGTTATAGACAAACGAATTTTATTTTCGGTCAAAGTTTTTCTGACATTTTCTATAGTCCGATTTCATACACATAAAAATGTCATCACTTCTCTTCTCACTTCTCTTCTATCTGGAAAGATGGCCTGGTGTCGTTGTAATCATTATTTCAAGCTCTTCAGAACTAGAGGATTTTGGTTGTATTATTTCAATGTATTAATTGTGTCAAAGTACCCAAGTCTAGACTAGATTCTAGATCTAAAAATCTTTGAACAAGAGTAGGTGGACAAAAATGATTTCAATAAAATTATTGGTATTTGCGATAAGCAATACCTTAGCAATGAATACAATATTTTGGGGAAAATGTCTTTTTGCTGTTAAATTTCTTTTTTTTTTTTTTTGGGGGGGGGGGTGAGGGCATCGAATACCATAGCTACGCCACAGTAGTAACGTCAGTAATTTATTAGACACGAGTTCAGTGTGGGCAACAAATAAAAAGATGAATCTATTATTTCAACAGATTTGTAGCAGTTGATCTCCATATCTCATAATCTTTGCTATCGCTGCTTTTCTTTTGAAATACGTTTTTAAATCGTATGGTGAAAGTAGGATACCGCTTTCATAGTGAAAAGTTTGTGTGCAAAAAACTTAGTAAGAAATTTGATTCTTCTGTGCTAATAAGTGTCAAATAGGTATGAAAATAGAAACACCTTTATTTTGTACGCCGTATATACCAAAAAGCTAGCTATTTATAGATTTTCTGCCATGTATGAAAATCTCCGATAGAGAGACATGTTTGTATAGATCTATATGAATACCCGTATGTGTATTAATGTATGTGTATATATCTAAAAAAAAAGTTAAAGTTTCTTCTTTCAGACCTTGCGATCTATGGGGCAGATGATGTTAAGGTCATCTGTTTCTTTGGCCAGCACAACGACCAACCGCCTTTACTTTCCCCAACTAAAGTGAGGTACCCATTAGAGTTGGGGTTGATTCAGCAGCGCCCTAAAAATCCAGAAATTCAAAATCCCAGTCTTCACCGGGATTCGAACCCAGGAGCTCAGGTTCGGAAGCCAAGCGCTTAACAAATTCGACCACCGCGCCCCTATGTGTGAATGTATGCATGTGTGTTTATGCGAACGTGTGTTTCTTTGTTGATCAGTTGCTTCCTTTCTTGTTTCAGCTCCTGCTTAATAAAGCACAGAACATTTATCCCAAAAGTAGTCCAAAAAATTTGTTTGTCTCTGTTGTCTACTCCCAGCCATTACAGCGTCTTACGTGCCTCGAAACTGCTCATCACTTTTGTAGCCACTTTCTCATTGGCTTTGACCAAAGTAGTGACTTCACTTCAGTCAAAGAAGGATTGAAACAGGGCAGTCTCAGTTTATTGAACGGTATTAAATGTTGTTCTTTCTTCTTGTCTTACTATGCACGGAACTATATTATATGATGGTGGAGATTATAAATAGTAAATTTGTAAATTAATAAATTGGTTTGTTAATTTTGCATTCGTTTCTTACATTTTTTTGACTAGTCAATGTTTGAATCTTCTTAGTGTGTTTGCCTGTCAGATGTCCAGCAAACGTTATATGTCCAGTAAACGTTAGGTTTTTTTTTTTTTTACTAATCTAACAAGAACATAAAACTTAAGAGATGAACTTTAGTCGTTTCGCGACCGAAGGATGCAGAGGAAAATAATAAAAATGCTAATAATAACGAAAAAAAAAAATATTTAAAAAATCAAAGCACTTAAGTCAATTTCTCTAATGAAAAAAATAAATTCGTCGTTTTAAAACAATGTTTATTTATCATTCTGGAATGAATTTCTATGAAGACATTAATCAGACAGACTTAGTCTGTATTACAACTCATTGACCGGAACTGTTGGACTTTTATTTTCATCAACAGACATTTTCAACAGAAAAATAATTTTTTTTAGTAAGCTACATTTGTAACAAGAAAAATTTAAACACATGCTTAAAAAAAGACAATTTCTTTTTTTCTATAACTTACACAATGATTATTTTTCTCCTAATTACTAATGAATGTTAAATTAAAAAAAAAGAATGATTTTGTCCCCGCCCCATCCCCCCACCCGAAAATCGCGCCCACCTACCTACCCACCTAGTACCAAGAATTTGCAATCCGAATTAAGCAATTGTAAATAAATAATTACAAAATGTTAATATTTTTAGTCGAGCTTTATATATTTGTCAGACTCGGCTTCAGCGATCTTTATATATATATATATTATTCATATAACTAAATTGCGGTCAACTGTCTTTATTGTCACATGTCACTGCAACAGCTCAACTAGCAGACTCCACTTTATTTCTCTCTATCACTACCAAAAGAAAAGGAAATATTCAAATATAAATATTATTTAGGAAACAAAATCTCCACAACATATGAAGTCACGTGACGTTTTGGTTCATCTCTTTACAGCCTAGACACAATACCACAACACTCTGTCCAGTCATCTCAACTTTTCTAAGAAGTAAACAGCGATTAACAAAAGTGTAGTAAACATGGCCCTGGAATTGGGCTGATGTGAGAACCCTTGGGCGAATCCTTGGCTTTTTGAGCTCCCTGTACACACTTCTTCCATCAGCACTGGGTTGAACTCGTTTTGTGGATAGATACATTCCCTGGGGGACACAATACATGGCTATCTATACATGTCTATCTATCTATCTATCTATCTATCTATCTATCTATCTATCTATCTATCTATCTATCTATCTATCTATCTATCTATCTATATATTTATCTATCTATCTATCTATCTATATATTTATCTATCTATCTATCTATCTATCTATCTATCTATCTATCTATCTATCTATCTAATCATATAGATCTAAACCTATTTATCTATCTATCTATTTATCTATCAGTCTGTCTCTCTGTCTATCAATCAATCCCTTCGTTTTCTATCTAGCTCTCCATCACTACCTTTCTCTAATGTTCTATATTAAAAGACAAAATAGTCTCAGTATCGTGCCCACTAACCCAAAGGCGCGGGGCTTGTGAGTTTGTCCCTCTCGCTATCCCTTAACTCTTTCTCTCCTAATTGACGATACCAACGTTGATTTGACTTATTACATTAATTCTTTGGTTTTATAAACTTTAATAAATACTAGTCGACCGGCGGCGTAGCATACGCCGCTATTTTGAGAAGGCGGCCTAAGGCCACTGCAACCTATGTGACCGTAGTGGGCCCCGCACTTTTATAGGACCCGCACTTTCATAGAACCCGCACTAATTCAAGGTGTATAAATTATTAGGTCATTGTTTCTATTGAGCGTGATCTATGTAGGAAACAGAATTATTATGATGTACGCAAGGCTCGTAAAGTAATTCTGTACGTAGAAAGAATGAATAAAATGCATAGACGAATTTATTTTCTTATACAAACTCTTAAATTTCACTTATTATCCGCTTCTCTACCCAAACTTGACCCCGCAAAATCCGTTTCGCATAGGGCCCCACAATGGTTAAGTCCGGCCCTGCTATTTACACACATATATATATATATATATATATATATATATATATATATATATACAGAGTAGATTTCTTAGATTAGTTCCTAGTCCAAACCTCCCGCAGGACAAAGGGGAATGGGAGCGGGCAGGGTTTGATTTAAACGACAGTCAAACGCGCAGCCAGTCATCCGTAGTGTGAATACTACTCTTGTTTTCTCGTGGACTATCCGCAGAAATAAGAGAGTGATCTTTCCTTTACTTCTTCTTCTCGTGTAAACTGTTGAGGGAAGAAGAGAATTATATATATAGATAGATTATATAAAAAGATAATGCATTCTTCTTTAATTCTATACCTAATAAAACATTTTTTGATAACATAGAAAAAGTTATCGAAGTTTAACCCTAATAGGGTAGTGAAACACTAATAAGCAAAACAAATAATTTCATCGGAACGTGGAAAACAAGTACGGAGAGAAAGAGTTAATGCCGTCTCTGACATCGTGCTGGGATAACATGAAAACATTAGCAATGGTCGGAACTTTGTTTCTCACATAGCAATGCCCTCCACTCCACATAGTTGTTAGACCTAGTCGATCTAAATCTAGTAGTCGACATAGTCATGATACACATTGTGTGTTCGAATGAGACACTTACACACCAAGCCGTGCGAAATGGTAAATGAAAAAAAAGTCCATGTCAGCATTACATCTGGTATACTGCTCTCGTAGACATTTGTAGAACTTGTAGGAAGCTCTGAAACAAACATGTTGAGATCATGAATTAAATCTTGTTAAGTGTTTACTTCAAGGGTTGGGTTCAACTCCTTTCACAGTTTTGAAAGTGTGTGACAAAAATAAAAATAAAAGGATTGAAATTCATGAAGAACTTACATACAAGATAGCTCAAAGATCTCGAAAGGGACTTGTGTTCTCAGCAGTTCCTTCAAGGGTCCGGCGAGGCTCTCTGTGCGACATTTTTCAACATCAACATTTTGTTCACAATGTAAGGTATCTTCTTCTGTGATGGACTTAACTTTCCATGCATCTGATCAAATCAGAACAAGGACAGATATGTCTGATCAAATCAGAACAAGGACAGAAATGTCTGATCAAATCAGAACAAGGACAGAAATGTCTGATCAAATCAGAACAAGGACAGATATGTCTGATCAAATCAGAACAAGGACAGAAATGTCTGATCAAATCAGAACAAGGACAGATATGTCTGATCAAATCAGAACAAGGACAGAAATGTCTGATCATATCAGAACAAGGACAGATATGTCTGGTCAAATCAGAACAAGGACAGAAATGTCTGATCAAATCAGAACAAGGACAGATATGTCTGATCAAATCAGAACAAGGACAGATATGTCTGATCAAATCAGAACAAGGACAGATATGTCTGATCAAATCAGAACAAGGACAGAAATGTCTGATCAAATTAGAACAAGGACAGATATGTCTGATCAAATCAGAACAAGGACAGATATATCTGATCAAATCAAAACAAGGACAGAAATGCCTGATCAAATCAAAACAAGGACAGAAATGCCTGATCAAATCAAAACAAGGACAGATATGTCTGATCAAATCAGAACAAGGACAGAAATGCCTTATTTTCTTCACAATTTTATTGTAATAATGTGATGTGACAGTGTGGTTGACATTAATTTTAATATTTTACATTTCTGTTCTGATTAATTTTACTTTGGGGTTGTGCTGAAATATGAGAATGTTCCTGAAGTGGCTTTTTGAGCAATCGCAATACGGTCATGTCGTAATGACAGTAACAGTCAAGTAGTGTTTTAAACTAGTTCTCAGGGAGAAGATTTAAACTAGTTCTCAGGGAGACGATTTAAACTAGTTCTCAGGGAGAAGATTTAAACTAGTTCTCAGGGAGACGATTTAAACTAGTTCTCAGGGAGAAGATTTAAACTAGTTCTCAGGGAGAAGATTTAAACTAGTTCTCAGGGAGAAGATTTAAACTAGTTCTCAGGGAGAAGATTTAAACTAGTTCTCAGGGAGAAGATTTAAACTAGTTCTCAGGGAGAAGATTTAAACTAGTTCTCAGGGAGAAGATTTAAACTAGTTCTCAGGGAGAAGATTTAAACTAGTTCTCAGGGAGAAGATTTAAACTAGTTCTCAGGGAGACGATTTAAACTAGTTCTCAGGGAGAAGATTTAAACTAGTTCTCAGGGAGAAGATTTAAACTAGTTCTCAGGGAGAAGATTTAAACTAGTTCTCAGGGAGACGATTTAAACTAGTTCTCATGGAGACGATTTAAACTAGTTCTCAGGGAGAAGACTTAAACTAGTTCTCAGGGAGAAGATTTAAACTAGTTCTCAGGGAGACGATTTAAACTAGTTCTCATGGAGACGATTTAAACTAGTTCTCAGGGAGAAGACTTAAACTAGTTCTCAGGGAGAAGATTTAAACTAGTTCTCAGGGAGAAGATTTAAACTAGTTCTCAGGGAGAAGATTTAAACTAGTTCTCAGGGAGACGATTTAAACTAGTTCTCAGGGACTAGTTCTCAGGGAGAAGACTTAAACTAGTTCTCAGGGAGAAGATTTAAACTAGTTCTCAGGGAGAAGATTTAAACTAATTCTCAGGGAGAAGATTTAAACTAATTCTCAGGGAGAAGATTTAAACTAGTTCTCAGGGAGAAGATTTAAATTAATTCTCAGGGAGAAGATTTAAACTAGTTCTCAGGGAGAAGATTTAAATTAATTCTCAGGGAGAAGATCTCAACTAATTCTCAATGAAAAGATTTAAACCAATTCACATGGAGACGATTTAAAGTGATTATCTTCCATTAAGTGGTCTGGGATGGATGTAAAATAGTCGTATGAGGTATCTAGTGATATATAAACTCAGTGTCTACAATGAGATGTAATCTAGTTTGGTGAAGACTGGAATGCGAGTTTGGAGCGAGAGTGTGGGTCATGTTACTATGGGTAGCACCATCGAAACGCTAGCGATCAAAAAGATTATTTGTTACTTTGGATGTTCGAATGGCTTGTTTGTTAGCTAGGTACTTTGTTGATACTAGGGGGAGTTGTCAAATCAAATAGTTCGTGCCCTGATCAGGACTGTTCCTTGTTTCACTACATTTAATTTAATACTTTCTTGTAATCTATGTAATATATTTTCTCTAATCTATCTCTCCGTCTAATCTATTTAATCAAATATATATATAATCATATGTATTTATGTAATCATATCTATCTATCGATCTAATAATATCGATCTAATCTTATCTATCTATCTATCTATCTATCTATCTATCTATCTATCTATCTATCTATCTATCTATCTATCTATCTATCTATCTATCTATCTATCTATCTATCTATCTATCTATCTATCTATCTGTCTATCTATCTAGATCATAAAATTATACTAACTTTTCGGGAATGTTTCACTACAGAACATATATCCTGCTCTGAACAAGTCAAATGTACCAGGAAACTGCTTCTCAAACGGTTCTATTTGAACTCCCCAGAGTTTCTGGGTTCTGTTTTCCATTATACAGTTGGAGAACTTGTCAATGTTGCTGAAACACGAATAGTCAGTCAATTGGTATAGAGTAGAGACAAATTCATGGAGAGTCTTAATACAGATAAACCCTAATGTTGTTAGAGGTTCTCAAACTGTGGTTCGCGGACCCCAAGGGGTCCTCGAGACAACCGTAGAAGGTCCGCAGAAAGAAGAACATTTCATAAAATAACATCTTTGCTAAAAGTCAGTTTATCCGATTGAATAATCGGAATAATAATCAGCTCGCCGCGCACTAGTGTTTAATACATCAATTACGTACTATATGTTGGTGTCAATGTCGACCTAAACCAAAGCTGTAGAGACATTCTTCACTTGGATATTCTCGACTAGATATTAAACCATTTAACTCAGATCCCAATCACAGATGAATCCATACTTATACAGGCGCACTTTATTGAAATATTTATAAACAAGGACAATCTCTGAAATTGATACCAAAAATTCTAGTTTCAAAAAAGATTCCAATTTTATATCCAGCATTACGGGTACAGAAGTTGTTGACTGCTTTCGCGTCTTCTTATTTGGTCAAACGTGGATTTATTGCTGTCATGAACTTCATCCCGAAGAAAAGAACCGACTAGAAATTTATGCTAATTGCAAACATTGTGCCGGACATATATACACCCATTAAAATTTGTTTAACTTAAATTTTTGACAAACGTTATCATCCCAATAAACACTCTTTCAATAAAATGTTGTTGTTTTTGTTTTGTTTTTGTTTTGTTTTTGCGTTTATGTAGCACTTAGGGTCGGTGGACAAGTTTATAGTATATAAAGGGGCCCGCGAGTCAAAACAGTTTAAGAAGCTCTATCTAAGAAAATGTAAAGTCACAATGTCTTTTATAGTTCTTATATCTGAGTTAATTTAGAAGAATGATGTCATTTATAGCTGAGACAATATTGAATTATTGTAATATAGTACAGTCGAAACAATGTCTTGTTTTTGGTGTCTTGTTACGTAAGTGACAACTGAGAGATATCGCGAGCGTCTACATCATGAATTGTCCTTACCTGCAAATGACGATCAAAGGTTTGTATCCAATTCTCCCCAGAGTTTTGTCTTGAACGGCCGGCATCTGCGCAATGCAATGTTCATCCAGGGATTTGTTGAAGCAAAGGATCAGTGGGACGATACAACTGATGACTAAAGCAAACATAATGTCCATGAAATAGAGTCCTACTTACACATTGAAATACGCACACAAAACAAGAATTTAAATATAAACAAAGAAACGAATTTATCCCTGAGAAGTTAGCGCATGTTTCTGTACATCTAGGAGACAAACAGAAAACAATCAAATTCGCGAGACAAATCCTCAGACAAGAGGAAACAGGTTATGGCCCTTCAACCATGTACGCTTGCGAGACTTGGAAGTCGTCCACAAAGGTCAAAAAGAGAGCTAAATATGGGCTAAACATGTGCTCGGCAGTGGAGAAAGACTCTAGGAAGAGATCTTTATCCTCAAGGCCTCGCTCCCTAAGCGAGACAAATCTTCAGACAAGACAAAAGACGTTATCAAAGACATTTATAAAAGGGTCGTCCTTGTCTAACACGACGTTCAATCTACTTAATAAACCTAGGGCCCTGGGAGTCGCGACCGATGTATATCAAAAGAGTTTGCAGACTAATGCGCAGAATGGCGCGATAGGATCGAAGTCTCAGTCTAAGAACACCAAAGATAAACAAGACAAAACAGCAACATTGGAATAAATGTCTTATAATCTAGATTTTTTAAATTTCGGGATGCATAATAATAATAATACTAATAAGGCTTGTCTCGAATCCGACGATTAATGAGTAATACAGTATTTTCCGCGACATTCAAATATATATATATATATATACAAGTATTGAATTAAATCTAATCATTTAATTTTATGGATAATATCCTAAACAGATTAAGAAATCACAGTTTTTATAACTTTAAATCTTGATTGAAGTAGACTAGTCTATTTTACGTTACGTAAATACAATGAATTTTGTTAGAAACAATACATCTGATAGACCTGCTGTGTAAGTAGTCAACATCTTTGCATATTTATCAAAATCTAGATTTAATATAACTTTTGATAGCTGCTTGACTTATTGAAAACAAAACATTATTCATACATTTCCGGGTTCGACCAAAGTGCTTATTGGTTTTGACACACTTTTTCATTTTCTGGGAATACTAACGCAAGATTTTTCTCAAGATGTATTGTCATTTCACTACATTCAAACTGGATATTTCTTTTTTTACTAGAGAACAAAATACCAAAATAAATGTGGCAAGGGAAATGAGAATGTTAAAATCAATTGGGGACTTCGAGAAAAAGTCTTTTTTTTTCTCTAGGCCTGAAACTGATAGTATGAAGAAATGTATACGGTGTCTAATACCGTACATGGATTAAGATAAAAGGTTTCAAAAAAAAAAAAAAGTAAAACTAACCAAAAAAAAAAAAAGTAAAACTAACCAAAATCAAGTAGTTAAAACAATGAACCCATGGAAGATTGTCACTGTACATACTTTTAATTGCAACAGAACAACACAGATCTGTTGGGATACAATAAAGGGAAGAGTAATCTTGGAAAATAGAACTAAGTATCTAAACTTCATATATCCAAATCACTCAATTTATGTCATCTATTGGTCATGATTTTACAATACAATATACTAAATTGCAGCAAAGGTAATTATGTTAAAAATAATTTACAAATGCATGAACTCAACACTTTATATATTTTATAATTAGTTTAACATTTATAAATTAATATGACTGTCAAATAGTTATCAATGTCTTGAGATTGGAGAATGTCATCACAAAGATTAGTATTGCCAGGAGAGCTCCAAGTGGTACAGAAACAGTCCCAGCATTCCTAGACTGGGTCGGACACTTCGTGAATAGAATCAGCGTGTTGTTCTCGTATTCATATAGTAGACAATCTCTGTTCAGGATAGAAGAAATAGTGGTTAGAAAATACCAATAGCCTTTATAGTGGCTGAGTAGATGGACATGTGGTTGGGAATGTGACAAACAACAGAAAATAAAATGTGTGGCTGAGAAGTGGAGAGTGTCACAGTGTATACAAATGTGTCTTGAATAGTAGGACTCAGTAGTTGAGTCATAGAACATATCTTTGAGAGTGGGGACGTGAGAATTGAAACCCTAAACCTTCGGACTAGCAAGAAATAAAGCCAATAGCAGGTAGATATGCTACAAATAAAGATCCTGCGCCTCTATATTGATATAAATAAATGTGAGGTAATTCTTGAAATGTTGTACAGGAAAACTGTGTACGACACTTCACATTATAACGATGTAATTGTGTGTCGAGATGGCTTTATAATATTGTTTTCAAGAGTTGTAAATCTACTTACGGGCCAAGTCTAGCAAAGTGATAGTTAAACAAATTGGAAAATTCAGGCTTACACTTGATATACTGACTACGGAGACAAGTATAGTAATGGTAAGTTGAACTGTGGAGGAGAGAGACACAGACTATTATACAACTATAAAACTATACACTAGATTACAGCTGAAATGCATTTTTTTTTAATTTGAATTTGGCACATTGAGTGTAATTGCTTTGTTTTAAAAATGTAGATCTCTATGCTTGTCGTAGACCTCTGTTCATTTAGGCCAGTTTAAATCTAGAGGCAGTGAAAGATTTTTTCCGTATTAATGTTTCCGCCTTATAGCAAGCAAAGACCGCTGGGAATCCCATCAATTGAAGTGTACATTAAATTAACCTGGGGAGGGAGGGTTTAACAATTTATCTAGAAGTATTTTATTTGGTCAACTCTGTTCTGTGGTGATACCCGAACAATTAAACAAATAAATTTACTTTTTAATAGTTTTTTTATGCTTTTTTTTATCTCAATAAATGATGAGGATTTGTATCAAGAATGTTCCTAAAAGGTTTGTACAATTGTAGTGTAGCCAGTGTAGGCTGACTGGACAGAATAATAAACGTTCTGAACTGTCGTCCCAGTGGTCCTGGGTTTGAACCCTGCCCGCTGCCATCCCCAGTCGTCCTGTTGGAAGTTTGGGCTAGGCCTAGGATGGAGTCAGTTTCAAATCTGAACATTCCAATATATCAAACAAAACAAACTTCAGTTTTTATCAGCTATGTGTTTTTAAACTGTATGTGCAGTGTCAAACACTGCAGGATCTAAGTATTTTCGTTTGAAGCACAATACAAAATGTTAGCTAGACTTTTACAGTGATTTTACAATTTAGCGTCCTTGACACTGCCTGTTATGAATATTTATATCTCCCTATCTTACCCTTGTCATTGTCTTCTGGTTTCATTAAATCTTTTCCCTATTCTCTTCTCTTTTTTTTTCTCTTTCTCTATTGTAATGTTTCAAGATTTATGTTTAAATGTAAACCACGTCTTACAAATCAAAATGCTAACAAGAGCAGATAAAGTCATGATACTCTCCTAAATTGAAAGACTTTGATTCTCTCATATGATCACCTCCCTTACTTGCATGCCGCCAAATACATGATGGTCTTGCTGTTTCCTTTGATAAGTCTGGCCAGATTGTCAGCAGCTTCCCCTTGCATTAGACAGCCACTAAAGTTGATTGATTTCTCACACTGTATGACGTCATTTTCCTGAAATTTGTAATGTTCCAAATCTGAAGGAAAACAGAATGAATGCATCGACACGTGTCATCATTCATCACTTAGATTTTTAACTGTATTTTTTTTACTTGCACAGAATGGGTAATAAAGAACGCTTGGCTGTCGAATCGACTGTTTTCAAATGAAAGCTTATATTTAAAAGGCTTCGAGCCCAAAGATCAATGAGGATTGCAGCAAGTCACGTGGCTACGCAGCCCCAGCTGCAACTTACATATTTTGTTACATCGAGGGCTGACATTTAGACGTAGACGACAAAGAGAGAGAGAGTCTCAGACTTGTAAAGAGCCATATCTCGAGTCTCAGACTTGTAAAGAGCCATATCTCGAGTCTCAGACTTGTAAAGAGCCATATCTCGAGTCTCAGACTTGTAAAGAGCCATATCTCGAGTCTCAGACTTGTAAAGAGCCATATCTCGAGTCTCAGACTTGTAAAGAGCCATATCTCGAGTCTCAGACTTGTAAAGAGCCATATCTCACACACACTCTTCTTTTTTTTTTGATGACCAAGTCAGAGTACTTGATTTAGTGTGTCGATTTATAAGTTAACAGAAAGAAAACAAAAGTTTTATTAAACGTTAGGAGATGACGATCTACAATTTTTCGATAATTCTTTGGCATTGCGCGATCTAAATGTAACAGACTTATAGAAAATAGGACTCAAATACGAACAGACAGACAGCTCAAAAACACTAGTTGCTTTTCCTTACGATGTCACTAAAAAGTAGGTACATATAAAATACTTACAGAGTGGAAGCTCCTCGGTACAGAAAATATACCCGGCACGTATTAGATCGTAAGGGTGAGGGTACACCGTCTCAAAAAGTTGAACTCTGACCCCTACTAGAGCTTTTTTGGTTTGCATTGGGTTGGTAGTGTTTAGAATACATTCATTGAAAGCATCAAGGTTGCTGAAAAAGAAATCATTAAGTCTATATCTTAACGTGAGTGGACTCGTGTGGGCACTCCATTCGAAAACTGGTCCCCTGAGGGTTTAACTATGGGCTCAACTGAGGGTTTAACTATAGGCCCAACTCAGGGTTTAACTATGGGCTCAATTGGGGGTTAACTATGGGCTCAACTGACGGTTTAACTATGGGCTTAACTGAGGGTTTACCTATGGGCTCAATTAAGGGCCTGAGTGTTTAACTAAGTGCCTAACTGAGGGTTTAACTATAGCCTTAACTGAGGGACCAATTAAGGGCTTAAGTAGGAGCTAAACTAAGTGTTTAACTAAGGGCTTAACTAAGGGTTAAACTGTGGGCTAAACTGAGGGCCCGACTAAGGGTTTAATTAAGGGCTAAAATAAGGGTTTAGCTATGGGCTTAACTGGGGGCTTAACTAAGGGCCTGAGGGTTTAACTATGGACTCAACTGAGGTTTCACTATGGAGTCAACTGAGGTTTAATTGTTCCGACTAAGCGTCCCAGCAGTCATCTACCTGCACATGATGGCAAACTGTGAGAATCCATATTTCACTTGATCTTTTTTCTTGGTTGCAAACTTTGAGAGACAGTACTCATCCGCTGTCATTATCTGAGACATTACAGGTATCAAAAACCAGGGCACACCTGAAATACAGTAGATGTACATCTTCTCAACGTCAATGTCCAAAGGTAAAAAAGTAATGACAGCGTAGAAAGACCTTCGCAACTTAAACAAAAAGTCATATTCTGTTGATTCATCTTTCATGATTGCATTTTTTAGCGCCACCCCTTTCACTTTCAGACTTCATTTGTCTAATTTCTCATCTTAACCGTAAGGTTCTTCACTTCCCATGCGTAACCATGTGTTAGCTTAGTCCCAAGTAAGTGTCATTAATTGTGTCTTTGGCTTTTTTGGCTTTGCAAAGTAAAAGCATTTAGAATCATCAGTTATAGACATTACGTTGAACTCATTACCTTGGCAAGGTAAAACTTACTCAGAACTGCATAAAGAAGTCTCCAGGAGAAAGTCATGAATGGAAGTCTGTTAGTCTACTTATGTAACACGCGAACTTAAATAGTTATTCCGATTTAGTATTCTTCGTTATGGGAAAAAAATGTTCAATACCTAATGTAAATATATAATTTACAAGCACAACAATGGTAAAGAATGAAAATTGGAGTTGAGATAATCCATTTATTTCCAATGATATTAATGACTTCCGGTATAAGTTTTTTAAAATTGCTTGACAGAAATTATTAGAAAACAAAATATTTTTCTCTTACTTGTTTATCAATCAAGTTCTTCCATCGATGTCAATGGCATGTCTGTCATGCAGTAGGATGTCAGCATGACCTTTGACCTTCGCATCTAGTTCTTTAGACATGCCTGAGCCCAAGGTGTTCGTCTACAATCTAGGCTGATGGTTCTGAAGCTTTTAGGAATCCCCAATTCTACCACAGTTTTTCTGAAGTCTTATCTTCAGCGACTCTTGCGTCAGTAGTTCACGTAGCGTGGACCCATGATGATTTACAATGTCTCAGTTCGTGTCTGTCTCACTGCATCTGAGCATTTTCTGGTTAGGTCAACCGTTTTTGTCCTTAGTTATTGTTAAGCTGTTTTTTTTTTTTTTTTTTTTTTTGGGGGGGGGGGGGGGGATCGGCCCATTTCAGATCATGTTGCGTCCATTTCGTCTTTGTAATGTACTATCCACTTTCTGAATCTCGGAATGGAACCCTAAAATTTTTGGTGACAATTAATAGATTAAAATTATTAATATTCTAAATAATGGCAATGACTTCGCTCTCGAAGAATAGGGATGAGTGCAGAGCTTTCACCATGACGACCTCAAATGGCGACCTGTATATTTCCCCACGTAGGGTCTCGATTTCATGATTTTGTTTACGACTTCTGCGCCTGTCTTCAAATGTGCGTCCCACTACGTTAATGAGAGCTCTCCATCCGTCTCTTTCAGAGGTCACACGCTCCCAGCTACTATCCTCTATGCCAGTGAGGGCAAAATGGCGCCTAAGTTGATCTTTATAGCGCTTCCTGGGGGCATCTCTGTTACATGGTCCTTAATTAAGCTCGCCAAAATAGATCACCTTTGGCATCCTGTCGGATGCGAGATAAGTGTCCGACCCAGCACAGCTGTCCAATGGAAAGTTGCTGTCCAATACTGTCCACACCGGCCTTGAGTAAGGTTATTGTAACGATAAAACATGCAAAATAAACAAAAAGTCTTTACAAAAAAAACAAGGCTTGTCTGAGGGGAAGAAACGCAATATGTATACAAATACTGCAGGGAAAAGCTTCCGTTTTTCTATATTAAATAACATTCGTGTATTTCCAAAAACTAAGAATAATGGAGCAAAATTTTGTCTTGATCCGAAAGTGAGAAAAAATGTCTACAAAATATAATAAGGGAAATAACTCCACATATACATTTATTTCTCAATAAGTAGCATTTATTTTCTCTTTTCAACTGGATCCGCGAATAAGTATGTGAGAGATAACGTGTACAGAGCTTTGTTATAAAAGGTAATAGTGGATCCATGTCGCAGTTATCTATGTAACTGTATAGTAGAATTAGTTCTCTAATTGATAGTGCGGCGTTGATCACTATATTGATGACGTCATTACATTTATACATTATTAATATTTTCTGTGTAGACTATAGGACTGAGCTTTTGCTGCTTGTCACAACTTCTAGTGACGTAAATTTAGTGTGTGTGTGATTTGCGTCATTTATCGTCTAGTACAGTCTCTCCATTGTTTTGTACGTTGGTACAGAAAGACGCGTCTTGAGAGCTCTTGAATTTCTCCTTGGTTTTTGTTATTGGATAGCCTTAACATTTGCCTTGGACATTTTCTTGTTGGATTATCTTGACCCCTGTTTAGGGTGAGTTTTATTTTTCATTGTATAGTTTTTCTTTTTGAATTCGTTCGTATTTGTAAGTCTATAATTAGACTAGATATAGATGATTAGAAGAATCCTTTCTTTTATCTTCTATAGGGTTTTAGCGTCAAGACTAAGTTTTAGTCGCAGTCTCAGTCGAAGACTCTATTTCAAGTATTAGTGTCAAGTCTATGTGTTAGACTCTGTGTCAAGTCTCAGTGTCAAGACTTGTTTATTCAGTCTCAGTTCTATATTGAGAGTACAACTTGAGGTCTCCAGTCTACAGGACTGAGGTCTTTCTCTCAGTCTCAGTTCTATATTGAGAGTACAACTTTAGTTCTACAGGACTGAGGTCTTTCTCTCAGTTGGTCGTCTGGTGTGCACGTGGATTTGTACATGAGTTTGAAGTTCAAGATTCCAGACTGCGGGTTGCAGTGGTCAGACCTGATGGTGTAGTGTCAACTATGAACTTCTACTTTTTGGAATTGTCGTCAGTGGACAGTACCTGATCTAGAGGCTAGATCTACATATATTACCAGTTGTTGTTTTTGAGATTGAAGGACTATGTGATCCATTGAACTACTTATTATAGTTAAGGTAATATACTATGTGTTTCATAATTATATGAATGATCTTTATCTAAGGAGACTAACTGGATCATTGTAGATTACATATTATTACATATTGATATTTCATACTATTATTATCAGTCATCATGAATCAGTCATTTGTAAATATATCACAAGAATAAATTTTATTGTTATTTACATCATACACTTAGTTTATTAGTTTATCTACAACTATATGTGTATGGTGTGCTTGTCAGGCTGAACTTGAGCCAAAATATTATAAGTTCAGAAAATAATAACAATAATACAAATTGAAATAATATTTAATATTAATAAATATTTGCATTGGAAATATATAATAATAATTTGATAAATACAAGAATACAAGAACCTGACAATCCACTAATAGAAAAGCCAACCATTAATTTCATAGTTGCCACACTTTCTAAAAGCATCTCTCCCCCCCCCCCTCTCCCTCCAACCTCTGCAATAAGAAATGAAGTCTTATTCAAGCAAATGTCTGCCATTGTAGTCAGTTATATTGTAGCAAGCTACTGAACTTTTAAAATTTGTTTTAAAACACATTATTGCGAGATGGATATACTTTATACAGATATTATTTAAGCTGCTGAAAATTAAAAACAAAATTCCTGACTGTGGGATCAAAACATATAACTGGGGTTCTAGTCAAAAAGAATAACCACTTGTGACAAGGGGAACTATTTCTCAATCACAGATTTTTAGCGGCCCCCGTAATGGGAAAAAGCCGCTATTAGGTTTGTGCAAAATGTCCGTCTGTCCGTCTGTCACACTCAGATCTCGAAAACTAGAAGAGATATGAAAAATATTATTTCATCATTAAATGCGGCTTGAAAAGTTTAGGTGCAACGGCTACTTTTGGTTTTCTAAAAGCAAACCGTTTAATTTATAAAATTAATTATGCAAGCGATTTTTTCATAAAAATACACCAGTTCTAAAACAATTACGTAAATGTAAGGGAGGCAATGTTACAATATGCTAACAAAGATGGACAATTTTTGTGTATTTTCAGTATCACTAAGTCAAATATATTTTAAAAATGTACAGGAAATGTTTACAACAAATATAAATAATAGTTAAAAATGTTTTTTCTGGTCAACTAGCTGCTAAAATTAAAAAGAAAACATTTCTGTTTGTTTATAAAGGCTAATAATGCACTTTGTATGTAAATATCACGCACATTTTTTTTAAATGGACTTTTTATGCAGCGATTTTCGTGCAGTAGCGTAACGTCGCAACATGACCAGGTGCTAAACCAATTCCTTAAACTTTAAAAAAAAACAGATTTTATTTATTTTTTGTTTAGTGCCCCCATCCGAATAAAAGAAGATTATTTTTGTGCGTTTTGTCTGTTGGTCGGTCTGTCCGTCACGATTAGATTAAAAAAACTAGAACTCTAAAAGCAATTGAAAATCTGATTTACCCTTTTATTTTCCTCCCGTAACATCTCAATAGTTTTAATTATCTAAAAATTTATTGTTCCGGATTTTTTTGTGTAAAACTAATCAACCCCAACAAATGTTTGTTTGCTCTTCTAATTTATATTACATTCAATCTCCATGATTAAACGTTGCAAAAACACATTATTAATAATATGTTGTTCCGTTTTTTATGTAAATAGCATATTAATGCTAAATCAAAATCTCTATACTGACTTATATTTCATTAAGTGTAAAAATGTTCCGGATATTGTTTTATAAAACATGAATTATGCCTAATGATTGTTTGAAATCGCATAATTTACTAATATTACACTTATATTATTTGACAATGCGTCACTATAATTTGGTTATCAATATCAAATTGTTCCGTATTTTCGTCTTTAAACAAATTTTAAAAATATCGACAATAGGTTGTTCAGGGCTTTAAAAAAAGTAATTTACTAGAATTGATTACTGAACATTACTTTTTAGACATTTAATTTTCTTGCTGAAACATAACATAGAAGTTTTGTTATCAATAAAGAATGTTCCGGATTTTGTTTCTTACAAATCGTCGCCAGAAAGTTCCGAATTTTTTTTAAAATCTACTAACGCCAAATAATTGTTTGAACTCCCTCTTCTAATTAATAAACAAATAATCTTCTCTTTTACGAAATAATGTTTTTACGGATTTTTATGAAAAATATTTTAACTCACTACTCTCTTACAGTACATTTAACTTTCTACCTAAAACATTAAAAAATCTAATTATCGTTAATATTATTTTCCGATTTTTA
The DNA here is from genome assembly GCF_947242115.1 of Biomphalaria glabrata. Taxonomy (NCBI): domain Eukaryota; kingdom Metazoa; phylum Mollusca; class Gastropoda; family Planorbidae; genus Biomphalaria; species Biomphalaria glabrata. The sequence goes on from NC_074722.1 coordinate 23,020,664, forward strand.
AGGAAAACAGAATCCAAACACCAAAGTAAGGTATGAAAATCTCTCCACATGGCTGTAGTACATCTAACTTTTATACGAGACCATCCAAAAAATTTAATTAACGGTATTACATTTATCTGAAATTCTCTTTTTCTTTTACTATTTATACAAACATCCGGAACAATCTATTATATAAACTTTTCAATTGTGTTCATACCTAAAAATTATTGCGATGTTTTGAAACGTAAAATAAAGGTTAATCAATTTTTAATAACTTTTAGTTGTTTTTTTATATCAAGATGACGGACAGACCGACTGACAGACAAAACGCAAAAACAATGCGGCTTTGATCCTTTTTAAATAAATTCTATTAGAACTCAGTGCACCATTGTCTATGAACCCTCGTTAAATATCTCGTGTAAATAAAGACATTTTTTTATTGTACCGGTACTAGCCTATTGTGAGGTAATGGAATTTTTTTTCTTTGACGTCATATAAATGACTCTTTAAATGTAATGCTAAAAGAACGCACTCGGTGCACCAATGTCTATTAACCCTCGAAAATTGCTCGTATTGATGAAAACATATTTTAGTCTAACTAAGCCGTGTGACGTAGTGTTTTTTTTCCTTTGACGTCATATGGAATGAATTCTTTAAATGAAATGCTAAAAGAACGCACTCGGTGCACCAATGTCTATGAACACTCGATAAATGGCTCGTAATGATGAAGGCGATTTTTAGTCTAGCTAGGCACTGTGGCGTAGTGTTTTTTTTTCCTTTGACGTCATATGGAATGAATTCTTTAAAAGAAATGCTAAAAGAACGCACTCGGTGCACCAATGTCTATGAACACTCGATAAATGGCTCTTATTGGTGAAGGTGATTATTAGTCTAGCTAGGCCGTGTGACGTAGTGTTTTTTTTTTCTTTGACGTCATATGGAATGTATTCTTTAAAAGAAATGCTAAAAGAACGCACTCGGTGCACCAATGTCTATGAACACTCGATAAATGGTTGTAATGATGAAGGCGATTTTTAGTCTAGCTAGGCCGTGTGACGTAGTGGGTTTTTTTTTTCCTTTGACGTCATATGGAATGAATTCTTTAAATGAAATGAAAAAAGAACTCGGTATAGTAATGTTTATTAAGCCTCGTTATGTGACTCGCGTTTAAAAAAAGGAATGATATCTTGATTTAGATCTAATCTAGATTTTTAAAACTAGATCTAGATTTTTATTACAGTATATTTAGATCTGGATTTATATTCTAATTAAAATTATTTTAGAGTCTTGATCTACAATTTCTAGATCTAGTTAAGACTAAAATAGACTAGATTAAGATGTAGAATTTCAATTTCTAAACTTAAAGTGTAAAAAAAAGTGTAGATTTTCATTTCCAAACGTTTTGATCAATATTGCAATGTTTTAATATACTAAAACTAATCTACTTTTTTTTATTTAATTTAAATTTAAACTTACGGCAAATGAATCTTTGAAACATTATTACTTTTGACCATCAAAATTAAATTACCTCTTGAATATTATTTGCGAATATGTAGAACCGACAGGGATCCGACCTCGACGGGGGCCGCCTCTGAGTTTGTGTAACACAAACTCTCTTTGTAATCTTGTTATAAATTATATCTAGGCTGGATATAGAAATAATGTCGTGAAAAACTTCAAAAAGTTGAAACAAAGTGACTTTCCTTACAGCTTGAACAAGAGTTACTTCAAGAGTTACTGAAAGAGTTACTTAAAGAGTTACTTAAAGAGTTACTTAAAGATAAGCATTGGTTTCCGTTTTCCTGTCTAGATATAGGCCTATATAATATATACCTACTGTTTTGAACCTTTTCATGTCCCTTGTGGAGCCAAAGTATATGCCGTAGATGTTTATATTAGAGTGGTATGCTTTGTTGAAAACTGGACATTACTTTCCTATGAGAGATGCAAAGAAAAGGTGTGCGGGCTAAACGTTCCTAGTTGGCAATGAGGACTTTCTATTGAATGATGGAAAAAAATAATAATTATCCGATGCTATCGTAATGCTGGCTGTTCCATTAATATACAAAGTCTAAAAAGTGTATTGTTGGGGGGAAAACGTTTCATTAAAATAATTGCGTGTATTGTGTGTATTGCGTGTATTGTATGTGTGTGGTCGTTTTAATGCTGGCCTAGGAGAAGGTCACAACTGATGGGCCTAAGAAGTGTTTTGTTTATAGTTAATGCTCTATATTAGGAGCTTTCAACCATAGCGCAGCCTCTCGTCTTGTATAAGGACATTTATAGAAACAGCTTGGATTCTGGATCTTGTCTTGGTTTATTTGTTGACACTAAAACAACTGGTGAAGACATTGAAAACATATCGTCTGCTGGACTGAATGGGCAGTCGTGCGTGACATACTTTCTAATTTGGGCAGTCTATTGTGTTATCAGTCAGAATTCTAGTCGTGTGATAAATAACATTTTAAAATCTGTCACAAAAAAGAAAAGATTTTTTTTGTTCAATATCCAGTAGAACCTTATATTAGTTTAAGTAACATTAATATTTGCTTACTAAGTGGGTATAGCGAATATTTCTTAATAACACTCAACAATTCAACAGAATCCCCCTCATCTATACACTTAGGCCAAGTGATACAAGAACATAGTCTGTCTGCACATAGTGATACAAGAACATATTCTGTCTTTACTTAGTGACACAAGAACATAGTCTGTCTTTACTTAGTGACACAAGAACATAGTCTGTCTTTACTTAGTGACACAAGAACATAGTCTGTCTTTACTTAGTGACACAAGAACATAGTCTGTCTTTACTTAGTGACACAAGAACATAGTCTGTCTGCTCATAGGGACACAAGAACATAGTCTGTCTGCACATAGTGACACAAGAACATATTCTGTCTTTACTTAGTGACACAAGAACATAGTCTGTCTTTACTTAGTGACACAAGAACATAGTCTGTCTTTACTTAGTGACACAAGAACATAGTCTGTCTGCACATAGTGACACAAGAACATAGTCTGTCTGCACATAGTGACACAAGAACATAGTCTGTCTTTACTTAGTGACACAAGAACATAGTCTGTCTTTACTTAGTGACACAAGAACATAGTCTGTCTTTACTTAGTGACACAAGAACATAGTCTGTCTGCACATAGGGACACAAGAACATAGTCTGTCTGCACATAGTGACACAAGAACATAGTCTGTCTGCACATAGGGACACAAGAACATAGTATGTCTGCACATATGGACACAAGAACATAGTCTGTCTGCACACAGGGACACAAGAACACATTCTGTCTGAAGGGACACAAGAACATAGTCTGTCTGCACATAGTGACACAAGAACATATTCTGTCTGCACACAGTGACACAAGAACATAGTCTGTCTGCACATAGTGACACAAGAACATAGTCTGTCTGCACATAGGGACACAAGAACATAGTCTGTCTTTACTTAGTGAAACAAGAACATAGTCTGTCTGCACATAGTGACACAAGAACATAGTCTGTCTGCACATAGTGACACAAGAACATAGTCTGTCTGCACATAGGGACACAAGAACATAGTCTGTCTGCACATAGTGACACAAGAACATAGTCTTATTTTCTCCTGTTTTTCCCCACACAAAAAAAATTATTCAGAAAAATATTTCAAGTTGGCTAGCGGCTTGTCTCTTGAAATGAAGTGTTCTTTGTGTTTTTATTTGTGTTTACTCGTCCTCAGTGCTATAGACAACTTCAGTGAGCACATCATAGTGTTACTATACATTTGTATTTCATTGATTTGAATCTTTGAGCCTGCTTTCTACTTTCAGAAGTTTTTATATCTAGTGATTATATTTCAAAAAAAAATCTAATAGTAATTGACTTTATTCCAATCTCAAGTATTAATAGCCATCTATACTTTAATTTATTTATTTAAAAGTACTATGATTCTGTCTAATCTCTGGATGGTCACATCTACATTCTACTTCTATAGACGTAGAGTGACACTGGATGGTCACATCTACATTCTACTTCTATAGACGTAGAGTGACACTGGATGGTCACATCTACATTCTACTTCTATAGATGTAGAGTGACACTGGATGGTCACATCTACATTCTACTTCTATAGACGTAGAGTGACACTGGATGGTCACATCTACATTCTACTTCTATAGACGTAGAGTGACACTGAATGGTCACATCTACATTCTACTTCTATAGACGTAGAGTGACACTGGATGGTCACATCTACATTCTACTTCTATAGACGTAGAGTGACAATTAAACATTGTTTTTGTTTTGTATTATTTATATTACAATTTAGAACATAATTTTGGTATAACATAGTTTTAATTGAAATGTTTGATACAGTCATGCGCTGAAGATGTATTACTTATACTAGCTCTCTATCTTGGCTCTGTTTTTAGGCTCCGAAGAAGTCCACAAGTTGCCTTTTAACCACAATTAGTAAAGGTGAACAGGATTTTAAATTGCATTTTTTTAAATTCATGCTGTTAAGTTTCGTCGAACAAAAATGTAATAATGATTAATTAATTATCTGAATATAGAAAATACAAAACAAAAAAACACACACAAAAACCGATAGTTTTTATTTTTATTACAGAGATTTGATTTGGTTTGGTCCATTTAATTATCTACACTTATAGACGTGAAGAAAGTAAACTCATTGACATTGATTTAGCCAGTAAGTCAACATGGGAAGTAAGTAGAGCCAGGAGTTCTGTTCGAAAACACTCACGTCTGAATTAGCTCTTCTTAACTCATTGCCGTTACATTTTTCTACGACCACTATAGAGTTAAATACATTTTGTGATATCAGGCAGTCACTGGGGAGGAAGAATATAGATATATAGTAATACATGCTTAGAGAGGGAGTAGATTAGATCAAGTAAACACTGTCGTGCGTGCGTGAAGTTTTCTTTGCATTTAATATTGGTGTTTTAGCGTATAGGAAGTAGTTTCTTTTAAGTGTGTTTTGTTGTCTAGAATATTGTGTGTGTGTTTACGTCATCCTTAGTTCCCGCAAAAGAGAGAGAGAGCCTCTTTTGTGAGCTAGGTAGCTGTTTTTTTTGGGTTCCCCCTTGTAAGGGTACGTAAGTACATAGTTCTATTAAGTAAGCTGATCTTTCGGTACGGGTGTCGCTATTGAAAAGTTCTTTCTTGTAGCGGCATCGCTAGATCTAGGTTTTCTTTTCGTTTCAGGGTGTTAGGCTTTGGGCTATGGGAAAGTGTGTCGTCCTTCCGCCCTTGGAGTTGTGTAGTAACTATCGGTGTTGAGGTGTAGAGAGTTGAGGTTCTGTTGGGCGCCGAGATGGAGTGTGAGCGTGAAGGTGTGTTATGGAAACTTGCTGGTGTGATACTAGACTAATTATTAATTAAATGCTAACTTCAATGATATTGATGTATATGTAAATATGAAAATTACAATTAAGTATAATTAAATACTGTTCCTTCTGACAACTGTTGTTATTCACTAACTGTTCAGTTGAATAACTGTTATTCAATGTTTGTAATTTACATGCTATTACCTTTAGGTTCTTGTGTTACTCTGTTGAGGCTGGGGATACGGGACTATAATATCATACCCTACCTAAGCGACAAAACCCACCTGAAAAACACTGTAATCACAAACACTGACTTACTGGCTGAACGCTTTTGAAAAATCTGGTCACAAACATTGACTCACTCATTGAACCCTTGTATTTTTTATCGCAAATACTCACTGACTACTGACTGTACCTTGTCTAAATCTTACAAATGCTTGATATGTACTGAAAGATTAATACTAGAATCTATTTAAACATATTACATATCACATAAGAATACCGTGGCAGCCAGGCTAAAAGGAACTCTTCTATACTGTGAAGAGATGAAAGTTGAGCTGGTTCAGTTCTGTGGTAAGACACTCATCTCAAGGTACAATGGAGGTAGTATGAAGAAAGGTCAAGCAAAGAAAAACTTTACAGATCAACGAAAAAGAATGGACCGGCCTCTCTCTTTAGAGTCTGCGAAGGACAGCTGCTGACAGGAAAGAATGGACCGGCCTCTCTCTTTAGAGTCTGCGAAGGACAGCTGCTGACAGGAAAGAATGGACCGGCCTGTCTCTTTAGAGTCTGACAAGGACAGCTGCTGACAGGAAAGAATGGACCGGCCTCTCTCTTTAGAGTCTGACAAGAACAGCTGCTGACAGGAAAGAATGGACCGGCCTCTCTCTTTAGAGTCTGCGAAGGACAGCTGCTGACAGGAAAGAATGGACCGGCCTGTCTCTTTAGAGTCTGACAAGAACAGCTGCTGACAAGAAAGAATGGACCGGCCTGTCTCTTTAGAGTCTGACAAGAACAGCTGCTGACAGGAAAGAATGGACCGGCCTCTCTCTTTAGAGTCTGCAAAGGACAGCTGCTGACAGGAAAGAATGGACCGGCCTGTCTCTTTAGAGTCTGACAAGGACAGCTGCTGACAGGAAAGAATGGACCGGCCTCTCTCTTTAGAGTCTGCGAAGGACAGCTGCTGACAGGAAAGAATGGACCGGCCTCTCTCTTTAGAGTCTGACAAGGACAGCTGTTGACAGGAAAGAATGGACCGGCCTCTCTCTTTAGAGTCTGCGAAGGACAGCTGCTGACAGGAAAGAATGGACCGGCCTCTCTCTTTAGAGTCTGACAAGGACAGCTGCTGACAGGAAAGAATGGACCGGCCTCTCTCTTTAGAGTCTGCGAAGGACAGCTGCTGACAGGAAAGAATGGACCGGCCTCTCTCTTTAGAGTCTGCGAAGGACAGCTGCTGACAGGAAAGAATGGACCGGCCTCTCTCTTTAGAGTCTTACAAGGACAGCTGCTGACAGGAAATAATTAGGGATGTCGGTTTGACCTTTCCACGAAAACCTCTACGTTTAGTAAACGATATGACATATATTGGTATTTAGTTGCGTCACTAGCATCGGTGTCATTTAGTTCAGGGTGTCACCCCCGTCACCCCTTTCCCTTTTCTGAAGGAAAAAAAAATATAATCAAATACAAACGAACTACTATTCACTTAATTATGGATTTATAACTAAAATGCAAATACACATCAACAGATATGGGGGTACGCCTCGAAGTTGGAGAACGCTGAACTAGATCGATTTATTAAACAATTAGACGCAGGTTTAGGTATCTATCTACAGTCACTCATTTTATTAAATAGTTGTCTGTTTTTTTTTTGCAAAAAATGCGTTTTTTTCACTTGGTAGTCCCCCCCTCTTTGATGTCACTGTGTGCAGTCCACACGGGATTCCCTCTCTCACTGACACCACTGGTGGTGTTGCTTAATTAATTAACTTTTGCTGTACTACATCAAACCACGATACTTACGATCCAATTCTGGCGTAGTAATAATCAAACAAATATTCATATGTGGAATTACATTTCACGTAAGCTTCTTTTAAGCAGTTGGAGTACTCCAGCATAGCTCTGTAGTGCGTCATTCACATCCAAGAATGGGAAAAGAAAAACAACAATATATCTATACAACTTGAAACTTTGGTATCTCGAGCCTAAATTTAAGAATCACTGAATCGTTAGCACTAAGTTTAGTTGTGACCTAGTGTTTTCATGTATTAACATGAACCATCCGTTTTACCTAAGAACTTTGAAATATTTTCTTTCATATGAAATAATTGAATCGAATCCAAACATATCACAATTCCTCCTTTCAGCTTGTAAACTCTTAAAAAATGTGGGAACTGAGTTGACGACTCATTTGAAGTTACAAGTTATAATTTTCCTAAAAAAAGGTGATAGTTTATTTCCTTAGGAACACACTCAGGCTACCTAATCGGCGATACAGGAAAACTCTGTTTTGACCCTTGTAATTAAAAAAATAATAATCTTAAAATTCAATTTGGCTAACGGCTATTTATTTTGAAAAAGGTGTTATAACGGGAATTCCCGCATTAAACTCAAATGTTTTTATTCAATAAAGAGTGGAATAAATAAAAAGACGTGAATGACCATTTTGTACCCCCGATTTACACAGAAATCATTACTTGGACTGTTCATAAAAGAACTTGACGACGTAAACCTGACTTGAAAGACTTCTATTTTATACATGGAGGATAATTCATATCAGGTGTACAAAATTACATTTAGTGTTGTTCAGCAATGTTTTTATATAAAAGTAGGTCTATAGTCCAAAACAGAAGAATATTTTGAAACTTTTAGATCAGTGACAAAGTTTACTTGTAATTGTCTTTGTTTTTCATAGAGAGATAATTAATACTAATAAAGAAAGACAGAAATTGTAACATTAAATATCAAATTCTTTGTCACACGCACTAGATGTAACATTCGATGTCACACGCACTAGATGTCACATTCAATGTCATACACACAGGATGTCACGTTCGATGTCACACACACTGGATGTTACATTCGATGTCAAACGCACCGGATGTCACATTTGCTGTTACACGCACCGGATGTCACATTTGCTGTTACACGCACCGGATGTCACATTCGATGTCACACGCACTAGATGTCACATTCGATGTCACACGCACTAGAGGTAACATTCGATGTCACACGCACCGGATGTCACATTCGATGTCACACACAATGGATATCACATTCGATGTCACACGCACTAGATGCCACATTCAATGTCACACATACAGGATGTCACATTCGATGTCACACACACTGGATATTACATTCGATGTCAAACGCACTAGATGTCACAAGACACAAGTCACTCACCTACAAGAGGAGTTGAAGGTTGTGTCCCTAAACTTCATGTTGTTGCTGTATTTCGTTGTAGCCTTGGTTAGACATTGGCTGTAAGATATAGACCTCTCACAGCTGCTCAACTGCTTCTCATCAGGCATGTAATCTTCAGGACCTGTCAAAGTGAAACTTTGGTATCACACCAGGCCTAAGCTTGTTTAGAGTGATAGAACTTTCAGTTTTAAAGACTAAGCCAAAAACTTAGACAAAGACTTAGAAATAGACTTTGACTTTTGACTGCTCTATCGATCCTTACTAGACATGTGTAATAATAACCTAGATATTTTTTTCCAATCGAAAGCACAAGAACAAAAGAAAACAAACACAACATCCAATGAGAATCATTGAGTTACCCCAACACATGGAGATCTTTTTTTTTTACAGAGACTCTGTCTGTCTGTCTGGTGAAAAGTTTGTACACGTTATTTCTCCCACTTCCCATTCTCGGATCAAGTTGAAACTTTGCACAATTATTCATTGGCATAGACAAGACATTAATCAATAAAAATTAACCAATTAGTCAATCAATTACTGGCAATTAATTATTTTGTTGAATAACGAAAAGGGAAATTAATCCTTCAGTATACACAGAAGGGACCAATTAGCTATTTAATTATTGGTAATTAATTATTTTGTTGTTTGTTATTGAATACGGAAAATAACTTGTACATTATAGAGATATATAGTCGTAACTGCGGAGTTCTTCCCCTTAGATAAGCTTTGTTTTCTTTTGACTTGAAAAAAAAATTTTGCTTGTTTGCGTGTCACAGCACTAACTAATAGTTTCATGAACAAACACATTTCTCTAGCATCAAGTTCTTGTCTTAAAGAACCCAAGTCACCTATTTCAGGACGTAATTCTCGTGAACGGGATGGTGGCGTTTGTCTTGTGCAGTAGTCATCAAGGTAATAACAAATACTAACATTATCTGGGATAAGAAAAAAGATGGTCAGACTTTCCAATTCGTCCCAGTTTCTTATATTCCCAAAATTTGAAAGGAAATGAGAACTTATGTAACTTGTAATCTGTTAGGTGTACTCAAACTGAAGAATGTACTCAAGAGATACATTATATTTTGACAAAGATTAGTTTGATTAACTCTTTCTCCCCGTAATTATTTTCCATGTTTAGAGTTTAGACGGAACTCTTCATTTTGTTCAGTAGTATTTACTTAGCCTGTTAGGATTAAGCTTCATTAGCGTTTTCGTTTAGTATCAGACAATGTTTTATTTGGTCTAGAGTTAAAGGGGAATGCAGGCTCTTTGTATACAAGACAAAGTCACGTTTATAAAAAAACAATAATTTAATTTCATAAATTCTAGAATTAACAATGTTTTGTTCGTTTTCTCTATTTCCAGTTGAGCAGATAGTAGTTTTTGTTGTCTTTCTGGTGTCAGTCGATTTAGAATGCAAAATGAAACATTCATGTCATTTAGAAATGAGGCTAATATCTAAGCAGTTTACAGAATATGACACATTCATAATATCACATTTCAATTTAGTTGTCCAGTTTTGTATTAACACTCTGGTCGAGTAACTTGGTATATGGTATTGGTTTCACTGTCTTTATAAGGTTATACTCTAGTCTTTTTTTTTAAATTAATTTATGCGGATGCTACAATACTTTTGGTTTGTTTTTGTTTTGATTGTACATTTGAAATTTGATGTACACATGTGTGAAAACTAGAATGTGCATTGATGATTATTTATATACAACAAACAAGAATGTAATAGGTGTATATGGATCTACAGTGAATGTAACAGGTGTATATGGATCTACAGTGAATGTAACAGGTGTATATGGATCTACAGTGAATGTAACAGGTGTATATGGATCTACAGTGAATGTAACAGGTGTATATGGATCTACAGTGAATGTAACAGGTGTATATGGATCTACAGTGAATGTAACAGGTGTATATGGATCTACAGTGAATGTAACAGGTGTATATGGATCTACAGTGAATGTAACAGGTGTATATGGATCTACATTGGAAAAAATAAAAAATAGTTATAAAAAAAAAAAAAGATTACGTTGCAGAAAGTGAAAAGAACAAAAGAGAAAGCCCGCTCTCTTCACGTCGTATTCAGGAGGGAAATCTACTTCGTAGGTTTGAATTTTGACCTGACTTGGCTTCGATCTTCTGGTGTCTACAAGGCAATTGCTGTACTGTTCAATGTTGCTGGTGACAAAAAATACAAATCTTGAAACAGAGAATAAGTTCTAGGACATAATGATCCATGATGTGCTTTTCATTTCAAAACCAGAAGCAGAACGTGAGAGAAGATTGTTAGGTGTGTGTGTGTGTGTGTTTCTGATGTAACCATGAGATTGTTAGGGAGTGTGTGTGTGTGTTTCTGATGTAACCATGAGATTGTTAGGCAGTGAGTGGGTGTTTCTGATGTAACCATGAGATTGTTAGGGAGTGTGTGTGTGTTTCTGATGTAACCATGGGATTGTTAGGGAGTGTGTGTGTGTTTCTGATGTAACCATGAGATTGTTAGGGCGTGTGTGTGTGGGCCATTTCTGTTGTAACCATGAGATTGTTAGGGAGTGTGTGTGTGTTTCTGATGTAACCATGAGATTGTTAGGGAGTGTGTATGTGTTTCTTATGTAACCATGAGATTGTTAGAGAGTGTGTGCGTGCGCCCTTTCTGATGTAACCATGAGATTGTTATTGAGTGTGTGTGTCGGCCATTTCTGTTGTAACCATGAGATTGTTAGGGAGTGTGTGTGTGTTTCTGATGTAACCATGAGATTGGTAGGGAGTATGTGTGTGTTTCTAATGTAACCATGAGATTGTTATTGAGTGTGTGTGTCGGCCCTTTCTGATGTAACCATGAGATTGTTATTGTGTGTGTGTGTGTGGGCCCTTTCTGATGTAACCATGAGATTGTTTGGGCGTGTGTGTGGGCCCTTTCTGATGTAACCATGAGATTGTTATTGAGTGTGTGTGTGTGTTTCTGATGTAACCATAAGATTGTTATTGAGTGTGTGTGTGTGCCCTTTCTGATGTAACCATGAGATTGTTAGGGAGTGTGTGTGTGTTTCTGATGTAACCATGAGATGGTTATTGAGTTTGTGTGTGGGCCCTTTGTGATGTAACCATGAGATTGTTAGGGAGTGTGTGTGTGTTTCTGATGTAACCATGAGATTGTTAGTGAGTGTGTGTGTGTTTCTGATGTAACCATGAGATTGTTAGTGAGTGTGTGTTGGCCCTTTCTGATGTAACATGAGATTGTTAGGGAGTGTGTGTGTTTCTGATGTAACCATGAGAATGATAGGGAGTGTGTGTGTTTCTGATGTAACCATGAGAATGATAGGGAGTGTGTGTGTTTCTGATGTAACCATGAGATTGTTAGGGAGAGTGTGTGTGTGTGTTTCTGATGTAACCATGAGATTGTTAGGGAGAGTGTGTGTGTGTGTTTCTGATGTAACCATGAGAATGATAGGGAGTGTGTGTGTTTCTGATGTAACCATGAGATTGATAGGGAGTGTGTGTGTTTCTGATGTAACCATGAGATTGTTAGGGAGAGTGTGTGTGTGTGTTTCTGATGTAACCATGAGAATGATAGGGAGTGTGTGTGTTTCTGATGTAACCATGAGATTGATAGGGAGTGTGTGTGTTTCTGATGTGACCATGAGATTGATAGGGAGTGTGTGTGTTTCTGATGTAACCATGAGAATGATAGGGAGTGTGTGTGTTTCTGATGTAACCATGAGATTGTTAGGGAGTTTGTGTGTTTTTTATGTGTTTCTCGTACATAAGCTTTGGTGTTGTTATTCTCTACCCCACCTATTTTCTATTTTATTTTTTTTCCCAATTATATCACCACAACCTTTCTCCGTATCGCTTTCTCCTCTTTTTATCTCTTACTTAACTGCATTGCTTAGTGAATATAAACCAGATCTTACACATGAAAATGTAAACAATTGAAAGATTACTGCATAACTTTAGAATAGCAAAAAAAAGACTTCAAAGTAGTTTGATAACCAATATTACATGTGTACAAAGCTTATATCAACTCATTCTGTCTGGTACAAAATGTGTACACATTATTTTTTACACATCCAATCTCGGATCAAGTTGAAATTTGCACAATTATTTCTTGTACCTGACAAAACAAGAATCAATAAAAAAAAACATTATTTGTAAATTAACTATCGGTAATTAATTATATTTAGGTATCGCGCAAGGGAAAGAAATTTTACTTAACACATGTGGTGGTATAAGTTGAATTAATCCCCTTGAGGAGGCTTGAGCTCAAATTCATGTCGCACCATGCATAAAGCGATCACGGTAACATTCACACAGATAGTCTCTCTCCCCCAACCTTTCCTCTTTAACTGGTCCAGACAAGTGATAGGATCATAGCATAGCCAGAAAACTAAAAGCATGAAATTGCGCTTAACAAAATTGATTGGTAAAAATATTTCTAATCGCACAGATTTATTGTTGCTAGTCTAGATCTATTACACATTTAATTACATGACTGATCCAAACTAATTGATACAATTACACTTCTTTAAAAGTCTTTTTTTTTTAAATGTTTTTCTGGTTATAGCCGTTGATTTTATGAGCAGTTAATGTCTACATTTACCTACAAATGAGAATAAAGTTCCAAAATCCCATTTTGGTCAGGACTGGTCTCTTTCCACGTTGTATCTTATTGAAGCAGTATTGATCGAGGTTGGAATTCTGACAGAACACGTCAACAGTGCAACAGACCAGGACTAAAACAAAAAAGTTTAAAAAAAAATCTTTATGAACTTGCACTCATTATTTTATTCACAAAGTATTCAACCATGTCTAGTGTAACTTGGAGAGGTGCTTCAATTTTTTTTTACCATGCTCTTGGTATTGCGCCCTTTTGAAAAGATCATTGACTAGGTCTCCATTTGAAATGTAGTTTGATAAGGAGAAAGCAAAATTTATGAACGTTTTAGGACTGAAAAAGAACTTGACTTGGCGATTCTTCTCACTTGAAGATTATTGCGTCCAAAGCGGCAGGGGATGTAAGGGCTCGTACTCGGAACATTCCTGACAACTGACAGAACGTAGTCGCTACCATGACAGTTTACACCATACCGGATTCTTAAACAACGTTTTTATTGGCTAGTCTGGTTTTAGTTGTAAGGCAAATCTCAACTCAAGTTTCTTCTGCCAAAACCAGTCAAGAACATCTTTTGCACTTTGACACATTTTAACTACCTAAGTGACTTTCAACAATGTTAACAATATTGCTGCCAAGATTACCAAAGGTAGAAGCTATTTTCTGAAAAACAAAATTAAGGATTTGTTGACTTTTCACTTACATCAGTTCACTCTGTCTGTCTGGTACAAATCTTGTACACGTTATTTCTCCCACTTCCCATTCTTAGATCACTTTGAAACTTTGCACAATGATGAATTGTCGATGACAATGCAAGTAACAATCACAAAATAAATCTATTAGTAATTAGTTTTGGTAATCAATTCATATTGTTTTATTTAGAAAAGGAGATATAAATATTTGAGTATTGAGTGGTGTGGCAGCAATGGGCGGTTATTCTCATTAAATAAACTTTTTTTTTTTTTTTTTTTTTTTTTTTTTTTTAAGTATTTTTTTTTATTTTGCTTGTTTTGTGTCTACCCAAGCTTTTAATAGGATATTATACATTCGTAGAAGAGACCAACTGGCTATTCATTCTCAAACAAACGTCAAGTGACCATTTGATGGGCCACCTTGAGACCTCAAGAGCCTGATTCTCTAGATTCAAACATCCGGCAGTAGAAGTAAACAAGCAAAATACAAACAAATACGAAAGACATTTTATATTTATCTAAAGGAGACTACTACAAGCCGTCTCTACATATGGATGGTCTGTGCTGTATTGCAGATCGTTATCCAAGGTTTATGGTACAATTTGTGTTTCTTCGCCTGTACTTCCATCTTTACTATTAGGATTGACTAGGACTACAATAACCTCATTTTATAATGGGTGTTGAAGTTTATATTTAAAAAAGTTATGGAGTATCGATCACTTATTGGTCAGGAGTGCTATTGTGTGTGATTTTGTCACGGGTTCGCCCTTCCCCTATTGGTGTTCAGAATTGTCTTTGTTTACCAAAACTTTCATGTTTATAAAAAACTCATTGCGCTATGGTCAAATTATTATTGTGATACACTGGAGGGGGGGGAAGGTATCTGGGAGAAAGTTTCCATTCTGCCTTTTGAAAAGTATTGGTTTTTTTTAAGTTACTGAGTGGGAGAAATAAGTTTTACAAAATGGATTGATATAATATCATAATATTAAATAATCATTGCTTTGTCTGTTTCACGTGCTTCAAGTGTTTCTTTAGCATTGAAATGTATGACATCCTAGACAAAAACTTTTGCAGGACCGCGGGAGATGGCGGCGGGCAGTCTACCAACCCGGTGACCAACGAGACAACAGAGGAGAGCACATGCCACAAGTTGGCTTTAAACAATAAGAAATATCAACCGGCAGAACAGGAATTGTAAATTTAAAATGGACTTAATTCCCATGGGTAAAGTAATGCTAGAGTCTAGACTCGATCAATCATTGTGCAAGGACACGAATATTTTAGTTGTTGTTTTTTTAAATTACTTATTACAGATACTTAAACACCAGACCTGAAATTGTAATTATGAAATAGTATATGTCCATAGTAATTTTACTTCTTAAGTCTTATGTGTCTTTGGTGTGGGAGTTCCATTTCAGGAAATGCATTTGTAGTCCCATCTTTGTAAACAAAATAAGATTTAGAACACATAGCCTCGAACCCAAAGGTTAGTGCTAACATGATGACATAGCTAACACAAACTAAATATCGTAGGGGATTTGCATACCAAAAGGTTACGCACATAAATTTTCTCTCTTTCTAAAAAAAAATAATTCTATACCAATAAAGAAAATAAAAAAAAAGATATGGTAGTTTTAAAATGTTTATAAAAATAGTGTATTAACACTTCCCGATTATGTTCACCAGATACACCAAACCAAAACTAATAGTAGAAAATGTAAACTTTAATTTAAACAGAACTATTTAGATCTCGAATTTGATACAAATTTCCTTTGAGATCGATGATAAGCACAATGTTATAATTCCCACATAGCAGTCACTGGAGAGGATATGTTCTTTAATACATTTTGTGGCAGTGGCAGTGGACACTTGGATCTCGACGAGATATAAATAATGAGAAAAATACATTTATATGTACATGCGTCACTGGATAAAAAGACAATGTAAATTCTAGATCTAAAACAGGAGTATTTAAACAAGTAATGTGTAAATAGAAGACTAAAAAGTGTAGTGCGGTCCATTTGGAAGTGCTCATACTTTGTAGCCCATGAATTAGTGTCTCCGTTAGAGTTAGTGCTACTTACAATCTCTGACTTTTAGAGTTAGTGCTACTTACAATCTCTGACTTTTAGAGTCAGTGCTACTTACAATCTCTGACTTTTAGAGTTAGTGCTACTTACAATCTCTGACTTTTAGAGTTAGTGCTACTTACAATCTCTGACTTTTAGAGTTAGTGCTACTTACAATCTCTGACTTTTAGAGTTAGTGCTACTTACAATCTCTGACTTTTAGAGTTAGTGCTACTTACAATTAAAAGCTCCAATTAAAAGCTCCAACCCCGTTCTCCACAGTACAATTAGTTTTGTTTTGCATCCTCTAACTATAGCGAAATATAAATTTGGATTTATTAATTGTAATCATTCTTTGATACCTTTGTAGAGAAATGACAGTGCAAAACAGTATCATTAAAAAAAAAGAAATAGACTCTATTTTTTCGATACTATTAGGATTATTTCATAATTATTATTTTTTAAATTATTTTTAGCGCGTCTAAAAGCTGACTAAGTATTTTTTTTAATAGTTGAGTCCTATTTTCGTTCTACTTCTATTTATAGAAAGAGCTCAGGACAGAAGACTCAAAAGTAAAGTAGCAATTATACATAAAACACTGAACCATAATCTTCAAATACAAAATAAAATACTCAGAAAGACACAAAGATAAAGAGACATACCTCGTTCCATATGCTAGGACAAATTTGTACAAATGCTCCTTCTTACCTAGTGCTATTAGTGCTGATGTTTAATCTAGAACTTGCTGCATGGTCGTGTGGTATGCACTATGTACTTTCGTTTCGATGTTCCAGGGTTCAAACCCTGCCGACACCATATAATGAAACAAACAAAAACTTTGATCTTGCATGTTTATGTACTTCAAATTATCATTCATAGAAATTAAATTCTCAGCCAAAGTAAAAGTGAAAGTATATCTAGGAATCACTAACCCTATGATTGATATGAAGAAGTATTACTATTTTCCTTGCTGGAGATACATACCATGAAAAAGTGTTTTTAAAAAAAGATGACAATAAATAAATGAAACTATTGTATTAACAGACTACACTAATGAAATTTGGGACTATATTTTAATAGTATGTTGTTTCTGTCTAACATATGTAAGACAGTTGAAATCTCATACAAAGTCGCTGACCACACATTTAAAACCCAACGAAAAGCCCACGCAGAAGACAGGCGCATACGAAAATGGAATTAACATACCATCGGCTGACAAAGACCAGGACTACCTGGGACAACTAAAAACGTCCTAAGTGATTCCCTGTGGTCACTTGGCTCATCTTTTGAAGACTATACCTAATTATTGGTATTCATATTTTTAGCGTAGACAGCGAAGAGAATCTAAATCGACCACGGGTGGACAATGGTTATAACTGATAACTACGCTTGATATGGCGAAATATGTGGCAGCGCAGTCAAATGAAATACTGCACCCCCATTTATCTTCAGACTCGAAGACAAGCCTTATTATTATTATTATTTTAGCGCGCCAAATTTTACAAAGTTCAACTTCTTGGCGCGCAATTATTGAACAACTATTTTTGAGTCGTGTAATCATGGTGTCATGTTCTATTTAAAAACAACATTTCCTACATTTCCGTTTCTGGAGAAGCAGATCAATTCTTCAGCTTGAAAGGTTGAATAGAAAAACTTGATTTCAAAGTCAGCGAAACATCTGCATGGCTTTAACTTCTGACTTCGTTCGTATATTGTTTGGTAAGTTTCATGAATTAAACTAATTGTGGAAGAGTGGAAGTATCTGAATCTATCTACAAGATTCGTAGATCTAGTCAAGATGATATCAAATATCTCTTTATATCTTTGTTGTAATTTTAACAAATCTTAGACTTAAGAATATCTTAGAAGAAGACTAAGATCTATATAGACCTAATTCTAAAGCAATTGTTGTGCTATGACACCAACCTTGACATTGGATGCTTAGTCCAATTTCACTCAGCAATGAAACTGACTTTAGAATAGACTGGACTTCTTGTGGTGTGCTCAGGTGATTTTTAGACCTTTTTTTATCGAATCTGTCGAAGACAAATTTTCTTGACCTTATCGACCTATTATAGGTCTACTTATTTTACAAGACAAACCTAGTTAGTGATTAGAACAGCAGAAGTGTCGAGATCAGCAGAACTGACGGGAACAGTAGAAGTGATGGGAACTGTAGAGTGATGGGAACAGCAGAACTGACGGGAACAGTAGAAGTGATGGGAACAGCAGAACTGACGGGAACAGTAGAAGTGATGGAAACAGCAGAACTGACGGGAACTGTAGAAGTGATGGGAACTGTAGAAGTGATGGGAACTGTAGAAGTGATGGAAACTGTAGAAGTGATGGGAACTGTAGAAGTGATGGGAACAGCAGAACTGACGGGAACTGTAGAAGTGATGGGAACAGCAGAACTGACGGGAACAGTAGAAGTGATGGGAACTGTAGAAGTGATGGGAACTGTAGAAGTGATGGAAACAGCAGAACTGACGGGAACAGTAGAAGTGATGGGAACTGTAGAAGTGATGGGAACTTAGAGTGATGGGAACAGCAGAACTGACGGGAACAGTAGAAGTGATGGAAACAGCAGAACTGACGGGAACTGTAGAAGTGATGGGAACTGTAGAAGTGATGGGAACTGTAGAAGTGATGGGAACTGTAGAAGTGATGGGAACTGTAGAAGTGATGGAAACAGCAGAACTGACGGGAACAGTAGAAGTGATGGGAACTGTAGAAGTGATGGGAACTTAGAGTGATGGGAACAGCAGAACTGACGGGAACAGTAGAAGTGATGGAAACAGCAGAACTGACGGGAACTGTAGAAGTGATGGGAACTGTAGAAGTGATGGGAACTGTAGAAGTGATGGGAACTGTAGAAGTGATGGGAACTGTAGAAGTGATGGGAACAGCAGAACTGATGGGAACTGTAGAAGTGATGGGAACAGCAGAACTGACGGGAACTGTAGAAGTGATGGGAACAGCAGAACTGACGGGAACTGTAGAAGTGATGGGAACAGCAGAACTGACGGGAACAGTAGAAGTGATGGGAACTGTAGAAGTGATGGGAACTGTAGAAGTGATGGGAACTGTAGAAGTGATGGGAACTGTAGAAGTGATGGGAACTGTAGAAGTGATGGGAACTGTAGAGTGATGGGAACTGTAGAAGTGATGGGAACTGTAGAAGTGATGGGAACTGTAGAGTGATGGGAACAGCAGAACTGACGGGAACAGTAGAAGTGATGGGAACTGTAGAAGTGATGGGAACTGTAGAAGTGATGGGAACTGTTGAAGTGATGGGAACTGTAGAAGTGATGGGAACTGTAGAAGTGATGGGAACTGTAGAAGTGACGGGAACAGCAGAAGTGATGGGAACTGTAGAAGTGACGGGAACAGTAGAAGTGATGGGAACTGTAGAAGTGATGGGAACTGTAGAAGTGATGGGAACTGTAGAGTGATGGGAACAGCATAACTGACGGGAACAGTAAAAGTGATGGAAACAGCAGAACTGACTGGAACTGTAGAAGTGATGGGAACTGTAGAAGTGATGATACAACAGACGTTGTGAAAACAACAAAAATAATTGGAACAAGAAAAGTGATTAGAACAGCAGAACAACAAAACGAATAGTTGTTATAAAAACTGTATTCCTGCTTCAGCTCATCTTACGCGGCTACCTAAAACGAGAAGACTCTTACTGATCTAACAATAAGAAAAGTAAAAACTAAGTCATTGTCCATTGCTACTGGAAAGATACACCACTTTAATTTTAAGACTTTTATGCAAGAATTGCTCAAAGCTATCTTTGACATCAATAAGAATCCGTCTTTATTTATAGATAACTTAAACTACCGAGATGCGAAACCTTGGTTAAATAGTCTTACAGAATCTTGACATTTCAACTCTATCTGCGGGCTTGTTTTTGTACTTTATTTTAATATTCTTACTTCGTCTAAAGATAAGAATATAAAAGGTGGTTCTACTCAACTTATGTTAGATATATTTTTTTCCTTCATGTTAAAACCAAATTCAAATAGATAATTATTTGTTTTTAAATAGAGTCTACTAGGTTACCATGCCTACCAAATCTGAGCTAGAGACTACTTTAGTATTATTAGTTTCATTGTTACACTATCACTCTGATTATATTATTGTGTCTTGATTAATATCACTCTTGCTCTGATTTTATCATTGATATTTGTAATTATGAGTCAATTAAGCATTTATTAATGTGATAGGCGTCAAGTAATGTGAATGAAATATTTCTTTCTCGTGGTCGAGAGGCTAAGTGCGCTTGAACTTGGATTGGCTTGGCTATCTACGAAGGGGGCTCGAGGTTCCACACCCGACTCGAGCAGAGTTGTGTTTACTGAGCGCCTAAGGGCAGCACGAAAACCTTCTCCCAGATACCCCCTCCTGCCACTGGTCCACAAATGAGATTGGACCATAGCGCTCTGAGCATTCCATATGCATGAGAGTAGCACTATATAAAAGCTAAAAAATGTTTTCATGTCACGCTAAAGTAGTGTTATAACTTTGGTTGTGGTGCGGTCAACCGTGATGAGTGGCGACGGTCAGCAGCGACAAGTGACAGCACGACCATTCGGGAAGGATCTGTGTTGTAAATAGTTCTCAGTCCAGTCACGCCAGATAAGGTCATGTGGTCAACCGAAATTCTAGAGCGATGTTCCGACGGTTCCTGGAAGTCTAGAGGGAACTGTGATGATTTCAGTTTCTCCAGTGCCAATATCTACTGATGATTTAATATGTCCTATTCTTCCAATACGTCTCGTATCTCGGCTTACTCTAGAGAACAATGACATAAACAGAATCACTTGCCGGAGACATTTGTAAAGCTTTAAAATACACGGAGAAACTTCAGGCATCTTTTTTATTCTTTATTCACTTTTTCAAACAATACAAAGAGATTTTCGATTCAACAACAACTTGACCTAAATATCTTGTTTATATTCAATTCTCTACTAATACAACTTTAATTTCAACCATTGGACCCGCAACTATTTAAGAACTCATTACAAGGTCAGGACATTTACAATGCAATAACCGCAACTAACTTTTGCTTTCCAAAATTTATACGTTTTTAAACCGTATTTTCCATAATCCTAGAAATTTCTAGAAAATTCTAAATATTTTATGAACTTTTATCTCATGAAATTGACATATGCAACTTTTCCTGACTTTTCTCCCTGATTGGATGATTATAATTGACACGTGCTTGTTCTGCAACTTCTTTGACCTGACCCTGATTTCTGGAAAGAGGTAGAATTAGATCACAGTATCGATTTGTGATATGTATGTAAAGAGCGAAAATGACACCACCAAGACGGTTCACTAGAAACGACTTGGCTCAGTATGGTTCAGCGGTGTGGTTTTGTACGTCACATTACGACGGTTCCATGGGAAGTACTGTCAAGACACCTGGCTAGTACCAGACGACTTCTTGATCTTCATCTGCGATCAAGTTTGACACAACGAGCCCAGTGTGTGAGGTCAGTCCTGAACAGTTGAACCCTGAACAAGTCCGGGACGATGCGGAGAGGTCAGCAATAGGTTGCATACGGTGGTTAAGGGAGAGATATTTGTAAAGTCTGTGTTACGTGCTGCCAATTGTACAATATTGGCTGTGATTTTGTCGACACAGTGTTAACGTTACTTTAGAGCCCTGAGTTGTCCAGTTCTGCTTTGAGTTGGTAGTGTCGTGTTAAGCAGTTTGCAGAGAGCCTGGATAGTGACAGTCGCTACAGCATTAACATTTAAGGAACATAAACACTATTAAATGCGTTCTATTTCTTTTTGAAGCAATCTTTCCAAGTTAGTAAAGGAGACCTACACAAATTGTATTTTATTAAAGGGGAAAGCTATTACTTTATTAACCTTTTTACTTTATTTTATTGTAGCACTAGACATATACAAACGAATAGACACTAAAGTAACACATTCAAGTTGTATATCTCGACATTTGGAAACCTGTTGAATTTAAGAAGGAAGTAAAATAGAAGTAGCAAGTTTCAATTTCCACGTGTAATAGAATAGAAGTAGCAAGTTTCAATTTCCACGTGTAATAGAATAGAAGTAGCAAGTTTCAATTTCCACGTGTAATAGAATAGATGTAGCAAGTTTCAATTTCCACGTGTAATAGAATAGAAGTAGCAAGTTTCAATTTCCACGTGTAATAGAATAGAAGTAGCAAGTTTCAATTTCCACGTGTAATAGAATAGAAGTAGCAAGTTTCAATTTCCACGTGTAATAGAATAGAAGTAGCAAGTTTCAATTTCCACGTGTAATAAAATAAATTGCTTTGAATAACAGAAATTATGGATTTCCAATACATTTTTTAAAAAACTATTATTATATTAAAAGAATTATCTAAAAAAAAAAAAGATTTCAAACTTTGTTTCATTTTCATTATAGTTTCTTAAAAGAATCAAAATAATTTGGCACCATGTTTATAGACATAGTGTAGAAACCAATTTCCCTTACAGCCAGCTAAATAAATATGTTGATACTTTTTAAATATGTAATTCTGTTGAAACTAAACTTGTGTCTCTCCACTGTCTAAACGTCCTCGAGTTTGTAACTAAGAAGCTTATCGACATCAACAAACTTGATAACCTCCTCCCTATATCCCAAACTGTCAACTGTCCTCATACACACTTCCGGTCGTTTGCTCATTCATTCCAACTGACCTATACAAATCAAATTAAATCATAGAATCCACCTAGATTCATCCGTGACAAGGTCCACTCTCTCTTACATCTGTGTGCTTCCTTCTATCGAGTAAGTTCACCAGATTTGATTGTTTTTTCAGTTTGTATGTGTCTACTGAATGGAGTGAAAGGAATTGATGAGTTAGATCAATACTGTCTGGACAAACAACCAAAGACTCAAAGAACTATCCGAAGCAAACTTTCCTATGTGAACTTTTTACGCATGTGCAGGTAAGAGACTTTTCAGAAGAATCTTTTCTGACGACAGAATAAGAACTACTCTATGATTAGCAGACGTACATTTTGGATTGGCTGAAGGAAATAGAAAGAAGAAAAAACTTTTTAAAAATACTTCTTTTAAAAAACAAAGCTTATACGAAAGTTTGTTGTATCAATCAGTCATGTCATTCCATTTGTAATAGATCTAGACTAAATTCTAGAACAACTGTGCGATTAATACTATTTTTACCAATTTTTTTTTTAGGGCTGTTTCATGCTTTTAGCTTTCTCAACATGTTATGATCCTATCATTTATCTGGACCAGTCGGGACAAAGGAGAGAGAGAGAGAGGGGTTGAAAAGAAAAGGATATCTCAATGGATTTTACCGTCATTAGTTATTAAAAGCATTTACACAAAAAAAAAAGCGAAATGGCCTATCAAGGGAACTAATTAAGCTATACCTCCCCTTCAGTCAAGTACAGTTTCTTTCCCTTGTTTGATTACCAAACAAAATAATTAGTTATCGATAATTAACTAACTAGTTAAAATTTTTTATTGATTCTTGTGTTGTAATGTAACATAAATATTTGTGCAAAATTTCAGCTTAATCCGAGATAGATTGTCGGAGAAATAACGTGTACAGACTATTCTCCAGACAGATTAAATAATTTGATATCAGCTTTGTAAAATTGTTTGTACAAAGTTATCAGCCCTCTGTGAGCATGACAGTTTATTCTGCCTATTTTTATACCTACACTTCCACGAAACTCGTAGAGTTACATTAAGACCATTGTGAAAATACTTTGTTAATTTCTTGTCCTAATTCTTTATGATTGTCGTGAGAGTCAAAGACTGGTGGAGCTATAGACCCAGGGGCGGACTGGCTATATGGGCATTAGGGCAAATGCCCGGTGGGCCGGTACCTGAATGGGCCGGTAAAGCCATCTAAAGGGCCTCACGAATGCCACTATAGAAAGTATTACATTGTTAAAGGTTTTATAGCATTCTGTTGCAAAAGGGACACTCTGAGCGTCGTGTTTAAGAAACAACTTTAACAGACTCTTACAGTATAAAGCTAATTTTATCTATCACATTTTCCGAAATAATGTAATAGCCAACAGCCGTAGTAGGCGTCATCCTTGAAGGGCCTCTACATACTTAGCCATTACAAAGCAACATAACGCTTATATTTCTTATACAGATATAGAGTTCGCTGTGTGCATGCGTTCAGTTATCGATACATTATAAAACTTAACAAATTGATTTTTTAGGACAAGTAGAACTAGAGTTGGATGCCCATTATATGATATTCAAGTTTTGGGCCGAATGGTAAAGAAATGCCGAGGCCGATTTTGACAGCCAGTCCGCCCCTGTA
Organism: Biomphalaria glabrata; assembly: GCF_947242115.1. Taxonomy (NCBI): domain Eukaryota; kingdom Metazoa; phylum Mollusca; class Gastropoda; family Planorbidae; genus Biomphalaria; species Biomphalaria glabrata. Next base: position 23,045,115 of record NC_074722.1, read on the forward strand.
TAGACCTATGGAATCTCTCCTTTATCGATCTTCTCAATAACCGTTCTGTCTGTCTGGGAGGAATCCAAGATTGTAAACTTTGGCTAGCATTCAAGGACGCTTGGGTTATAGGCGAAGCTGAAGGCCGAGCAAACCAGGGAATCTCCTCGATATACCACATAAAATAGTCTACTGAGAAATGGTGTATGGATAGCGATATAGTTATTAAGGCTGTTTTCTATCCCTGCTAGTGCAATGGACTTGGTCCATAGTCACCCCAACGTTGGTTCTGTTTCGTTGTTTTTATTGGCCTAATCTAATTTTTTTATTTTCTTCCGCGTGCTACTTTGAGACTGATAAGCGTTGCCCAGGACCTTTTTTACCAATCGTTGCTCTATCAATGGAACATGAACAATTTAGATAAGGAAGATATCACAATACGGACCTGTTCCGAACATGTTCTGGATTTAAACTAGCCCACTGTTATATTTTTGTTGCAACAATTTAGTTCTTAAAACTACCATGATTCTTGTCCACAGCAGTGTGAAACAATATAGTAACTGTTTGGTAAACACAAGATTCAAACCTCCAAAAACTCTCAACATTTCGTACTATGAGTTGCAATTTCCTATAAGCTTCGATATCTACAGAGCTGGCTACGAATTCTGCACAAAAACACTTCCTAATTGTAAGTTGCTTAGTTGTTTTACACTTGTAAACTATACGCCAGATCTCAATCTTTATCAAGTTGTTTTGTTGTTTACACTTGTAAACTATACGCCAGATCTCAATCTTTATCAAATTGTTAAACCAGCCCTCCCCCATGGCTTTTTTAATATTCTCAATTTATGATTTTTTTTAATGCCAGTATTTAAAGGGTTAATGTGGCAGTTCATTTGTCAGTCTACATTACATGCTTCTCCAACAAGTCATCGTGTTTTGTGTTTCAGTTTTCTCATAGTAACAATAGAGCTATTCAAAAAGAGTTAAAGTTTCAAAGGGTGAGACAGGTCGATAATGAAGTGTTTATTTATTTACTTATTTATTTTTGCAATAGAGCACACTATTCTTTCTAGTAACAAACAAAGTCTCCAATCAAATTCAGTATAATAAAGAATGAGGCCGCGCTGGACAATATAATTATTTGGGTACATTTGACTTATGTTTTGTGCGTAATGGCCGTGAGAGACGTAAGATAACGTTCTTTTTAAGTAACATGCCTTCTACAGACCGTCTTAATTTCTGCTGTCAGGAGAATGTCGACCATTTGAACCTAAACTAGTCGCCAAGAAGCATCACATTAGGCGGAGACGTCTTGAACAATGGAGTAGACGTTGCTGCAGGCACCTCTCACGAAATTGATTTTCAAGTTTCCCTTTTTAGTCGATGAAACGGCGTTTCAAATCAACATTGACAATAAAGTCAATAGAACCTGGTTCATAGTTCAACAGGAATTGATAACTACAATGAAAGTGCAACTTTTTGTCCTTTTGAAAAAAAAATTGACTGGCTCTTCCGATCGTCAGGACTCTCGACTTCTTTGAGAACTCCTGGGGGGTGCACAGTTTGAGAAAAAAATTTTGTAGGGTATCCGTTTCCATGGTAACCACCATACATTTTTAAAATGTAGCTATTGAAAAGAATTATAAAGAATAACTGTCATTGAGATTTTACCAATATTTATTTTCTACAGTTCTTGTGTAGACATTGAGTATTACTTATGTATTGTTTAGTTCATAGAGATGAGGTCCGTGAGATTTCAGACAATAATCTCTACAACTGTGAACAGCTTTACAAAGTTCCTGGCAGCTGCAAAAGTAGACCCGGCTCTGAACTGATGAACAAGCTTAAAGCTGCAATTGACAGTCGCAGCAACGACGCCTCTACCCTCGCATGCAAGTAAGAGTCGACCAAATGCATTTTGACATCAATTTAAAATCCTTATCTACAGGAAAATAAAAGAGTTTATGTATAGTTAGACAATCTACAGTCTCCAACTCTGACTAACTCTCTCCATCTCCAGTCTCCAACTCTGACTAACTCTCTCAATCTCCAGTCTCCAACCCTGACTAACTCTCTCCATCTCCAGTCTCTAACCCTGACTAACTCTCTCAATCTCCAGTCTCCAACCCTGACTAACTCTCTCAATCTCCAGTCTCCAACCCTGACCAACTCTCTCCATCTCCAGTCTCCAACCCTGACTAACTCTCTCCATCTCCAGTCTCCAACCCTGACTAACTCTCTCAATCTCCAGTCTCCAACTCTGACCAACTCTCCCAGAGCCCAGTCACCAACCCACTTCCAATCGTACACACCTCGTATATCCCAAAACACATTCACGTAAACAAGGATCTCATCAGCTCGCGCTAGCCATGGTCAACATTTCAACACCCGAGGTAGAGTCAAACTCTAAATTTAGCCCACCATTGCACTAAACATGTTTTGAAACAGTTGGCTAAGTAGGTGAACTGCTCAATCTGGCTATACTCTCTACGCCCACTGTTGTCGGGGGTACTTGTTGACTTGTAGCCAAAGCAAAAATGTACTAGGACATTTGCATACATATATTTGACACTATTGTTGTGCGCCTGCGTCTGTGAGTACTATTGAGCTGATGTGAATGTTTCAGGATGAGTATGAGTACTGTGCTTAGTTCGTCATAAATATGTCTATATTAGCCACTAGCGGATCCAGAACTTTGGAGTGGGGGGGGGCGATTTTTTTTCCGAACCCTAACCCCAACGCCCATTAAACCCTAACCCTATGCATAAACGTGCGTACAGCATATATACATATTATAAATATATGCATATATATATATTTGGAAAACAAAAAGCAGTGTTTCTCAACCTTCGGCGAGAAAACAAGTCATGTTGAGGCCTTCCTCTTGCAAGCTTGGGGTTCTGGGGGAGCGCCGAAAGCTTTACAAGTGGGGTTCGGGGCGAAGCCCCGACGTCAAAAGCGTTTTCCTGCATTCTTCACTGTAGAAACGCATTCTCCTGACATCTAAAGCTCATTATTCATCCAAAAGACCTTTTGAATAATGTTGACAAATATTCTTATATGAATGTATGGGCCTTTAATACATTGCAAATAAAACCGATGTGTCCCTTGAAAAGATAACATACCTCACATATTTAGATTAAGGCTTTTAGGATCGCGCCGAAAAAAAATTATTCGATAAATAATAAAATCTAACCATAATATGTAAGTTATAGTCCAAAATTTATTTAACTAGAAAAATATCAGATTGAGAAAAGGTTGGAAAAAGACGACTAAGAAATCATTATCTGGGTTTAGAACTCATCTCAATATGGACTCTTATACTGAAAAAATTTCGTTTGAATTCTAACTTTTCCAAAGCAAAGTCTTTCTTAAAATAATTATGATTAATTCATGTGAAATTACATAAACTTTGTCTGGAAAAGGGGAGGGGTGGTAGAGTGAAAATGATTAATCCTCGCTCCTTTTTATCATTTCTGCTAATGATTGCATTTGGCATTAAAGAATAGGGGTGGGGCAATTCGATAAAAAAAGTTTAATGTATAGCAGAGATAAATTATATTAGTGACAGATTTTTCTTATTTTGTAATTTCTTAACTATAATACAAAAGAAAAAGTATTGGTTTGTCCGATGGGGGGGGGGGGGAGGCGATTGCATGTATCGCCCCTCCCACCTGGTACAACCCTTTTTTATTTTATATTTACTAATGATAAAATTTGAGATTAGAGTGGGGTGCGACATAATATACAATGGGCTTACATATGAATATGTAGTTTATAATATATATATATTCAACTAATTTTTGTTTACAAACAATGATTTCTCCATAAAAATAGGACCGTACCGCCCCCACTCAGAGGGCTAGAGTGGGGAAGGCAGTATATGCAATCGCCCTCCCTTTATCCCACCGAATCGGCCAAAATACCAGAAGGGGAGCGACATTATATAAAGTTTATATATTAATTCAACTAATTTTGTCACAAACTATGATTTCTCCATAACATAAGTAATAAATTCGTATGCAAATTGTGTCAATTCTATACTAGAATTCGTCCGCCCCTACCGCCCCCCCCCTGGACCCGCCAGTGATATTAGCTCACTACAGAACAACACATTACGGAACCATTGCCTGTCTGTTTCAGGGCCTCCGTTGACCACTACAAATGCCTGGAGGATGCCTACAGGAAGGGATGTAATGAAAGCAATAAAATATTTTTTGTTTATTTCTTTGCAAGACTAGGAGGGTAAGTTGGTGAAACTAGAGCCCACATTATACTTATAAATAAATAGATCTTGAATCAAGCTGAATTATTGCACAAGTATTTCTTTAACCTGACAACACAAGTTCAATAAAAAAAAATATAACCGATTGATTAATATAAGTAAAGTTCCCCTTTCAGACCTTGTGGTCTATAGGGCAGATGATGTCATCTGTTTCTGTGGCCTACGGTTAATGTGGCCAGCACAACGACCAACCGCCTTTACTTTTCCCTAACTAATGTCAGGTACCCATTAGAGCTGGGTGGACTCAGAGGCGCCCCAAGATCCCGATATTAAATATCCCAGTGTTCACCAGGATTCGAACCCCGGTCTCCGGTTCGGAAGCCAAGCGCTTTACCGCTCAGCCACATTGCTTCCGATTGATTAATTAATTATTGGTAAATGATTAGTTTGTTTAGTATCTCTAACAAGAGAAAGAAAGCGGTAGTATAGGCTGAATTAGCTCCCTTTATAGGTTACCGCTTTAAATTGAATCAAACAATACAGAACTAGACAATCTTCTCTAATCATAAAGACCTTACTAGCAGAGTGGTTAGCACGTTGGCCTGAGGAGGCGTGAGCCACGAGTTCGGTTTCAGGTCATTCCCCCCCCCCTTTTTTTTTTTGTTGTAACAGCTTTTAAAAACAAATTACATTAAATCTGTATGGCCCCGGGTTTTAAAAAGTATTGCAACCATTTTCAAAGATATAAATCTGCTAGTCTTTAACTCTTTATCTGTATCCTACACCGCAGGGCGTGTCTTAAATCAGAGGGAGTCAGTAACGACCTCGTACTTAAGACAGTTTGCAAGAGCAGGTCCACTTCAGGTGCAGGAGGGCTGGAGTTAGGATATGTTAAGTGGACTTTGGTCATTCTTATTAGCATGCTGTTGAACCTTGGATCTTATTACGTTCATTCAAGTATTACGTCACGTAGCCTTGAGACTGGTCCAAACATGATGGAACAGAAAAACTTTACGAGGCAGCAAGCGCCAAGACTATTTCTTAATTACAAGTAATAGATGTTAATGATTTAGCTGGTTGTTTGTTGATGGAATTCTTGACTTGTAGAGAGGACAACGACTGCCGTCTCGCAAGAGGTTGTTGCTATTTCTTGACTTGTAGAGAGGACAAAGACTGCCATCTCATGAGAGGTTGTTGACCATCATGACCTAACATTCACTATCATGACCTAACTTTCACCATCATGACCTAACATTCACCATCATGACCTAACATTCACCATCATGACCTAACATTCACCATCATGACCTAACATTCACCATCATGACCTAACATTCACCATCATGACCTAACATTCACCATCATGACCTAACATTCACCACCATGACCTAATAAGATACAAAACAATGTTTGAATCGTTCCAAACTCAAAGAGAAAAATATTTCCATTAGGTCGTTCATGTTGCCATGGTAACAACATAGGCGCACAATGTTTATCATTTATTACTTCCAAGGACTTCCTTCCCTAATTATTTTGTTTCTGTCGTAACATTTTAAGAAATTGGAGAGATGGGTCCTATTAAATAATTAACTTGTTGATGTTACCAGCAAAGTGCGAAATCCAAAAAACATTTTATTCATGCTTAAAAGACATATTCTTTGACTTATTTCACAAACATCAAGTTTTATATTTCTTTGGATTCCTGTTGTAATTTCAAAAATCATTATGAATTCCGTAGTGTCATATTCTTTGAATTTAATTAGTCAATTAATTATTTGTAATTATTTTTTTAAATATCGAAAAAAGGAAATTGCTTCTACATTATTAAATGTGGAGATACGCTTTGATATTATTAAAAGTATTGAAAAATTTTGCTTTTTTTGTTTGGTTGCTTTTAATGTGACTTATCTAGACGATTACTAAAAAATTTGTCATCTATTACTAAAAGTTGTCATCAATTACTTAAAAGTTGTGATCTTTAGGTCTTGTTATTCTTGCTGTTCCTTGAAGCTTCTAAAAGTCTTCCCTACAATGCAGACATCGCCATTAAAAAAAGTTTGAACAAATAAAACTTCCACTGTACAGTTAGACAAATATTTTAATTTGAGTTGCTTCATGTCATAAACAGTACTGTACACTATTTACATTGGTAGCTCATGTTTGAGAAACACTAACAAGCAGAATTCAAGCGTCATTTCTAAATGTAAGTCTACAAAATACAGTTTCATCGGATCAAAGAAAATATCAAACCATTTAAATTATGTGATTTGAAACATACATTTAAAACATACTCTCACAAGTTTGAATGCCTAGATGATATGCTAGTATCGCCTATACATCGCCAAGTTTGGGGATGGCAGGAAAGATTAATTAAATTAATTATTTTTTTACTTACAAATCTCCTGTCATGAATTTAAGAAAAAGAACAAAAACAATAAAAAAATGTTTTGATCTTAATGTGAAATAAATGTTTTGTTGATTTGAAGATTAAAGACTGCAAAGTAATGGTGTTTTAAATGAACATCATCTCGTGGGTGGAGAGAATTATTAAAAAATAAAACATCATTTTAGAGTTTATACATATTGTATACATTAATCACGGTACACTTCACACACAAAAAAAAAACAGATACATATTTACATAAGTAAAAACAACAATTTGGAATGCTAGTGAAATGGATTATTACAAATATTAAAAATACAAAAAAAATATTTTTCGAATGCCATTTCTATCTATTCTATATTGGTAACAGTATACAAAGAGGAGCTCAAAATCTTTGTCTCGTTGACGAGCAATTTAAAAAAATGACAATATTTTAAAAAGGTAAATTTTTTGACAAAGTCAATCTCAAAGTCTGAACTCCTAAGATCTCATTCAATGTGATAAAAACTTTCTGACCTAATTCTAAACATCATTTGTTTTTCGTACATTGTTTATGCACCAGGCCTCTCAGAAGATGAAGAAGAAAATGTTATGTTTGGAATGTTATAAAACTTCCCCTACATATCTACACAACACTAACCATAATGCGGGGTCATTAATTTCGTTTCACTAGTTCGTTATGGAATTAGTTCAAATTATGGGACATAGAACAATCAAGAGAAAATAGTGCTACAGTAGGGCGCATGGTTACTGTACCGAGGTTCTCACTAGGACTACTTTCATTCAAGACTTGATGCTATCCTTGCTCCGCTAACCTCGTCATGTCACGTGGTAAGTTATGTAGAATGGTCAATGCTGATGTGTTGGTTAACAGTAAAATTTAATGAACGCTGTAACTTTGCTTCATTAATTTAGTCTTGGCTGCTAGAGCGTTACACAACCACCTATTCATTTTATCATCAGTATAACTAAAATTAAAACATAAAATTTCGTCAATAATTAGAGAAATTCGGTAATTCCACATATCAAACAAAAGTTATTGTCCTTAAGCAATAAAGTATGGTAAAAATAAAAATCTATAAAAAAAAAAATAAAAGAAAGCCCACAAAAGAGGCAAGATGGCCCATAAAAGAGGCACATAAAGCCCAAAAAAGAGGCAAAGAAAAGAGGCCTAAGGCCCAAGGATTCCTATGATGATAAAGCTAAAATTGAATAGCGCAAATTCTGAGGTTTCCTTGGTAAAAAAATGTATTATACTAAGAATGAAACACCTGGGACTAAAGCCTTCAACATCTTTACAATTTTTTTGTTTTGCCCTAAAGCACAAGCGCTACAAAGGCAGTCATTGCAAACAGTATACAAATAACAGACTCAAAATAATCAAATGAAAACAAAAGAAACATGATAATGACTAAACAAAGTTCTTGACAGATTCATAGAAGCGACCACAGTACAGAAGACAATGACAAGGGAAATAATATTGGATATTCAAGAGGAAGAAAACATCTATCAGCATTTTCCCAGTTAAAACAAAACATTATCTCAGCTGACAAACTTGACGGCTGCAACAGAACTAAAGAACTGTTCTATATCAAAAGCGGGACCCGAGGCAGCAGCCCTATTTAACACCCTCAGAACACTCGGATTTTACTATGAAGACTAGTCTAGAGACTACATAATCTCTGGCTTCAACTCTTTTAATGATTTAATAACAATACTAAGTATGAATCAATACAAACATATCTCTCTAACATTACAAACAAAACATTTCGTTATAATTTAAAAGTTGCTTCTTGGTTCAACAGTTCTCAGACTTATTTAAAAAAACTTTTTGATTGACACCGTCACACCAATAACTCATTTGTATTAATGGCCAAAATTCCACAATTTCGTATTACAGTTTTAAAGACATTTTATCTTTTGTTAACTATTATAAAATAATGTTAAAAGACATTCATCTTTAACGGAATACATTATATATTCTTTCATTCTAAATAATAATACTGACTATCGGTGGTCCTGTATAGTTTTCTATTCAACACAAGGTAAATGGTCTACAATTCTTAGTGCTGCTCTGACTTACAATCTAAAACAATTCTCAAGTCATGCAAGAACTAGAAATAAAATATTTTCTATGTGCCTGTGCACTATGAGGAAATGTAATAACAAGATCAAAACAAAGTCTACTAATGTGTCAGGTTGTACCCTACTGTGACATTGGTCAGTGCCACACTGAGAAGTGATGACACTCCCCTGGAACTGTTGTGGGGCACTGAGTTGTTCACCAGCAAGGAAGAGAACTCTGGAGGTATATGGTAGAGGCTAAACAGGGACGCAACCCAGGAGTTGCAAGCAATGGTCAATATAACAATGGAGAAGATTTGAATTGGAAGACCAGCTATCACCTGCGAAACAAACAATGATATATAGGCTGTATATTTGACAGAATTATAAGGAGTTCTAGTTTTAAACTAGCGACCTTCTAACCTGATAAACATTTGGCATGGGGAGAATGAAATAAATACTTGAACGGGAGATGTAGACTGTCTAAACTTATGGTGTGGATTAAAAGTTCACAATATAATTGGGAACAAGAACCTCATGTTTGAGGTATGAGGTATGTTTGAGGTATGAGGTATGTTTGAGGTATGAGGTATGTTTGAGGATGTATACATTCACCCCGGATGTAAAAATCCAGGTAATGACGGGAAAACCACTCTATGAGCTGGTCTGGAGGTTTGCCATTGTTGTCCTACTGAATGTCCTGAAAGTTTGAACTGACGATTCGACTGAAGGACAGGAGGCTCAGACTTGATTTAAGAAATTTAATAAGTTCTAAATGGTTACCTGCTTGACATTGACTTTAAAATCATTACCATTTACTATAATAGTTATTGATAATCGCTAGCCACTCAAAATCATAGTAAAGTGTTCAATGTTAAAGAAAACATAAATCTAAATTTATTTACATTAAATTGTTATTTATTACTTTAACTAATAAATGATCAGCTCAACAAGAAAAACATTGGAAATAATTTTCTAAAAAGACACTACCTCCTTTTATGTAACCTATAGAGCGATTGTTTTTCTTTTAAAAACCAAGGTCTGTTTGATTAAAAAACAATGGAACATTTGTTGTTAGCCCTACCCCCTTCTCCCCGAGAAAGAATCCTGGTGAAGTGAATGTAAAGATCTAATACACTTTATACTATTCAATTGACAAGCATTGAGATCTAGACTTAGATCTAGAAGACAACGCGCAAAATTTTCCTGAACATTCAATTACTAAACTTTTCGGTCAAAAAAGTCATGCATTCAGAAATTCACGATAGTTATCTCAAGAACGCGGTAGTCTTTTCAAAATCCATGTTGGCTCTAGATCTAGATCTAGATCTCTAGCCAATGAAAAATGATAACGGTCAAATTAGATTTTTCAGCGTCTGGCCAACAAGCAAGTCATTCTTTTCTCAGCAATATACATCAACTGTTACATTTCTAGGAAAATCGTTAGGGCCGTTTTTTTTTAGATCAGCATCCAGGTTCCGCCCTCCATAAAATTCTCACTTTAATAGCGGTATTGTAAAAAGTATTCGCCTAGAGCCTCGTAGTTTGATTTAAAGTTTCACGTTAAATCATTTGAAAACAATAAACAAAGTACAACGAAGTTAACTAAACACAAACTTTATATAAACAAATAAACTATATATTATATGTTTATAAGACAATAATAACCCACCATGTCTTTGACTTTGAGGTACCCGGTAGCAAAAACAATGGCATTGGAAGGTGTGGCTACAGGTAGCAGGAATGCTAGAGATGCAGATAAAGTGCATGGAATCATGAAGTACAGTGGATTGACTCCAAGTTTCAGTGCCTGAAATAATATAATGTTCGTGGAGTTAAATTGACATGGACTTTAGTTCTATAGTCACGTGTAGTGTAGAAGTATTAAAACTATGTAGAATTTACATCCTAATCAGAGTTTTTTTAGCATCGAGACAGTTGTGAGCCTGGGGTGCATGATATCTCCATTCCTTTTCCTCCTAGCCATCGACTACATAATGAGGAGAGCAATGAACCAGACTGCCTTTGGTATTCCATGGCTTGAACAAAACCGATAGACGGACTTTGCCGATGACGTTGCACTACTCGGGGCTACAAATAAATGCATACAAGAAACGACGGAGAGCCTAGACAGAGAGGAACCCAAAATTGGCCTCCGCATAAACTTGGATAAGACTAAAATTTTGTGAGTGGGATATAAGGCAAAGGGTGCCCCCGTCAGACTTGGCGAGTCAAAGCTTGAAGAGTTGGACAAGTTGACATACCTTGGCAGCGTCATAACAAATGATGGGGATGCATACCATGATTTAGCTGCCGAAGTTTGATCTTTGGACTGCTGACTACATTAGGGCAAGGGTATGGTTCAATAAATTACGAAATGATATTTTATTATATTATTATACAACCATCTGATAACTAGGGAATAAATCTAGAGAACAATAAACAGCCAAACAAAAGAAAAGAAGAGATGTTCTATCATGTGGAAATCCCCCCCCCCCAATACACGCCGCTGACTCCAAACTGTATTGGCACTTGCCGTTCTTTTGGAAGCATCAGGACAACATCGTTTCGACCACAGGTAATGCCCAGGCATTCATCTCATTTCTTTGAGATTTGACATATTTACATCTTATCTTATAAATTACAGACGTTCTATAATAGAAGATAATTACGTCCATGTGTGAATTTGATCCAACGAATAGGCATAAATGGTGAGTATGTTGTGTTTTAAAGTTACCAAAAAACAAGCATAGCGAAGTTATACTCGAGGCATAATCCAAATGATCAGGACGATTGTAAGTCCAACATAAAAAGAAATGAGTAGCCTACTTTACTTTCAAGTCTTACAATGATTCTCAAAACAATAACCTACCAGGTCCCCCACTATAGGGACAAACAGTGTAGTTGTGGCTGCGTTACTGGTGAACTCTGTAGTGATGGCTACAAGCAGGGTCAGTATAGTACACGTCAACCATGTAGGCAGTGAGGACAGACCTTCTAAATGAGTGGACACCCATCCAGAGAGTCCGGATTTCTTTAGAAAATAAAAATTGTAGGCTTATTATTAAACATTTAGTCTTGTATTTCAATATCTTAAACATTTAGACTTTTATTTAAATATCTTAAAACGTAGTCTTTTATTAAAATATCTTAAAACTTGGTCTTTTATTTAAGTATCTTAAAACTTTGTCTTACATTTCAATATCTAAACATATCTAAGGCAGATAAAGAATTTAAAAACATAAATCAACACTCTTTCGGCCAGGATTCTACCACATTACAACCACAGATAACAAGACACAACAACTGGTTTGCTTCTTGTGGCAATGAAATCATGGAATATAAGAGCCTACATTCTGATGTTAACGTCACATGTAATGTTTCAATGAAACTGTGGTAGGAGCGTGTGTGTTGTGTTTTGGGTGTGTGTGTGTGTGTGTAATGAACAGAGACATTAGCTCGACAATAATTGGGTTATGTTCTTCTTCTTCTTCGTAGTTTTATTCTTACAACTATTGCAATAGCTCTGCTCTTGGTCCGACACTTCTGGTGCGCAACACGTTGATCAGCTCGGGATGTGAACACATTTTTAGACGAGCACGAAGAGAAAGTTGAGATGTGGCTCAACGGTGTGTGTTGAATTGAAGACAGAAAAGAGAGACTGTGTCCTGTGGGAAGGTTGCCTCTATTTGCCTTATTCCTTTAGTACATTATTAAACTTGTGTACTTGTATTTTTCCTTTTGTTGAATGCTAGTCTTAGATTTACATTATTATTATTGTTATTATGATAATTTCTATGTTAGAAACGAACGATTATTCCTTCTCTAGCACTGCCAGGGTCGAGTTCCGTTAAAAAGAAAAAAAATTATTGTAGTCCCTTTATCAGTTTCCACTGAAGACTTATCTGGTAATGTGACAGGTCTGCCCTCTGACAGGCAACGAGAATGTTCTTAGGAATGCCAAGGGCCGTGAAGGTATCTGTGAGGTCAGTTGTTATTATCCCCTCGGTCGGTATAACAATGAGGTATATTGTTGTTTTAGATAATTTCCATAAACGCCAAATCTCCAAGCCTAGGTTCCCATATTTTTTATATTTTTACAACTCAATTTTTCTTAAATTTTTATTATTATTATTATTATTATAATCATTTAAAAGTGAAATCGCAGTTGTAGTTATAAAAACACCCACTTTTTTAAACCGTATCTATATCCCTTATAATAGTGGGGATGATAATATTCAAATAATTATTGAAATGTCTAGCGTGTTTCAGATATAAAATCAATAGAATATTTTAAAAACAAAATCTACTCGTAGACAATGATGATAAATGTTACTGTCGTCTGTTTTTATATAAACATAATCGAAGTGAATGACCACTCTGCTAGCACTTCCCCAATTATCACAACTTTTAATACATACAATATAAGATTCATGATTTTTTTTTATATTCGAAGAAGAAATGAATATATTCTGTTTACTGTGGTTCTCAAAGAACGTATTTCCTTATCTATTGGTCTCTAGTCTACTTACTTCACAGCCTTCAGCCACTGCGAACCCGCCTCCCATCAACAAGAGAACTCCCCAGGCCATCTTTTTGTTGACCGTTGCCCAGTCCAGTAGTGGCTCATACTTGGGTGGAGGTGACAGAGCGTTAGCTGGACAGAAATACTTTTGTTTGAATGGCAGACATTAAGAAGTGTTTAAGCAAAGAGTTTGTTTCTCATCATCGTGGGAGTTTTGTTTGGTCTTAGAACTTCAAAGTGAAGTCAAAGGAGAAAGGTTACAACAGATTGAACTCAAATCAAATATCAAAGAATCTATAATAATCCTTTTTTTTTCTATAAGATCTTAACAAAACCTTCAAATAAAATAGATTTTTAAAAATACAAAATATATAAACATAAAAATATAAATAACTCCGCGTTGTACAAAAGTAAAAAAGTTCGGTATTAGACGTGAAATAAAGATCGGATAATATTTCTATCTCGTTAGGGAATGAGATTTGAAGGAAGACATTTTCTTACAAAGTATCAATCATGAAGAAAAAAGTGATGCCGACATGAAAATGAGGCTGATGTGAAAGATACCAGATACCAGCTCTACTTCTCCCAGACTGTCTTCTCTAATATAAAAAGGAGAAAACTCTAGCGCAGGGGTGGGCAAATTAGGGCCCGCGGGCCACATGCGGCCCGCCGGAGTGTTTTATGCGGCCCGCCGACACCTACAGAAGTAAGGTGTGCCCACTGTATATACTTATAAAAATGCAAATATATTAAAAATAATAAAAATATAAATTATTGAAACTGTCATTATAAAAAGTTTTAAGCAAACGAAGACTATGATTATTGGCTATACATCAATGCACTCAATTCAAGACACAATCTCTGATCAATATTTATTCAATGCTATGAAGAACTGTGTTGAATGTTGGGTATGCTTGGAACAAGATGGCAAGGGTGACAACTGGTGGAGCTCGATCTTTGACTGAGTAAAATGGTGTGTTTTTTCTTATATCCCATCCATAATCTTTAAACAGGAAAGTTTGCACAAAGCTTTATAAAATTTCAACTTCATAGTAGCAAAATATATAAAAGTAATCATATGTATCAGGACTAAAGTTCGCCAACCACAAGTAGTTCCGATTGTGAACAAACTAATTCAATATGTCCATTACATGATCATGGGTACGGTAAACGAGAACAATGTAAAATCCCCAGGAATAAATTGTTATGTAACTTGAAGGACATTGACTGTGACCTTGTTACCAATATTTCTAATGAATCGTGGAAGGCAGATTTCATGTTTCATAATTGCCATTGCAATGAGCCTTTTGCATATGAAATGTAAATGGATGTTAAATCTTTTCAAACAAGGCCTTCCCATCTCTACAAGCAAGCAAAAAGAAGATAGGCTTTGTCATTTTCCTTTGCAGAAAGGTGAAATTATTTCTAGTGAAATGATTAAAAGTACAACACTTATTTAGATCCCTTAATTTTGCAATTTATAAAAGCAAATTTTAAGACGTCAAGAACCGGTTTCCAATACCATTAGCTCACCATTTAGCGCAGAAGCTGATTTAGCTTCAGAGGACATAACTCCGAGCAAAGAGAATTTCCAGTCAGTATTTCCACAGGAGTCTTATGAGTGCCAGAAGCTGTATGTCAACACTTTAAAAATGTGCTGCTGTTCACACTATTTGTGTACACATTCATCTGTTCTTCTTCTTCTTTGTTCTCATTTTACATGTTGGAGGGTTCAGAACAGTATTTAAGGTGAACCGCGCAATGTTTTCCATATCAGGCAGTTCTCCGAATAGTTTTGGTTCTATAGGAGGGCTTTGGGGTCAGAGTCCTGTTCGGGTCTCTGATTTAGTATGCACCATTGAAGGACATGGTCAGCATTCTCTGGTGATGCACCAAAAGGGAAAGTTTCGATCGTCCCGAAATTTAACTTCCGGAACATATATTGTCTCATCCAGTGAACAAGCATTATATTTTGGGGAAAACTAAACAAGTATAATTACTGGTCGATTTTGACTGACTGTAATTTGACAGCAGTCACAAGGGTAACAACTAGTAAGCTAGTTCCACAGTTCCGGAACATTATGCACGAGTGTAAAAGTAAAATACTGCACATTAAGTACAACTGTATATTAGTGGGGTTAGTGTAATATAAAAAGACAACAGCAATAAAAAAAAGTTATTAATTGATTTCAGAAATTGCTACCTCTTCTTGTAATTCCTTAACGTGGAGTGTGGAAAAAAAGAAACGTGAATATAGTACAGTGTAACTATGAATTAAAAGTTAGCTAGAGTATCTTTCTAAGTTGTATATACATATGCGGCCCGCCATTCCCAAATTTAAAGAAATGCGGCCCTCGATCCAAAAAGGTTGCCCACCCCTGCTCTAGCGTATGTAACTGTAACAGATGGAACATAAGACTTTGCTGTACAGTTTCCTAAATAGTTTAAATGAAAGAATCAAAACTTCATGGTCTCAATAGCGCATTTAAATTGTACTTCGTAAGTGAAAGTTAATTCATCAATTAATGGTTTTAGTTTTTAGTAACTATTTCCAGCCCTGACCTACAACTTTTGACTTTGACTTGCAACACATCATCCAATCTGGCAGGTGAGCAGGAAGTATAAACAGGAGAATAGAGATCAAAATAGCTGGCGTGGAATCTCGGACATAACTGGAATAAAAAAGTGTAAAATAAAAATTGAACCAAACACTAAATTATAAGACAAATGTAGAACAAGCTTTTAAAGCAATATACATTCTATTCAAGTTGTACATGATGTATCCCCTTCATTAACCAAGTGAGAGGAGTCCCATGGAGTTTAGAACGATCTAATGCGTATATATATAAGAGCATATAACATGAAAGCAAAACGATCAGATAGAAAGATAGACAGGCAGACAGACAGATAGACAAACAGACAGAGGGATAGATAGATAGATAGATAGATAGATAGATAGATAGATAAATAGATAGATAGATAGATAGATAGATAGATAGATAGATAGATAGATAGATAGATAGATAGATAGATAGATAGATAGATAGATAGATTCTACTAATATTTAAATGAATAGGGCTTTAACATTTCGAAACAAAACTTAGATGAAAATCAAAGATACAACCTTTGATATAATAGAAAACTATATCTACAAAACATTATATCATTGTTTCCAAGATTTTAATAACTCTTCTACTACAGCGACTTACTCAGGTAGAAACAGGACAGACCAGCCTTTTATAAAACCTGGACTACGAGTAATCCATAAGAGCGCCAAGATAACAAATAATACAGTCACTGAAATCTCTGCAAAACTGGAAGAGTTAGTGGAAATAAGTGAGTTTAGTGGTAGCTGGGGGGTGGGGTATTCATTTTTAAAAACTAGTATATATCAAAGAAAATGAGCGATATAGTCCTAGGCAAAGTGGATTTGGTGGTCCCAAATAATATATAAACATTAAAAGAAACACCAAAAAATATGCAAGATATTAAAAACTATATCTAAATCAATCAATTAATTAACGGCGTGCATCGATACCTTTTTAACAATGACACACATCACCACCCTACAATAACAATTCCCCAAAATATTTCCAAATTTACTGTAAATCTCCAATCTCTACCATTATCAACCGATTTTTCAGCTATTTCTAAGCACTGATAACACGAATTTATGAACGATGACCAATCAGAGTAAGTTTTTCTATTTCCTTCCATTTTAATTCAATCGGCAACTAACGAAATACATTCTTTAGGGTTCGAATAAACCAGGTAACAACAATCTTAGAATTCACCTATTCGCAGCTTTCTCAAAAAAAAAAAACACAGATAAATATCATCTTGCTGATAGTTTGTTCCAGAATCACGAAACGGTTCTCTTTCTACTAAGTAAAAATGAATTTATTGCTTATTTAGGATGGCCATAAGCCTGGATCCTTCCAAACGAACTCAATATACTGGCTGTCGTCTGCACCTCTTCAATCTGCATCTTCCGAGATCGATTCCATGACTTTTTCCTATAAATTAGTCGATTTGTTGACCCCTTCTTAAGCCATCTGACTACTTTGACCACCCCAGGTTGATGCTGACGAATGTAGAAGATGAATATCGACAATTAATAAAACATCCATTTGTGTCTTAAATTGTAGGATTGGTCAAAGGGAACTTTGTCCGCTTCTTTGTTTTTCCGATGCACCAGACTCCAAATAACATTTCGGCTTTTTCACCAAACAGAAGCAACAAGGGGCTTTTAACAAATGTAGTCTAACAAGTAACCTAGTACTTAACATTCGTGGTTAAACCTTGAATCATTGTAGAAATTGAGAGCTAGGCTAGTAGACATAGAGCCAAAGAGCTCTTCTTTGTTCGAGATTTGACTATTTTTCCTTAATACATTACTGTGCTAGGCCCCCACCAATGGAAGGCCATAGAGGCTGCCTAGTTTTGCCTATGCCTAACACCGGCCCTGATATACGTGTACTAAGAGGAATATAGAAAGAACAGTTAAGCTGAAAAGAAAGAAGGAAAGAAAATTTTATAAGAACGGATACAGATCCAGAGTAATAATCTTTATATATAATTCTCTACGTCGCCCAACCATGCGGGACACCACTCACGCACGCCGACTCTCTAACGCTAAATGAAATAAGTCATGGAAAGATAACTCTTTTATTTATGCACGCGGACTAGAGTTACTCCACCTAACTTTCGCGGCGACAGAGAGCACGCCTCTGAAAAAAAGAGGGGAGGGGGAGAACAAGTAATCTTCTCTGTATATATAATTCTCTATACGTCGCCCAACCATGCCCCCTCCCGCCCGCACCCGCGCCCTCCCTCGCTCTCCGGGTAATGACCAACTCCCTTACGCGACAAACCTGCTTCTTTTTAGATTGTCCCGCAGAAACAGGGAAAACCTTTGTCTTTAGAACCTTGACTTATAGCATCAGAGCCAGGGGAGACATTCCTACAACAGTTGAATCTACAGGAAGAGCTGCAACATTGTGACCGGGTGGACGTACTGGACATGCAATATCTAAACCTCGCACCAAGCTCAACGTAGGCTGCAATCCAAAGGGATTCTATGGGACGAGACGCTAATAAAACATGCATAAGTATTCCAGGCTGCTGACCGGTTGTCACGTGATCTCACAGATGAGACACACCCGTTTTGAGGGATAAGAAAACTATTGCGTGGAGATTTCCGACAAATACTCCCCGTCATTCTGCTTGGATCCCGAGCACTCACTGTCCCAGTAGCATTAACAAGCAACCTTTAGAGCGTCATGTATTTACACTGACGATAAATATGAGAGCTCTTCCTGACGAACAACATTTCGCAAAATGGCTTCTCGAAGTTGGAGACGGGACAAATGGAACACCTGTAACTTCTCATTGTGTTCCTGTTCATTCTGATCCCGTTCAACAACTATATGGCGACCTCGACTTCTCAACTGTCACTACGGAAGAACTCAGCACGCGAGCTAAATTAAGTGTCACGAACGTGGACTCCCTGCGCCTGAATGAACAAAGTATTGAAACTTATCTTAAGCGACGAAGTAACTTTCACCAGCGTTGTCACAGACGATCCCGCAGATCAACTTTCATTCCCCGAAGAGTTTCTTAACAGTCTAACCACTACTGACATGTCTCCGCATAAACTCAAAATTAAAATTGGTTCATTCGTCATGCTTCTTAGAAACCTCCTGCCAGCAAGAGGTCTCTGTAATGGCACTAGACTGACTGTTACCAGCATTCACGTACTGGAGTATTGAAACTATCGCAGCCGCTTCTTTACAAACTGTCGTTAATTCCCGGATATCCCTGACTCCATCAGATTCAAATTTGCCTTTAACCTTTACGCGCAGACAATTCCCTGATAGATTAGCCTTTGCCATGACAAGTAATAAAGCACAAGTCCAAACGTTCAAAAAGATATGCCTATAGCTTCCAAAACCTGTTTTACCCGTCGGCTAGTTGTCTTTAAAAGTAAATCTAGGTTCCAACTGACATATTTGCAGAAAACATTTGAGCCAAAGTAGTAGAAGTCATTTTGAATCCCTAAAGCAGAATTTTAATTTCTTATATATATATATATATGTATTAAAGCTTATGTGTCATCATTTAAAAACATTTTCGTCCTCTACCTTTAATAATAGTTGCTAGTGACAAGCCAGGTGCCTCACTAGTTAAATAGTACATAAAGGTGAGCAGAGTAATCCAAAGATCATTTACCTCATTGATCCCATCTTCTTATACTCTTGTTGTAAAGAGACTCGAACTTTCTCGTAAGAAGTATTGTCTTTCTTCCAGAACATAAGACACCTGCAAAATAAATGAATGTAAGAAATTATCTAACCGTTCTCTACTGCTTATAAAGTGTATGGAGAAAGAAATGGCATAAACTTCTAGGACCAGAGACCAACACATTTCTAGTACAGTAACATTTATCGTCAGTAGACTCACTTCAGTCCCTCAGAATACATCTGCATCCACAGCCAAAGAAAAATAATTAGTATAACAGCAAGCGGCATTCCAATACCCAACCAATTAGCGAAGTCGACAGGATTTTTGACCTCATACTTTTTGTAGAGTCTGAAATTATACAAATTCGTACAGACTATATTAGATACAAACAGAGAGAGTGTAAAGAATCTGAAGGAGAGTCAAGAATGAAGGAGATTCACTATACCTTATAGTGCGCGCTGTTAACAAGCATATTCAAAAGTTGTTGAAATGACAATTCAATGTAACTAATTATTGAGCAGGCAGATCTTGATGTCTTTACTGAACTTAGCCCATTGGGGAGAGAGGCTATTACGTGCAAGTTTCACCTTAAAAAAACTACTCAAGACTCAAATCGTAAGCACTCAGTTCAGAACTTGTTTCTTGTCTTATGCTTTCTATTCCTGCTATTAAAAGTAAAGTTCCCCTTTCAGACCTTGTGGTCTATAGGGCAAATGATGTAAAGGTCAACTAATGGCAGGTAGCCATTAGAGCTGGATGGAATCAGAGGCGCCAAAGATCCCAAAATTAAAAATCCCAGTTTTCACCAGGATTCGAACCCGGGTTTGGAAGCCAAACGCTTTACCGCTCAACCACCACACCTGCATTCCTACTATCAACTCACACTTACTTTACAGTTAAAAGATGGAAGGTGGTCAAAAGACCCAAGTGAAAACCTTAAGTAAAAAGTAAAATTATTTTAAGCAGTTTATAAACATAATAGTATGGCTGGTTTGCTTATATATACAAATATAAATACTCTAGACTCTAGACTAATATAGGAATCGAATTTTTTACGTCAACAGTTTGTGTTTACATACTATGTAAATTTCATGTTCCTATGAAATTATTGTATTTTTACAAGCTAAAATCTGTTATAGGAGAGTCTAAGGAGAGCTCTATCTCAAAACAACTACAAAATAACTTTCTATTTAGACTGAATGTTTCATGTAGATGTAAGTAATGACTCAAAACTTACACGTCTGCCAGACCTTTAAATATAACATTTGGTGGAGTTCCTGTTAATGTGGCCACACCTCCAATGTTGGCGCTAAATGCTGTAGATAATGAAAATGTCTTGGCAAAGGCTAGAAATTGTTTCTCTTTGGCCTCACGACTTGAGCTGGATCTAAATAGAGAAACATGAACATAGGATGTACATCAAAGTTACTACACCTTTTATTTTATTTATTTTATTTCTTTTGCTTAATCGTTGTGGAGATAAAAATAGAAATATCTCTCGAATAAAATGTGCAAGTTGAGAACTAACGAACTTTGTTTGGACTACCATATGACTGCATTACTTGGGCATTACTTGGGCATTACTTGGTCATTACTTGGTCATTACTTGGGCATTACTTGGTCAAAACAAGCTAAAAAAATGACTTTCCGAATTCTAATCAACCTACAATAAGAGAGAGAGGGGGGACTTCAGAGCTACCAAAACCTTCGTGACCTAAGCTAGGGTTTTAAATACATTAGTTAGATTATAGGCCACATAGAAAATTATTTCATAATCCGGGAGCAGACTGTGAGATACTCAATACGATGTTTCCAAACAAAGGTGGAAATGTACCTAAGGAAAGAAAAAACAACTGTCACTTTATTCTAGTAATCGAATAATTGGACAGGAAGTTGGTCCTAAAAATAATTCTACCCAAGAATTAGTTCGATGAAATTTGTTAGCAATCTGTGTTTTCTAGAGCGGTCTTTAGAATGGTGTGGCCCTGTACAAATGGAAGGAATCTCCAATGAATCTTGTGGCCCTGTACCAATGGAAGAAAGTCAAATGAATGGCATGGCCCTGTATCAATGGAATAAAGTCCAATGAATCTTGTGGCCCTCTATCAATGGAAGGAATTTTAATTATTGGCCTATTAATTCGTTCTACTGTATATCTTGGTAAAAAAGAAATGTCGAGGTCTGTATTGTCTCAAGGCGGTCACTCAATGTGTACAACCCTAAATCCGGATCTGATTTCATAGTCATCTCTCAAAGTTTGTTATAGTAAACATCAATCCTAGATCGTATAATAAATGTGTGACAAAGTCATGGCTACAGTTGTGTCAGTGTGTGCTATGTTTTCTCAGAAACTGATTTGTGCCTAGAGTGAATATTGTCTTTCATATCATTCAGTTGATTTCGTCTAACCAACTTGCTCAATTCTGTTAGGAATCCAAGACCTAAGTTGAGTCAGACGAGTTGTCTTACTTGATGTTTTCATTAACTTCTTTCCCTTTCTGATCCATCTTGATGATGACGTCATTGCCGTCATTAATCAAAGGCTCTTCCAGGCTGTCTGGTGACACAGAAACAACAGAAACACTTCAACAGTCAGCAAACATGGGCGTGTGTCTGTGTGTGTGTGTATGCTTTGTTGCGTTGAGTGTGTCCACGTTGAGTGTGTCCACGTGTGAATGTTTGGTGTCTATTTGTGATTGACTGTGTTTGCAAGCTGTATGTGTGTGTTGTGTTGTGCAGTATGTGTGTTTGTGTGTGTTTCATACGTCACTATGACATGTCTGTTACATTACTTGATGTGTTCCCCCAGCTGAATGGAGTTGTAATCACAAAATGCTATTTTAACTTTTAAAGGAAGTTAACTTTTTTTTCTTACATAAATGTACATACCAAGATTTTGACATTCTCTTATTTGAATTAGTATAGCAGAAACAATAGGCACCATCATGGCAGTAGTGGCAGTGTTGGACATCCACATTGACAGGAACCACGTCGGCACCATCACACCAAGTAACAGCCTGACAAGTCAAAAACATACAGAAACATTATTGAGTTATTTTTCGTGACATGAAACTGTTTGAATTATAGCTTTTTTTTTGAGAAAGAGAAAGAACGGCCTTTTCCTGTTCAACGTAACAGATACTAGAATTCATGGTCTAAAAGTATGTTAGAGTAGAGCGTTAACATTTTGGCCGTGGGAAAGGTAGAAAGCTGCCTACGAAATTCTCAAGACATTGTGCAGGGGGGAGGGGGGCCACATCAAGAAAATTGTGAAGCTAGGAAGTGAGGGTGACAAACATGAAGAAAACTGGTTGCTGTCAAACAGTAAGCCGACTTTGTTCTATCTCTAAATCCTTGAGAACCAACGAAAAAAAAAAGCGTATGATTTGAAGTTTTAAAAACACAAACAAAACCCATTAAAAATAGCTTTTTAAAAATGAAACTTACATAATGTTTAGTTATATAAAAAAATCTGTGCCATTACAAATATTTTTTACCAATTGTTTTTTGTTTAGCTTTTATCTTTCTCACTGCGCTATGATCCTGTCTGGACCAGTTGTGAAGGGGTGGGGGTGGGGGTGGGGGGAAAGGCGGGACGAGGTTGAAAATGTATCTTGGTGAATGTTTACTTAATCGTATTTTTTTATTCATAAAAAATGTTCATTCAGGGCTCGAGTCCTCAAAGGGACTAATTCAACGTATACCATCACATCTGTCAAGTAGTATTTCTTACCGTTGTTCCAAACAAACAAATTAATTACCAATAGTTAATTAACTATTTTTTTCCCCTTGATTCGTGTGATGTCAGGTAAAAAGAATAATTGTGCAAAATTTCAGCTGGATCCGAGATTGGGTGTCAGAGAAATAACATGTACAAACTTTTTACCAGACAGAATGACAGAGTTAGTTGATAGAAGCTTTGTAATAATAAGCAATGACAGAAGGTAATGAGAAACTAAACACCCTCGCATTAAGATGAACTTTTAGTGATGTCTAAAGTTTTGTTTGGAAACATTTTGTCCTTCACATTTAAAAAAAACAACATTTATTGACATATTGACATCATTTGTCATTTTAATGTCGTGAATATTAAGAACTTGGTAATCATTAAACTCTTTGGTCTATATTTGTAACTAGCAAAAAACGCAGTAAAAAAATATCTTGATCTTACAAAAGGAATTTTATCATTGGTCTCTATAAGTAGTCATTTTTTTAATTATGAATGAGGATTTTATTTCTTGCACGACGTTGAGTATTTTATCTCTGGTTCTTATATCAACTTACTCTGTCTGTCTGTTTGTCTAGTAAAAAGTGTGTATACGATATTTTTCCCACATCCATGTTTTGTAAAATGTTTTACATGTTTCAGATGTTTCTCCAGCAGGACGACGGGGGATGGGAACGGGCAGGGTTTGAACCCTCGACCGTCCAGTGCACAAACCGCACGACCAGGCAACCAACCATCCATTCTCGGATAAAGTTGAAACTTTGCACAATTATTCATTGGTATAGATAAGACATAAATAAAATTAAAAAAAAACGTTATCAAATAGTTTGTTAATTACTGGTAATGAATTATTTTAATTGATACAACAGGGGAAACTACTCCTTCAGTATTCACAGATATGGCTAAATTGGTTGGGTTTTAGTCCTCTTCAATAAGTGTTAACGCTATTTCTCCCTCACGCATTCTTCAATCACGTTGATACTTGAAACAAGTATTTATTGTATCAAACAAAACATGAATAGATAAAAAAAAAACAATTAGTCAATTAATTATTGGTAATTAATTATTTTGTTTGATTTCGAATAAAGTAAATAACTTGTACATTATTGATAGATATGGAGGCGCAGTGGCTGAGCGGTAAAGCGCTTGGCTTCCGAACTGAAAGTCCTAGGTTCGAACTCAGTGAAGACAAGGATTTTTAATTTCGGGATCTTTGGGCACCTTTGAGTCCACCCAGCTCTAATGGGTACCTGACATAAGTTGGGGAAAAGTAAAGGCGGTTGGTCGTTGTGCTGGCCGCATGACACCCTCGTTGACCGTAGGCCAAAGAAACAGATGACCTTTACATCATCTGCCTTGTAGACCACAAGGTCTGAAAGGATAACTTTACTACTGCTATTAATAGATATAGTTTTAAGGGCAGAGTTCTCTCCCTTTTGATAAGCTTTTTTTTTTTAAAAAAAAAGGATTTTTACAAAATATTTTGCTTGTTTTCTTATTTTATCTTATAATTTACAGACGTCCCTTCAAAATGAAGGTCAACACGTCCTACAAGTATTATCCCTGTGTAAATCCAGTCGTGCATGCTAAGTAGACACGTAAACTCTGCTAGGTTATCGGTTTTCCTAGCTGATTCAGTGAACCCGTTCTATGCTTTCATTGCACTAGGAAAGAAGGAGTGCTTGTATGACTCTATCCTAGCATGCTGAATAAGAAATTGGACCCCCTTTTAGGAGCACATGTCCTCACCATGACCGATATTAGATTTTGATAATTAAAAAAGAAATGTTTTTACTTTAAAAAAAAAATAAACCTAAAAATAGACTGGAAACCGGAAAAAAATTCTTATCTGCGATTGATCGATTCACAGACCTATATATATAGATTTTTATGTACGTAAATCTTTTTTAAGCTCTATGGGAAGTCGCCCCAATCAATCTTTTCTGTCTTAGAAAAGTAATGATCTTTAGTTTTCAAAGTTTAGAAATAATGCAAAATCATTTCTCGGAGTTTCTTTAGAATGGGCTATTAATCACAGAACTATATATTCGCGCTAATATATGAAATAATGACGTTTCCTGTTAGTTTCCATTGAGATATTTATTCAAAAATCCTAGATCAAAATAATTCATATATGTTATTTTAATCATCTTATGTACATTTAAATAGATAGATTACCTAGATCTTTCTAGGTTATGTATCTACAAATTGCAAAATAATAATTATGAGACGAGTGTACCATTATCTTCGATGTTCAATTACTGGATCTAGATCTAAAAATTAAATTATATGTTACATAGGGTAGGTTTGAAAAAAACTTTGCATCTTATAATTACTTTACAAAACAACGTCTTGTTTCAACTTTTTACAAATATTTCACGACATTTTTTGTAGTTGTTAAAAGATCTCCATGTCCAGTCTAGATACAATATCTCTATAAGTCTATGGTCAAAACAAATTCCAGATTGCGAACCAATCAATTCATCTCGAGCTAAACTAAGGCTTCGTTTAAATCAGTGATTCTTAAAGTGGTCTATATAGACCCCCAGGGGTCTACGAAGACTTCCAGGGGGTCTACGAAAGTAAAAAAATAAATTGGGGGTCTATGAGAGGTCCACGGGGGTCTACGATAATAGATTTCATTTAAAGCAGATCATTTTAATTTTTACATTCATTTAATGTAATTATTTTATACAGTAATATATGATTTTTATCTTGGTAAATCATTTAAATATATATCCTGCTAATCAAACCAAAGAATTGTCTCAATACTTATTTAAAAATTTTAATTTTGTCTACATGTAACAAATGTTTAACAAAAAGAAATGTACACTGTCCAGCGTTGATTATTTAAAACTGGGATTCATTCCTTCCTTGTCAAACAAGCGGTTGCCTAAGTGACTTTTTTAAAATAATGATACCAAACCAATGGCTAGAGGATCATCTGAGACAATGTCACCCTGACAAAATAGATAAAGATTTAAAAATTTTCTAGCACTCAAAGATAAAGTTAAGAATAGACCCACACAATCTCACTTCAACATCATATATATAGAGAGAGAAGATGTTGGTTTGTGAGCGTCTTCCAATATCTCTTTACTTATAGCAAAATACGGAAACATAGGTAAAACATTGATTTTACCAGCCGTTGTAGTTGTGAAAACTGTTTTACACACACCTACATCTGATATTATTAAAAGAATTTCTTTAAGCAAAAATACAGTTCAAGGGCACATCGGTGGCATGAGTTATCAAATTAAAAGCTTCTTATGTGATTCTTTGCAAAGGAAATATATACAGTTTGGGATCAGTTTGGGACCAGTGGCATCACAGGCTCTGATGGGGTGTAGCGCTGTGTGCTGTAAACTGCCTAGGGGTCGCCAGCTCCTTATTTTTGCTCAGGGTTGACCCACGACAGCTTTCCCATGTTTGGGAATAGTTGCAAGGCAGCAGATTTTTAAATTAAGTTTTCCTTCTGCTATGTGGCTAATGAGCTCTTCCTGCTTGAAGCCTACTGGCTAAGGCGCCAGTTACTCGCCTTCGCCCCTTCTCCTTTAGTGAAAACAGTTCGGCGGACACGTGAAAGATACACGAGAAACTCTTTGCGAAAACTTTTACAATGATACTTAAAACAAATTAAATAATATTTATTGTTTGAATGTCTTCTTCATAGAATGTATGAAACATGACATCCATAGGAACAGATGATAAGCCTGGGTAAAAAAACATTTCCAGTGTGTTTGATGATTCCAGCAATACATATTTAATTGGTTAAATTTGAATTTTATCAATAAAAATGAGTTATTATTTAATACTTTATATGCATTTAAATTGCATTTTCACTCTTCAAATCACTAAAATTAGAAATTAGTTTTAAAATAAATTGCAAAAAAAAAAAATGAATATAAGTTAAGAAAGGGGTCTACAAAAAAGCAGAAAACATGGCAAGGGGTCTACGAGACAAAAAAGTTTGGAAACCACTGGTTTAAATAGAAAATGGTGTCCAGTGTCCACAGACGCAGAATGAGGTCTGGGATTGTGTCTACTTTGACGATTTCCAGACGTCAAATAGTAGACTAAGGTTTTATATGTCTTTACGATCATGTTATTGTTGTGTGTGTTTCATTACTTGATAAAAAGTTATCTGACCTAGTGTGACGACAAGGTAAAACGACCAAAAGGAAACAAACAAATCAAATAAAAATAAAGACATGTCCTTTAAGATTACCAACTCAGTAGGATATCGTTAGAAACAAGATAACCTTTGGAGGTTATGACTTTTTTTTATGTTCACAGATACGCCAGCGTGTTTTAGATTTAGTGGCGCTATTTTTACGATGCAATGTGGGCTTCAATTTCAATATTTAAATTTCGTGTAGTTTATTGTCTTGTTCTCCTGTTGGGCCTTCAACTTCTCTAGAAGTATATACACCTATACTGTACTCTCCTGTTGGACCTTCAACTTCTCTAGAAGTATATACACCTATACTGTACTCTCCTGTTGGGCCTTCAACTTCTCTAGAAGTATGTACCTATACTGTACTCTCCTGTTGGGCCTTCAACTTCTCTAGAAGTATGTACCTATACTGTACTCTCCTGTTGGACCTTCAACTTCTCTAGAAGTATATACACCTATACTGTACTCTCCTGTTGGGCCTTCAACTTCTCTAGAAGTATACACACCTATACTGTACTCTCCTGTTGGACCTTCAACTTCTCTAGAAGTATGTACCTATACTGTACTCTCCTGTTGGGCCTTCAACTTCTCTAGAAGTATATACACCTATACTGTACTCTCCTGTTGGGCCTTCAACTTCTCTAGAAGTATGTACCTATACTGTACTCTCCTGTTGGGCCTTCAACTTCTCTAGAAGTATGTACACCTATACTGTACTCTCCTGTTGGACCTTCAACTTCTCTAGAAGTATGTACCTATACTGTACTCTCCTGTTGGACCTTCAACTTCTCTAGAAGTATATACACCTATACTGTACTCTCCTGTTGGGCCTTCAACTTCTCTAGAAGTATACACACCTATACTGTACTCTCCTGTTGGACCTTCAACTTCTCTAGAAGTATATACACCTATACTGTACTCTCCTGTTGGGCCTTCAACTTCTCTAGAAGTATGTACACCTATACTGTACTCTCCTGTTGGACCTTCAACTTCTCTAGAAGTATATACACCTATACTGTACTCTCCTGTTGGACCTTCAACTTCTCTAGAAGTATATACACCTATACTGTACTCTCCTGTTGGGCCTTCAACTTCTCTAGAAGTATGTACACCTATACTGTACTCTCCTGTTGGACCTTCAACTTCTCTAGAAGTATACACACCTATACTGTACTCTCCTGTTGGACCTTCAACTTCTCTAGAAGTATATACACCTATACTGTACTCTCCTGTTGGGCCTTCAACTTCTCTAGAAGTATGTACCTATACTGTACTCTCCTGTTGGGCCTTCAACTTCTCTAGAAGTATGTACACCTATACTGTACTCTCCTGTTGGACCTTCAACTTCTCTAGAAGTATACACACCTATACTGTACTCTCCTGTTGGGCCTTCAACTTCTCTAGAAGTATATACACCTATACTGTACTCTCCTGTTGGGCCTTCAACTTCTCTAGAAGTATATACACCTATACTGTACTCTCCTGTTGGGCCTTCAACTTCTCTAGAAGTATATACACCTATACTGTACTCTCCTGTTGGGCCTTCAACTTCTCTAGAAGTATATACACCTATACTGTACTCTCCTGTTGGGCCTTCAACTTCTCTAGAAGTATGTATACCTATACTGTACTCTCCTGTTGGGCCTTCAACTTCTCTAGAAGTATATACACCTATACTGTACTCTCCTGTTGGGCCTTCAACTTCTCTAGAAGTATATACACCTATACTGTACTCTCCTGTTGGGCCTTCAACTTCTCTAGAAGTATGTAGCCCTATACTGTACTCTCCTGTTGGGCCTTCAACTTCTCTAGAAGTATGTACACCTATACTGTACTCTCCTGTTGGGCCTTCAACTTCTCTAGAAGTATGTACACCTATACTGTACTCTCCTGTTGGGCCTTCAACTTCTCTAGAAGTATGTATACCTATACTGTACTCTCCTGTTGGGCCTTCAACTTCTCTAGAAGTATATACACCTATACTGTACTCTCCTGTTGGGCCTTCAACTTCTCTAGAAGTATGTACACCTATACTGTACTCTCCTGTTGGGCCTTCAACTTCTCTAGAAGTATGTACACCTATACTGTACTCTCCTGTTGGGCCTTCAACTTCTCTAGAAGTATGTACACCTATACTGTACTCTCCTGTTGGACCTTCAACTTCTCTAGAAGTATACACACCTATACTGTACTCTCCTGTTGGGCCTTCAACTTCTCTAGAAGTATGTACACCTATACTGTACTCTCCTGTTGGGCCTTCAACTTCTCTAGAAGTATGTACACCTATACTGTACTCTCCTGTTGGGCCTTCAACTTCTCTAGAAGTATGTACACCTATACTGTACTCTCCTGTTGGGCCTTCAACTTCTCTAGAAGTATGTACACCTATACTGTACTCTCCTGTTGGGCCTTCAACTTCTCTAGAAGTATGTACACCTATACTGTACTCTCCTGTTGGGCCTTCAACTTCTCTAGAAGTATGTACCTATACTGTACTCTCCTGTTGGGCCTTCAACTTCTCTAGAAGTATATACCTATACTGTACTCTCCTGTTGGGCCTTCAACTTCTCTAGAAGTATATACACCTATACGTTGGAGATTTACGACAAAAGTAAAAAAAAAAAAGATTGTTGTAATCTTGGTCAATTTTGTCTTTGTTGTTTATAAAATTATTTTTGGACATGATTCAGTTATGAATTAAATGTTGCTCTTTAAAAGGGATGTCTATAGAAAATGTTCTAAAAATTGTTTTTCACAATTTGAAACAGGCTACGACTGCGTTAGAGAAGATCATAATAATTACACTTCTGACCCAAAGTTTTGTTAAATCTAGAACTAGAGATAAAGTGAACATCTTCAAGGACGTGGCTCTAGCCTCTTGTTGACAGTTTTAGTTTCATCAGATACAATAACAAAACATGTTATCATTTTGATTCATACAATCTACAGCAACTACTGGCAGAATGTTATCTAAACATCCGCCAATGATAACAGTGATATTCACAAGACAACAATGGCAAAAAACAAAACAAGGTTACAAAGACAGACAGTTTGTGTGGGAACATAAACTCAAAATCGGCCCTCGAAGTGGTCCCCCCCCCCCCAGGCAGGTTTCAATATTTTCAGAAAGAATATCAGAATGAAATTGTATCAAAGGCAAATGACAGAGAAGAATGTAGAAAGAAGGTTGACAGATCTTGTGTGGTACCCCAACTGTCAAGCAGACAAAGTAGATGAAAGTGAATGTGAAGTTTGATGTGAACCTGGCCTAACTGATGTCTTATAATGAGTATCTAATTGATCTAATTGTTTTTTAAAGGGTCAATCTCTTGGTCAAAGCCTCAAAAAAAAAAATCATTTCCGTAAAAAAAAATACATTTCCTTTAGTTATGTGTTACATTGTAACCGCTGTCCTGCTAGTCAAGCGATAATATGAAAATCTACTTATTAATTGTTGTTTTAAATCATGTTCCACTTATATGCATACTAAATAGATTTTTTCTCTTAAAAAAAAGGTAAATATTTTTTGTAAATGTAGTAGTTAGTATGACAGTTCAGGGCCGCTAAAAATGATGTGGCTTTCATTTTTTTTTTTTTATTTTTCTTTTTTTTTTAACGACATTAAAAATTTATTTCTCACATTTTACTCAATTCTTGGATGTAAATAAAACTCTATTTTCCTTTAAAGATCTTAGACAAAGTCACATTTCCTTGGATCTAACACTCAGTTGCAACTCAAAGGTCAAATTTATTCAGAGAATAAACTCAAATTTACCATTTTGGTTGTGGTCCCACGAGAGTCAGTGTCCTCAAAGCAAGACGTTTGTGAAGGTTCCACTTCTCCACAGCAACAGCAACAATCAAGCTGGCCAAAAACAGCATCAGAGTGTCCTGAAATAGAAACAACATTAGAGAGTCATAAAATAGAAAAAGCATCAGTGTCATGAAATAGAATTTTTCTAGTGAGCAATATTCTACGGATACGATCTGAGAAAAAAACATCTTCATCTACCTAGTAATTAATTGACAACAGTGAAAGATTGTGCAGACTTGTCTCGCTTAAAGAGTCTATTTTTTCTTACCAAATATGACATGTTTTTGGAATTTTAATTCTATTAATTGCATTTATATTCAAGTTTGAAGAAGCTATTTGGGTCTGACAAATTCTACCATTACTAACATTCGGCAATGAACTAGAAACTGTATGTACCCAAAAATGGAACATATTTTAATAGTTTGCCACAAGCCTCTTAGTACTGAATAAAATGAAGACTAATAATTATTAATTTACAAAATAAAAAAGTTTAATATACATTTTCACACACCTGTGCACACACAAACACACACACATTCCCATACACTGACACATTCACAAATACATGGATCGCTAGAAATGCATTCAAAGTCTTACATCTAAACAGCTTCTAACTAGACTTTGCAATCACTGAACTAGAACTTTCAAATATTCCACAACGCCATCTTTACAAGACCCATGTCTCAATATACACCTGACGTAATAACCAAAAGAGAGACTCGCTCAATGATTATTTAGTTGACTTACAAACCTGGACATAGGTCATGCAGACTTCTTTGGCTGGCATCAAGCCAAATACCGGAAACATGAATACGGGCAGTAGTGACGTCATGGCTAGAGGAATGATTTCCGTGACCCAGAAAACTCCAATGACGATGACGCAGTACCCGCATTTTGCGATCTGGAAAAACACAACAGAACGAAAGTATCAGGTACTTGGCTACTATATAGACTCTAGACAGGTACTTAGCTACTATATAGACTATAGACAGATACTTAGCTACTATATAGACTATAGACAGATACTTAGCTACTATATAGACTATAGACAGATACTTAGCTACTATATAGACTATAGACAGATACTTAGCTACTATATAGACTATAGACAGATACTTAGCTACTATATAGACTACAGACAGGTACTTAGCTACTATATAGACTATAGACAGGAACTTAGCTACTATATAGACTATAGACAGGAACTTAGCTACTATATAGACTATAGACAGGTACTTAGCTACTATATAGACACTAGACAGGTACTTAGCTACTATATAGACTATAGACAGGTACTTAGCTACTATATAGACTATAGACAGATACTTAGCTACTATATAGACTATAGACAGATACTTAGCTACTATATAGACTATAGACAGATACTTAGCTACTATATAGACTATAGACAGGTACTTAGCTACTATATAGACTATAGACAGGAACTTAGCTACTATATAGACTATAGACAGGAACTTAGCTACTTATTAGACTATAGACAGGTACTTAGCTACTATATAGACTATAGACAGGTACTTAGCTACTATATAGACTCTAGACAGGTACTTAGCTACTATATAGACGCCAGACAGGTACTTAGCTACTATATAGACTCTAGACATGTAAATATGACCATTTATAGCTAAAAAACGTAACAATTTCATATTGAATTCTATAATTTGTTTGTAAGCTGAGATAGCATCATTGACTCAATTCAAGTGATAAAATTATTTCAACCACTAAAGAGCCCTCATGGTTTGATTCCGAGTCGTGGTAGATCTACATGTACCTGGACCGTAACTTAAATCAAAACAATGGACGCTATTGTATGAAACGCTCCATCAGTAAATAAAAACATAATAACTTAAGTAAAGTCTTCTGTTGTTATTATGTTGAGTGTCCTGCTTAAAGGTCTGTACAATAATTGTTCATTGACGACCAATTAAACATACAAAAAAATCCCTTTTATCGAGTGATAATGAACTTATTTGCATACAGACGTGAGACATAGCAATGAAATAGAAATGAAATAGAAATGAAATAGAAATGAAATAGAAATGAAATAGAAATGAAATAGAAATGAAATAGCAATGGAATAGAAATGGAATAGAAATGTTTCTTTGATTTAATGCTTTCTGTTTCAATGAGAGGCGAAACGTTTAGAGATTTTGAAAGTGAGTTCGTGAAATTCAATTTATTTTATTTATGAATATAGAAGGGGCTTGGTGGCTGAGTGGTTAAGCACTTGCCTTTCTAACCGAGGGTCCGAGGGTGATGACTGGGATTTTTTATTTCGGGTTCTATAGGGCGCCTTTGAGTCCACCCAGCCCTTACATTAATTGGTTGGTCGTGTGCTGGCCACGTCACACCCTCGTTAATTTTGGATCACAGAAACACGAGCTTTACATACAGATCGCAAGGTCTAAAAGGGGAAATATATATTATTATTTTTATTATAATATATATATATATTCAGTGCTTTGTTGTAAAATAAATAGGTACCAGTACTCAGTAATGGATTGCCTAACTTTTAACTACCAATAAATTAATAATAAACGTTAAAATATAAGAAAAGTAATATTTTTTTCACCACAATGAATGAGGTGTGCGTACCGTCACAAATAAGCCCTATATATAAATAAATATATATAATATTAAGTATTATAACTTGGTAATCACAATGTGCAAACATTGGCATACTTTTGAACTGAAGGCTTATATAACTCTAAGCGTAAATATATCTTGAACACAAACTCAAATGTCACCGTATCAGAGAACGCCCTGGTATTTGCACTAATCTAATCGCACACTGTTAAAGGAAAGTTGAATATAGAAACAAGGCTGGCATTGACCTGAGCTCTCCTGATAAAGACTTACCTTCACGTAAATAAGTCAATGTTTGGAGCTGTACTTTAGGAGAAATCGAATTCCTGTTTTTCTCGTAATATTGACTTAATTTTTTTTCTCTGCAGAGAATTTAAGATCTGTAATGCGAATTTTTAAAAAATGCGATCCCCTGGTGAGTTAATAAATAAACAGGCTACGTCCGAATTTTAAATTTAAATAACTTTCTTCACTATAATTTGAATCAAAGATCATGCGGTGAATACTCTACCTTCTATTCTTGTCGTTGAAGTGTTTATATTGTGTTGGTATAAAACTAATTGATTTGCAATCTCAGCAGCTTTAAAATAACTTTTTTTATTTGTACAAATGTCGTAAATGTTAAACTCATGCGCAGACCTTGATGTGTTTTGTCTTGAGGATGTAACAGAAATCGACAGCCAAACAGGAGAAATAACATGTAGGTATCAGGTAAAGGTAAAAAAAAATCATATACACACAAAATTGTAACACATACACACATTTTTTGCCAAACGCATGCACAATTTTCTTTATTTTACAAGCTTTTTGCATATGAAATATACTTGCATAATAGAAACATATGAGGTAATTATCAAGATGCTAATTAACATAGATATGTAGATGAATACAACATTACACATCATGACATTTATCTATGTCTCTAAAATTCAACATGATGAAAAAGACATATAGACTAGATGTGTAAAGCATTGACCAGTATATAATTGACACTTATATATTGACGAAAATAGCCTTGATTTATAAATATGAATTATTGTTAAATGTAACATATACACCAGTATATTCAATAATAGAATATAAAAATGTATATAATTGTCTAATATATCCTAGACACAGTTACGCATAACCCACTTACCCACATTTAAAAGACATAAATATGTATATTATTAAACACTATATCCTAAACAATGCTATTTATAAATCAACACGTGTAGCCAGTATGGCCTCTACACTGTCCTCTATAAGCTACTTACCGGTCCGGGAAACATAAGAGGCAGCGGAGAAGCTAGAAGTGGCACCAAGAGAGACAACCAGAAGGTGTGGGACTGCCAGAAACTCCGTAGCCAAGTTTTAAACGCCATGGTCAGAAATATTTCCAAGAGTTAGCTCCCACTTAGTGCTCAATCAACTTGTTCCTTTTAATCCAGTAGACTTTGAAGTCACGTCTGCAAACTCTTAAGTCTATTTATAGAAACGAAAAAAGAGATGCGTTCATATTAATAGGCGAGATCAAACTGTCCCAATACAATGACCACAGTGACGTCAATAAGACGTGATATCTACACACGTTTTGATATTTAAAACAAAGACATGCAGGTACAATGAAACGTAGCACTGCATTGCTTCAAATCGTTTCTAGTTTCTGTAGTCCTGTTATCAGTTCAAAGTTACTATCATTCAACTCAAGATCTCATAAAAGAAGCCAAAAAGAAAGTCGAATGAGGTCAAGGCTAAGAGTCACAGGTAGTGACATATGGCAGGACTAAGAAAGGAAAGAAAAGAGGAAGAAACAAAGCCACAGTCAGCAGAGAGGAATAAGATACAGAAGCAAGTATGAAATAAAGTCGAAAGAATGTGTTTTTAAGATTGGAGAGTACCTGCTGGACAAGAAAGTTCAGAAGAGAAAGAATCGACTCGCTGGAGAAATAAAAAGAACGTGGACAAAAACTGTGCACTAATGGGAGTGAAAGACAGAGGGTTGTATAAAGAGGAATAGAATGAGGATGATAAAGATGAGAGTGAAAGAAGAGAGAGTGAAGAAAGAAAGACATCCAAATATTTCATTGTCTTCTTTCATTTTGTTTGTTCCAGTTTTACATTCTAGAAATATGTCCATACATAAAATAAAAGCAATAAATGTGTAGCCTACTGCTAGAATGTGCTAGTAAAGGTTGCTAGTTAAATGTGCTTAAATGTGCTAGTTTAATGTTCTGAAAATATGCTAGTTGAATGTGCTAAATTATGCTAGTTGAATGTGCTAAAAATGTGCTAGCAAAGATTGATAGTTAAATGTGCTAGATAATAGTTTTTAAAAGGTGCTAGTTCAATGTGCTAAATAGTAAAATGTTTTAACTTATTTAAAAAAAAACGTAAATTCCCCAAATTTGAAGCAAAACTAAAGCGTCAGAAGAAGATAAAAAGAGGCGGGGATGTGAAATGGAGCAACTTGAAACAGTACAAAGAGTATAACTGTATTCTTGGAAAGTGTAAACATGAATTCACTTAAACACCCTCATTTATATCTAACGAAAAAAAAACCCATCTCAACTTAAACACGAGATACTCTACAGATATTTAAACAAAAAAATAAACAAAGTGTTCTTTGTGAGTTAGAAAAAGAAATTCTACCTTTTTTCAAGAAACACTTTTTCCATGGTCTGTTTTTATCTCACAGCTTCTAGTTCAGGATTCTATTTCAAGTGTTGCCGATATTTTTTAGATGAACATGAACCTTGGTACCTTGGTACAGTAAACTGGGATCGTTTCTATTTCCCCCTTTAAGGGCTTCGAGTTCTCAACTGACATATTTCTAAAGGTTTATAACATCATAAATGTATTGCTTTGTAATCCTAACGCCATAGTTTACGATACATGTGACTGCAGGAAGTAGGTCCTCCACATGTACAAGAACATAAAGACTTGAAGAAGTAAAAACAAGTATATTGTGTTTGGTCTAGGATCTAGAGTCTAGACTATTTATATGTCAGTTGTTGTAATAATAATACTAGTCTCTCTGCAGCATTAAAAATCTCGAGTGAAGAATTTTTTTTTTTGCAACTTCTTATGTGACTAAAGAGGCGAGACCAATCTTTGATACACATCAACTGTCACAATAACTGTCACTTTGTCATCAACAGACGCTAAAGCATTTTTCGCTTTCTTCCTTTCCACCATATTTTGAGGATACGCCTTAATAAATTATTAAATTAAATAGCTTTTATAAAACGCTACTTTCATGCCTATAGCATGCTTAGAGCGCTTTGGTCCAATCTCATTTGTGGATCAATGGGATATCTGGGAGAAGGTTTTCCGTGCTGCTCTTAGGCGCTCAGTAAACAACTCTGCCCGAGTCGGTGTCGAACCTTCATAGGTAGCCAAGCCAAGCCAAGCCAAGCCAAGCCAAGCCAAGTTCAAACGTACTTAGCCTCTCGACCACGCATCCCACATACTGTCTTTTTCTAAAGACAATACCTCATTTATACAACGTATAGAGCGATTGTTTTTATCTAAATAACTCATGAATGTTAGATTAAAAACAATGGAAACTGTTTTACCCCGCCCCCTCTCCTCCAGAAGAAGAACCCTGGTTAAGTGAAGGTATAGATCAACTAGGCGTTATAATATTACAATGATAGGTTTTCAGATTTTAAAGACTTAGAATACGATGCGCAAAACTTTCCTGAACATTAATTTGTTGAACTCAATAATGCCTTTGATTCGGAAATTCCCGAACACGATAGTCCTTTCAAGAACACGAAAGTCCTTACAAAACCGATGCTGGATCTAGATCTAGGCCTACTTCTATAGCCAACTCTAAATGTATTTCTTTTTTTACTTTAAAAAATTATAACGTTCAACGAGTTAATAATTCGAACTTTACTTCTCTTTTTGTTTACTTATACATCAACTATAAATTCCTGGGAAAAATCGTTAGAGCTGTTTTTGATATCCGCGTACAAGGTTTCCATAAAGTTCTGATCTGACGAGAGGTATTGTAATTAAAATAATCTTTTTCGTAAAAACAGATAGAAATTACTGTAAACAATAAAAAAATATACCTTCCTGACTTGATTGTTCTTAAATACGTATATATTGATAAATGATACAATATAAATGATGCATACATATTGTACATAAAATGAAAACCACAGGGACCATGTTCTAGAAGAGAGTAAGTAGTGAATTAATTGGATTTTAATTCCAATTCCAACAACGCCTAACAATAAAACACTGCCAATAGGACTTAGCCTCTAGACCATCGGAATGTCCAAAATATTTTTCTGGCCCAGAGTCATTCATCCGTATGTAAATTACCACCCCAGTGGTCAATGGTCACATGCCACAGCCTCGGTCAACACAATCCCTTATTTTGTCGCATTAAATTCACTTCTTTCACTCATTTAAAAACTGTGTCCCTGGTTCTGCTTTTCATTTATGTTCAATATGTATGTTTCATTCATTCGTTTCAGTACCTAGCTTCACATTGACATGTATATATAGATCAAACATTTTAATGAAATATATTACCAATCATTAACTTCTACTTGCCCTGATACATCATTTTCAATCTTAAAATCTGATTACGTCTTTACGTTTACCAAACAAGCTAGTAAGTTGTTGACATTTAGCATTCATAAACAGGAAACTAACACAAAAAGGAGCATTGACAAGTATAACATAAAAAATACTTTAAAAACAACAACGAAGAAAAAAGGGCAATGCTTATACAAAGTGTCATTGTATCAATACGTTTGGATCGGTCATGTCATTCAATTTGTAATAGATCTAGATCAGTGTTTCCCAATTTTTTTCCTTAACGGATTACTTCGCACATTCTGAGTATTTAGCGGAAAACTGTTTATTTGTTTTAGACAGATTAATTCACGTGGTGGCCTACTAGTAATTATTCTAGTAGTTTGTGGACACACCTATTCAAGCCTCGCGGAATACAAGGGCTCTACGGAACAGTGTATGGGAAACACTGATCTAGACCAACAACAATAAATCTGTGGGATCATAACAGATTATGACGCTGTGAACCTATGACTTATCTGGACCTGTTGAGAAAATGGGGGAGGGGGGGGGGAAGAAAGAAAAGAATATCTGGGTGGATTTGACCGTAATTGTTTTTTTTAAAGCGGGGGAGGAGGAGACAGCTGAATTCTAACACGTGGCTCAGGCAGACGTGCTAAAGACTCGGCTAGTAAGGTACTTGTATAGTTATATAGTGTTTGTTTCTATTTAGAGTGGTGACCTATAAAGGGGACTAATTCAGTTTATACTGCCTTATACCACCACTTAAGTCAAGTACAGTTTCTTTCTCTTGTTCGATATACTAAGCAAAATATTTAATAACCAATAGTTAATTAACTAATTGTTTTTTTTTTAATTTATCCATGTGTTTTCAGGTAAAAGAAATAATTGTGCAAAATTTCAGCTTGATTCGAGATTGAGTGTCGGAGAAATAACGTGTACAAACATTTTGCCAGACAGAGTGAGTTGATAGAAGCTTTGTCAAAAGAGAACTGTCCTAATGTTACTTACAATACCTCGTGCCATTCTATGTATTTGAAACAGTCATTTTCGTGTCCCTTACTTCCATTGTCTCATTAATCCCTTTCAAAATAAATGTAACACAAATAGGATAAAGGATCCGACAAGAAATTTCGGGAAATCTCTAACATGTATTGACGACCACACAGTTCAACCACACCATCCTTGGTTAGGCACATTACAATTCAATGTCTGCCTTCCTCCTCCTCCTAGATGGACACTTAACTCACGGCCACAACGGACTTAAAAAATCTTAATTCATTCCTTGTTAAGCTCGTCCCTTCTGATATGTATCGTCACACTTGGTTGAGCAACTTAAATTATGCAACAAGTATCCCAATGAAATCTATCTATGATGGCTCTCTCTTCTACTCCAATGAGTAAGACGCAACACTTAGAAACTACCAGAGAATAGCAACACCACGAAACAAGACAGAATACAAAGAGATTTGAAAGACTCGACCTTCCCTTCGATACAAGTTTATTAATAAACAGCCATCTATCTGTTATTTACCAAGTTGGTTTCAGTCATTATACGACACAAGAGGACTACAATTACATATCACTAGCAGTCACAGATTCCATCATCCCTGGGCGTGGTTATACTGCATTAAACAAAAGGCGGAAGTGATGTCGAAACGAGTTCGTGTTGGAAAGTTCGAGTTAACTAAAATTAATTGTGTGGTGAGTATGCCGATCGGTCATTATTATTACTAAGAGAATATCAGAAATACAAGGTTTATGGGCCATCAGACAGTTTTTTTTTTATTTTCCATTTTGTAGGAGAGCTACCTTGAAAAAAGTCAAGTAGGGAATCTGCGCCCTAGGCGCCTTTATTCCCTTGATCGTTAAAAAGGCTTTAATCTATCGAACGGGAGCTCTTCACCCCGAGTCCTGTCTGAGGGCTCCCAGCAGTGACGGCAGTGGACGGAGTAAGAGGACCGTACCGCGTACAGAGCGCGCCGCGCTTCGTTCCTGGTCCCACTATGTGACCGAGGGCAGCGCTAACCATGGGGAGTTTGACTTATATTCCTTTACTGTAACCGCCACTGTTCCGACTCTTTTAGATTATGGCCTCTGGGCAAGTTTGTCCATTTCGACACCAAGTAAGTTCCCCTTTCAGATCTGAGATCTATAGGGCAGATAATGTAAAGGTTATATGTTTCTGTGGCCCACCCAAAGTGAGTTAAAAAAAAGGCCATACCCAAGGTAGGCGAGAATGAGCTTTGTTCCATTTCCGTTCTTAGCCTATCTAGGTCAACTACTAGACGTTTCCACGGAGGCGCCACGCTGAGGCGACGGGCTCTGAATCCTCCCTAACAGAGCTGCCAGAGATGACGGTCAAGGTTACTGCGTGTGTCAGTTGTTAAAGTAAACTAAAAATTGCAGTCTAAATTCTGAAGATTACGTAGACGATTTAGTCTGATCAAACGGAGACGTATATTTAGCTTCGCATGGACACCACTGCTGATCGTAACGTACTTGTATTGCTGACCATTGTTGGCCTCCTCTGGCGTAGCAACTATGGCTCATCTTTTTCTTGTGATTATGGAACCCTATTACCGCTGGTTAGGGTGGCTTTCCCTTTGGTTGTAGAGAAGCCAGACATTTTTCGTTTGGCATGCTTTTTTCCAGAGTTGAGGCCCATGTTTTTTCACTGTCCATAGTTTTCTTGGTCACCATCCCTCTCCACATGGTGCTATGTCTTTGTATTGAGTATTGACTATTGAGTCTTACTTACTTGAACCTTAAACTAAGATCCTCCAACGACGTTCGATGCATTGGCCGTCAAGCTGTTTCCACAAAGATCTGTCGATGGAAATATCAGTATTGAGTCAGTATCATGTAATTCACTGCTTTGAGGTTCCATGATTACATCCACATAACGCACGTGGGGACGACCAGTTTTTCTTGACCTCAATTCTATCGGAGCTTCCGTTTTTCCCCAAACTCTTGGTCTGAGTCTATCGGGGACCATATTGAGGCGACAACGACAGTTTTTTTCGCGGCTAAATGATAGTCTAGGCAGCCGCTGTAGGCAGTTTAGCATTGGGAAAGTGTCCATATATCAAATCATATGAACGAGAACGACTATTCAGGAGATTCCTTGTCATCAACAGTTGACTTGACAGTTCTGGGTCGTAGTTATATTTTTTAAATGAGGTGTAACTGTCTATTGAAGGGAAGCAATGTTGAAAAGACTTTACAGAAACACAGCAAAGATAGAAACGAGAGAAGTTGACCCATTGGCCTGACAGCGAGACTGACCACAAGGAGAAAGTTAATTGTTTGTTGATTCATGTCAGCGTAAATAGAATAAATAAGAAATTAATTCAACAAAAATTATTTGTCATTATACTTTATCATGTCGAGCAGGACTGATCTGTGAAGCTCTTCTCTTTGACTACTAGCGTAATAACATTCGTAAATTGTTTTCTAAAGCTTTGAGCTTCTCAAGTGATGGAAAGAGAATGAATCCTAAGTCGTACCACTTATTTATGTTTTTGGCATTGTGTCTACGTCAATATATTATTAGGGATTCGAACTAAAGACCATTCTAGAATTAGCAAAATGTTTTGTTTTTTTTTTTAATTCTACTCTCCTCCACTCTGAGAGTACAACCAATATGTACAGATCTTGATAATCAATGCTTCCCTAGTGATCGAAGTCATTCCAAAGGGAGATAGACGAGCCGAAAGCGTTAACTCCCCTTGACTTCACTTTTCATTTCCCACAAGTCGGGATGTAGTAATGAGGTTTTCTTGACTTCTCTGTCTCTGTTGTAAGACTTGAACAATGTCGGAATCTCTACTAAGACAAGTGTCTTTTTTTTCCAAGGATTTATGACAACATTCTCTAGCAACATTTTTATGTTCATTTTGTTCCCATTCTGGGTCCCAAACGTTGAAGTCATTAAATCTGCTGTCAACGTGTGTGGCGCTTGTACAAGTCCCTGACATCTGTCGTCTGTAACAGTTCATGCGTGCAGTGGATTCATTCCTTCTTTTTGTAGCTACATTTGTGTCCGTTACTACGACATTTACGTGTCTAGCAGTCAAGTTTCTAGCAGTCAAGTGTCTAGCAGTCAAGTGTCTAGCAGTCAAGTTTCTAGCAGTCAAGTGTCTAGCAGTCAAGTTTCTAGCAGTCAAGTGTCTAGCAGTCAAGTGTCTAGCAGTCAAGTTTCTAGCAGTCAAGTGTCTAGCAGTCAAGTTTCTAGCAGTCAAGTTTCTAGCAGTCAAGTGTCTAGCAGTCAAGTGTCTAGCAGTCAAGTTTCAAGAAGTCGAGTGTCTATCATTTAGTTGTAATTGTATCAATTAGTTTGGATCAATCTTGTAATTAAATGTATCACACATCTAGACAAACAATAATGAATCTGTGCGATTAGAAATGTTTGACCAATCATCTCCTTGTTTCACTTTCTCATCTCGCTATGATCCTATCACTTGTCTGGACCAGTTGGGAAAGGGAGGGGGGGGGGAAGTAAGAAGGTCGTATCTGGGTTAACAGGATGGCATTTTAAAATGTGTTTTATTTTTAAAAACTTTGTACAACTTGAATTCGAACTCACGGGGTCAAGCCTCCTCAAGTCATTACACTAACCACTGTGCCAGCGAAGTGCTAGTGAAAATAGAAGGTTTCAAAGCTATCTATTGTTAGTTTCAAACTTTTAAGCAACGGCCTAACTCTCTACACCAGGTATAAAGGGGGATAACAATGCAAAATTTCTTTCCCTTGTTCGATAACAAAAATAATTATTATTTACCAATACAAAATTAACTATTTTTTTTTTATTTCTTCTTGTGTTGTCAGGTAAAAGAAATAATTGTGCAAAACATTCAATGCGATCCGAGATTGGGTGTGGAAGAAACAACGTGTACAAACTTTTCTCCAGACAGACAGAGTTAATATAGGCGTTGTAGAACAAAACAAAAAGATACCATTCAAAAAAAAAAATTCTTACATTTATTTCAAATAGATTCAATTCATTAAAAAGAAATTTAAAAAGTTGTAAAAGTTTTTTTGTTTTTTTTTTACTTAGTGCAACTTTTTCTGTTAGGAGATAATCCAAGATTTAATTAAGTTTTATGTAATGTCTCCTTCTTCATAATGATAGCTCCGTTTTATAAATAATCTTTGATGGAAAGAAATGTAGTGTGGAGAGCAATACAGAAATACCTTCCAATGAGACACACAGCCCGACATAATCAAATTTTTTATTTTTCTAATTATAATAGATCCCCCTTTATCTCTTTAAATCATTTGTCATATTTATCTCGTTAAAGTGTTGTATATTTTTATCTTTCTTTCAATTTGTTATAGTTTTTCTGTAATAGTGCCAGGAGTTGGCGGACGTGATTCTCATTAATGTAGCCTTCACCTTGTTCAGTGTGACCTCAATGAAAGAGTTACGCATCTTGTCACTAGTTAAAAGTTTACGTAATAATAGAATGTCCAATGCTTCTCAAAAAGGTGGGTTTGACCATGGGCGTAGCCAGGGGGGGGGTTCTTGGGGTTCAAACCCCCCCCGAAATGAAATCCCCCCCCCCGCAGGGGGAGGGACGGAATTAAGTGACTGATTTTTGCTTTCATTTTGTTTATTTTAGGTGAGATTTTAATACTAAATCATCACTTACCACAGCACATCCGAGGCAGTTTTGAGTTAAAAACCCTCTACCAGGGGGTTTTGAGATTTAAAAAACCCCTATCAGGGGGTTTTGAGATACAAATCTCTCTACCAGGGGGCTTTGAGTTTAAAACCCCCTGCAGGGGGTTTTGAATTTTAAACCCCCTACCAGAGGTTTTTGCAGTTAAATCCCCCTCTTCTATAAAACAAAACAAAAAAAAATGCAAACAACAATCCCCAAATTCCAACAGCACAGTTGAGGAAAATTTTGATTTTAAAACCCCCTCCAAAATTTACGATAAACCCCATCTTCAATATAAAAAAAGCAAATTACACATTCAAAATTCTATGAGCGTAGCCAAAGGGGTTTTGAGTTTAAACCCCTCCCCTCCCTCCAGTTGGGGTTTGAAGCTAAAAAGTACCTCTTCAATATAAAAAAAAGCAAATTACACACTATAAAATCCATGAGCGTAGCCAAAGGGGTTTTGAGTTTAAATCCCCTTCCTCCAGATGGCTTTTTCTTTAAAGTTTAAAACCCCTCCAGATGGTTTTGAGTTTAAAATTCCCCTACAGAGCGTTTAGAGTTAAAAACCTCTCTCTTCAATATAATTTTAAAGCAAACTACAGTCACCAAATTTTATGATCGTAGCTAAATGGGGTTTTGAATGAAAAACAAAACAAAAAAACTCGAGATTTCTTAGTTTAAAACCCCTCAACAGATGATTTGACGAAAAAACTTTCCTTTTCGATATAAAATCTAATGCGAAATACAGGCATGTAATTCCAAGCGCGTAGTCAAGAAAGGTTACAAATTTCTACCAGTGGCTTGGGCTCCATTAATAAAGTGTGAATAGTCTTCTGCCGAAATTGAAAATCATTAAATGTATCTCAACAAAGATGGCTAAGACAGATTTTAGGAGTCAGTCATAGAGATCGGGTCTAAATCAAAAAAATCATATGCCGAACTGGGAGTCGAATCCTTAGTAAGGTTGTGA
Source organism: Biomphalaria glabrata (assembly GCF_947242115.1). Classification (NCBI taxonomy): domain Eukaryota; kingdom Metazoa; phylum Mollusca; class Gastropoda; family Planorbidae; genus Biomphalaria; species Biomphalaria glabrata. The sequence goes on from NC_074722.1 coordinate 23,090,034, forward strand.
TAGAGCGTCGCATGAGGTTTTGCGGGACGTGTTCTCACACAAAATGAATTACGCAAAATAAGAGTTGCGGAAACAGCTTACCGGAAAATGCGCCGAACGGCGCGAGATGGTCTAAGTCAGTAAGAATAGCACATTAGGTTTTTGAAATAAAACTTTTTAATAGCAAGATAATGCACTGTAGATACCTCAGAATATGCATTTTGTTGGCTTACAAAACCAGAAATAGTGCTCGGCGGCGGGGCTTCGCCCCGCGCTGGGGGAGCGCTGCGAACTCCCCCAGACCCCCTTGCTAGCAAGGGCGGGGAGTCTACAATAAATAATAAACGTCTTCCGAAAGGGTCAGAATGTAATAAAGATTAATTATGTACACACACACACACACATATATATTTTTTTTTCCGCGGGGGGGGGGGGGGGGTCGGGGGGAATCCCCCCCCCTAAAACCCTCCCCGAAAAAAAATCCTGGCTACGCCCATGGGTTTGACACCACTAAAATATATATATATATACATTATACATTCATATACACTTTAACAAAAAAAAAACGACTCCATTTATTTGTAAATTATAGAAATAAGTTTTAGAATGATAGGAAACCACTGGACATGTAGGACTGAATTTGACTGAAGCCTAAGCTTCAGAATGTGTTTCTTATTAAAAATGAAAATTAGAAGACTCAAACCAAGGAAAACGCATACTTCTAATAGAGGGCATTGCCTTTTAGCCCAAAGATTAAGAATAACTGTGCTATTTTACTTAATTACAAAGGCTATATAATTAATACTATAAAAGTAATTTTTGGGTATTTGTAATATACGCCTTATAATATATTTCTAGTGGTATTTATGCTGTTTGTTTTATATTGCTTGTTTTATATTGCTCGTTTTATATTGCTTGCTTTATATTGCTTGTTTTGTACTGCTTGTTTTATACTGCTTGTTTTATACTGCTTGTTTTATATTGCTTGTTTAATATTGCTTGTTTTATATTGCTTGTTTAATATTGCATGTTTTATACTGCTTGTTTTGTACTGCTTGCTTTATATTGCTTGTTTTGTACTGCTTGTTTTATATTGCTTGTTTTATATTGCTTGTGTTATATTGCTTGTGTTATATTGCTTGTTTTATATTGCTTGTGTTATATTGCTTGTTTTATATTACTTGTGTTATGTTGCTTGTTTTGTACTGCTTGTTTTATATTGCTTGTGTTATGTTGCTTGTTTTGTACTGCTTGTTTTATATTGCTTGTGTTATATTGCTTGTTTTATATTGCTTGTTTTATATTGCTTGTTTTGTACTGCTTGTTTTATATTGCTTGTGTTATATTGCTTGTTTTGTACTGCTTGTTTTATATTGCTTGTGTTATATTGCTTGTTTTGTACTGCTTGTTTTATATTGCTTGTTTTATACTGCTTGTTTTGTACTGCTTGTTTTATATTGCTTGTGTTATATTGCTTGTGTTATATTGCTTGTTTTGTACTGCTTGTTTTATATTGCTTGTGTTATATTGCTTGTTTTGTACTGCTTGTTTTATATTGCTTGTGTTATATTGCTTGTTTTATATTGCTTGTTTTATATTGCTTGTTTTATATTGCTTGTTTTGTATTGCTTGTTTTATATTACTTGTGTTATATTGCTTGTTTTATATTACTTGTTTTATATTGCTTGTGTTATATTGCTCGTTCTATATTACTTGTTTTATATTGCTTGTTTTATATTGCTTGTTTTATATTGCTTGTTTTATATTGCTTGTTTTATATTGCTTGTTTTGTATTGCTTGTTTTATATTACTTGTGTTATATTGCTTGTTTTATATTACTTGTTTTATATTGCTTGTGTTATATTGCTCGTTCTATATTACTTGTTTTATATTGCTTGTTTTATATTGCTTGTTTTATATTGCTTGTTTTATATTGCTTGTTTTATATTGCTTGTTTTGTATTGCTTGTTTTATATTACTTGTGTTATATTGCTTGTTTTGTATGGCTAGTCATTATAAACTATTTTTATCTTGTTAGTTTTCAAGGAGAAACTTTGCTGACAATCTGATGATCTAGCTTTAGAACGTGACGAGAAGTTTTGTTCTGCAAGGTATCGTCTGCAAATTCCAGGTTTATACACTCTCTTTACAACTGAATCATTATACATAATCTACGTTTCTATATAGTAGGCCTATACATAACTTGTGAAATCGTGTTTAAAAAAAAATAAAAATTAACATATAATTACTTTTGAATTAAAGAAATTTCAAATTGTTATGAATAAGGAATTCTTTCCATTTCTCTGTATTTCTGACGATATGATAGTATCATTCACAGTGAGATATGTTCATATTGTCTCATTCACTGTGAGATATGTTCATAATGTCTCATCTACAGTGAGATATGTTCATATTGTCTCATCCACAGTGAGATATGTTCATAATGTCTCATCTACAGTGAGATATGTTCATAATGTCTCATCCACAGTGAGATATGTTCATATAGTTTCATCCACTGTGAGATATGTTCATATAGTCTCATCCACTGTGAGATATGCTCATATAGTTTCATCCACAGTGAGATATGTTCATATAGTTTCATCCACAGTGAGATATGTTCATATAGTTTCATCCACAGTGAGATATGTTCATATAGTTTCATCCACAGTGAGATATGTTCATATAGTCTCCTCCACAGTGAGATATGTTGATATAGTCTCATCCACTGTGAGATATGTTCATATAATTTCATCCACAGTGAGATATTTTTTTTATTTTCTCACCCACTTTGAGATATGTTTATATTGTCTCATCCACTGTGAGATATGTTCATATTGTCTCATCCACTGTGAGATATGTTCATATTGTCTCATCCACAGTGAGATATGTTTATATTTTCTCACCCACTTTGAGATATGTTTATATTGTCTCATCCACAGTGAGATATGTTCATATAGTCTCATCCACTGTGAGATATGTTTATATTGTCTCATCCACAGTGAGATATGTTCATATAGTCTCATCCACTGTGAGATATGTTCATATTGTCTTATCCACTGTGAGATATGTTTATATTGTCTCATCCACAATGAGATATGTTCATATAGTCTCACCCACTTTGAGATATGTTCATATTGTCTCATCCACTGTGAGATATGTTTATATAGTCTCATCCACAGTGAGATATGTTTATATAGTCTCATCCACAGTGAGATATGTTTATATAGTCTCATCCACAGTGAGATATGTTCATATTGTCTCATCCACTGTGAGATATGTTTATATAGTCTCATCCACTGTGAGATATGTTTATATAGTCTCATCCACTGTGAGATATGTTCATATTGTTTCATCCACTGTGAGATATGTTTATATAGTCTCATCCACTGTGAGATATGTTTATATAGTCTCATCCACTGTGAGATATGTTCATATTGTTTCATCCACTGTGAGATATGTTTATAGTGTCTCATCCACTATGAGATATGTTTATATTGTCTCATCCACTATGAGATATTTGTTCATATAGTCTCACCCACTTTGAGATATGTTTATATTGTCTCATCCACATTGATATATGTTCATATTGTCTCATCCACAGTGATGTATGTTCATATTGTCTCATCCACAGTGACAAAAGAGACGACTACTGCAGGCACTGTCCTGAACTGTCCTGCATTATACGATTATGACACGTGAGAAACCTGCGAGATTGAATGTGATTATTAAAATCCTCAACCAAGAACCACATGCAGTTAGAACAAAACAACTGACAAGCTAGTTACATTCAAGGGTGACAACTAGAACCAAACTTGAAACACTGACTTTTGATCACAACATTCTTGTTTTACGTCGGTCAATTAAATGTTAGAAATAAGAGAATTTGTCAACAGACTTTGACAATATCAAAAAGAGAATAATTCACTTTATATTTTAATGTAAAATATCAGTTGTTTTTTTATTAAATTCAAAGATACTAACATGAAAGTTTGAAACGAGGGTATAATGTCATTCTTGCCAGTTTGAGAGTAGAGTCCATGGTTATTCTTGGCAGTTTGAGAGATGGGTATAAGGTCATTCTTGTAATTATTTTTGTGTGTGTGTGTCCCAAAGTCCAAGAATGAAAGAAACTTTTCCTTCAGATGCCATAACCTGACTCGTTTTGGCTTGACATGAGCATGTGTCAAGATGATGGTCCCGTGTTTGAGTCCTGCAGGAGATTTGAATAGGACGTAGAAATCTTCAGAAGAAACTTTGAAACTTATGGAACAAAGAAACAAAAACACAAAACACTTTCATTGGAAAACAAAACGAGGACTGGGGAAAAACGAAACGGTTCAATTAGATGTGACTACAGGAAACAACAACAAAAAGACCGCCTAGAAAGTTGTTCTGAATCAGTGGAATGAAAATAAGTAAAAACTTGCCAGCCATTAGATTTGTCTGGGTCCTAAGTTCAGCATGTAACTACCACTGATCATGCTATGGCTTCCAGACTCCAGTTCTAATAGGTGCTGGTTCAAGTTTCTCCCAGCCACAGATAACCGAGATAGGTGAAATACAACGTTACTCTATTGACAGAGCGCGATGAAGGAGATGGAGGTGGGTGGGGGTGGGGAAACAGGAGACATAGCTGTAATGTTAAGATATAGGCAGAGATAATAAATGCGTATGCTATTATGCAACGACTGACAAGAGTCCTACTTTCGGTACACAAAAGATTTGATGCTTAAACGCTAAAAACGAATAAATTCGTCAGATTACTGCTAAGGTAGTAAAACAGAGTTGATGAAACAGTCAGAGTGTACTGAACTACTAGACTATGTGTTGGTTGGTCGACCAGAGAATAGCTAACTACAAGTCAACTGGCCGATACCACAAAACGCATAAGATTGTTTGTTTTTTCCCACAATGTTTCCTCGAGTAAGTCAATGTTATACTTAGCACATAATTAACCCTTCACTTATATTGATTGAGCCCTACGACTTATGTAGATTGTTTAATTTCATTACACAGCCGAATCGAGGGGTCCCGGGTTCGAATCTCAATGAAAACTTGTATTTTGAATTATAGGATTGTTTAGGGCGCCCCTGAAACCACACGATATTAATGGTTAACTAACGTTAATAGGGGAACAGTAAAGACGTTGGTCGTTGTGTTGATCACATGACATCTTTAACCGTGAACCATAGAAACAGGTGACCTTTACATCTTCTCCCCCAGAGATTGCAAGTCTGAAAGGGAGACCTTACTTCCGATTTTCGTGTGTGTGTGTGCGTCCGTGTGTGTGCATTTGACATAGCAGACTAAAAAAATAATTAAATAATAAAACTAATATCTTTTTGCAAACAAACCCATTGATTAAAAAAAGTTTTATCTAACAGTTTGTTTTACATGAAAACGAGAAATTCCTCTTTTTACAAAGCTTATATGAACTCAGTCCGTCTGTCTGTCTGTCTGGAACAAATTTTGTACACATTTGTTCTCCCGTTTCCCGTTGTCGGTTCAAGTTGAAGCTTTTCACAATTATTCATTGTCCATAACGAATTAAGAATCAATTTTTTAAAAATCACAAAATTAATTAATGATTTAGTGAAAAAAAAATTGTTTGATTTAGAAAAGTGGAAATAAATCTTACAATATTGAAAGGTATGGCTGTAAATGTGCAGTACGTCCCTTAAATAAACTTTATTGTTTTTTTTAAGTGTTATTAATTTCTTGTCTGTGCAAACATTCGAAGAATGGACAAATATTATCATATTGTAATTTTATCTTGTTATTATTGTTTTATTGTTTGTTTTTTTTTGTTGATGTTATTAGTATATTGTGCATTTTTAAACTTATACTATAAGGACATTGTCGACCTAGTTTTTTGCTAATTTAAATAAAGTAGTACTTTAAGTTATTTTGTTTAGATTCAAAACCATTCCTTCAGAAATGACGTAATGAGATCGCGCTTAAAATACTTTCGTAACTCAATTGTTTTGTTTGTAAAGTTATGCAGTGAATTTAGATTTATCTACCTGACAGGTGGAAGGTCCTTGATTTAAGACAAGGTTGAGTGTGTTAAAGTAACAGTCACTCAATCCTCCAGCACTGGCTTGCCAACTGTCTGACCTAAGTTGCGTCTGTCTGTCAGTCTGTTTCGTGACACACTCGTTGAAAAGTTAATTAATTCAGAAAATGTTGCCTCTATTTCAAACTGCACATAAAGCATTTTTATTATTTCATTTAAATATTATAAGATTATGTTTGTGTTTCGTTCTGAAGAAATATCCCCCACATCTATCTCCCTTTGTCAACTGAACTCTCCATATCCTGAAGTTAAAAAAAAAAAAATACTTAAAAAAAAAAAAAAAAGGTAGAACTAGTGTTGAACTTCAAATTATTATGATGGTCATATCTCTTAGCGGGAGAATTTTATTTTAAGGCGATACATCTGAATGTGTGTGTATTCAATGCAACAAAACAAAGTCAAAACTAAGCTTGGACAATTGCGTCCCGAAAATCTTATAAGCTGAAAACATTCACTTTGATCTGCTTGAATTGTGAAGTTGACATTTTTACAAAACTTCCATCAACTCACTCTGTCTGTCTGTCTGTCTGGTAAAAAGGTTGTTGTTATTTCTCCCTCTCCAAATCTTATATCAAGTTGAAATTTTGCACACTTATTTTATGTAGCTGACAAAACAAGAATCAACTTTTAAAATTTAACCAATTAGTTTATTAACTATAAGTAAATAGTTGCTTTGTTTGGCATCGAACAAAGGAAAGAAACTGTTACTTACTTAACAGATGTGGTGGTATAAGTTGAATTAGTCCCCTTGAGGAGGTTGGAAATCGAGATCAAGTCGTACACATTTTTGTTATGCATTTATAAAGCGATCACCGTAACATTCACACAGATGCCCCGTTCTTCCCATCCTCCTTTCTAAATGGTGCTGACAAGTGATGGGATCATAGTGCATTGAAAAAAACTAAAAACATGAAATTTCGCTAAACAAAAACAAATGGTAAATAGTTTCTAATCGCAAACATTTATTTTAGTTAGTGTAGATCTATTACAATTAAAATGTAATTACATTACTAATCCAAACTAATTGATTGATAATTAATATAATTACACTCAATATAAGCTTTGTTGGGGTTGTTTTTTTTGTTAAATATCTTTTTATGTTGTTTTTTGTTGTTGTTATTTTTTTAGCACTGAAACTACTCTCACATCTTTTCCCTATCGGGGAAGGGGTGGAGGACATTAAAAGTCAACCACTTCCCCCAATGAAGGGCATACTTTTTGTTTAAAGAAATGAAACAATATTTGTAACATGATCTGTGAAAAGTTTGATCTATCCCACTATTAAGTTGTAGTCCATGGGTACTGTCCAATAGACAGTCCAATGTGTATTCACTGTATTTGCTGTCAAATGTCTATAATTTCAAATCATGGCATGTTCACAAATAGTCTATTCGATTTCACTACAAATTGAATCCATCCTGCAGTCAAGAAATCTGGCCAAAGTTTCTTTCCCCTTTTAAGAATAAATAAACCCAGTTGTTTTTTTATTCCCTCGATTCCTGGCCAGATGGCTCTGTCAACTGTGACCTAGTAGGGTAACACAATGGCGTGTATAAAGATAACATTGGACTCTTTTTATATAGTCTCCTGTTATAGCTCGTTTTATTGCTGAAATCCTACATATATTATTAATAGGCTAAAGCTATTTCTACAGGACATAGATTACAAGCATTGTGTCGGAGTCAAGTAATAGGCTAGATAAATAGGATTTGAACGATCAGACTTGCTGTGTCTAAATTTAAAGGTTTTTTTAAATGATCAAGCTGCCGGCCCCACGGACAGATGGTCAGTGCACCTTGCTTCTGAACAAACGGTTAAAATGAGGTTTATAGAGCTAACACAAAGGACTTTCCACAATTCTAGTAAGGACCCACACACACACACATTAGCATCAGGAGAACTGTTTTCTAGAAACTAGACAGAATCTTACATCGGAAGTTTAAAATCGTGGTGCTTGGTTTGACCAATGCGATACCTCTTGGCCTCTGCTTGTCGGCTGACAATATCTCTTTGATTGTTGCAACAAAAACCTCCGTCTTAAAAGTACCTTTTACGTTTTTCAAAAGTTTCCATAGAGCATAAAACATAAGATATGACCTTGTAGGTTAAAATCTGGAGACGATGCTCAGTAAGGTCGACCTATTCAAATATTTTATGACTTGTATTTTCGACACGCTTTCCAGGTAGCTGCTTTGACCTCATTTCCATGCGGATTTTTTTCTTCTCGTTTCGTTAACGTCCTGTTTATGAGGTTAGAAACTTTTTTTTTTCAAGGTCAGTGTTTTTTATGAATATTTAATTTTTTTAAAATTAACACATTTAAAGCTATAAATAAATGTAGACTTCGGCAGTAGTGTATTCAGACCAGACTATACAAAGGCGGGTATAGGCCAGGCTGATTATGACATAGGGAAAAGTTTGTACTAAAAAATAAAAGATTATGAAGTTGTGAGTTTCAAACCACATTATTTAGGTTATACCGTTCTATTTAAATTTGTACATTTCTAGACAAGTTATTATTTTAATGATTTGTACTATATCATTTTCAGTCTAAGTAACTTATTTTTCATCAATTATTAAAATCAAAAGTTGAAAACAAAACCAGATATGACCGGTTGATGGGGTAAAAGCAAAAACAAAAATTTTCAACCAATTTGTGCATTTACCTGTTTAAGTTCTTGCTTCTAAGTCTAAGCCATATTACGTTGTGTTTTATGAATTTAACGACGATGAAATCATAATTCTAGTTTATGTCTAGAACTCATTTCAGTCTCTCTCTCTCTCTCTCTCTCTGTCTCTCTCTCTCTCTCTCTCTCTCTCTCACAAACACACACGCTCTCTCATTTGACTTCTCTTGAACTCTTATTTTAAGGTTTTAAGAAATTTTGTTGAATGATTTTTTGCTAATACACGCCTTTTTCAGACGACACCTCATTGCACTCAGTAGTGAGCATTAGCAGAAATGTTGGCGTTTGTTTATTATTGTAGGCAACTTTAAAATTCATTAGTCAATGGCCTTATTATTGTGTCATTACATTATATATTAATATATCAATAGATGTATATAGTTGAACTAGTTTTCACCGCCAAGAATGACGGGTAAGAATAGAACTAACAGCCAAGAGCTATTAGAACATACCACACAAACACACACACAAACAGACAATATCCGGTAATAAACTTTTAATAGCTTTGTTTGTGGAATTCACTTTTTGAAATCCCTAGTATCCAGTGAAGACAATTCTGTTTTAATTAACCACGCAACTTTCATGAAAAATCAAGTTTTCCCTTCTGCAATAGACCTGGCTAGATGTAGGCATGCCGGATGTTTTGTTGGAGCCTTACAATAAACAGGATCAATAAAAAATACCGAACAGCCTTGAGCATAGAACTGAGAGCTATCTATAGATTGTACGTACATGTCAGGCTAACGTTTGTTTGGGCTATCACTTTGAACTTAGGATGAACTCTTCTGTCACTTAGACCATCAGTGGAGATTCCCGTGTGGTATTTTTGAAAATATAACGACTATTGACACGATACGTTTGATGCTGATTGTCTAGATGTGTTGGTTGATGTTACCATTAGATTGTGATGAACAAACAAAGCGTTTCTGATATTTTAATTTCGTATAGTGCCCTCTGTTAGACAACTTCTGAATTCTCCAACAATAGCGTGATGCTGAGATACTACTTTAAACTTTACACTGAAATCTTCTTAAATAAATACATAGCTTTTATTACTGAACTTAGAATCACTTGAATCACTTGAATAAAATACACATTACCTTAATAACGATACAATTCAATTTATATTCAATTACTGCAGACCTCCCTCGAAACTAAGAATGCAAGTATTTTAAATACTACCTCTTACCCCCATATAGCATCGAGTATGCTACTATTAAAGCAGATGGAAATACCGTCATCGTTTGAATTAAACTTGTCAACAACATACAAACATGACCTTGCGCTGCAAATATTCAATCTAAGAATAGACCAGTGCACTAGCTGATTTATGTTACTTGACAACTAAGAATAAATTTGAACAATGTCTCAGAGCCACTAGATCTAAGGATGTACAAATATACAAAGAGAAGAGAGAGACACACTGACGAGAGGACGATCCCATAGACGGACCAATAGAATAAATAGAGACATTGACTGATAGGGAATATTGTTTTTAAATAGCATACATTGATAGATTGGCAGATTTATAGTTATAACTTGTGCAGAATTTCGGGTTGAGGAACGGTTGAGAATCTTTTGGCACCCCTTCTCATAGTGGCGCCAAGGGCGTGATGCAGATTACCACCTATCACTACGCCTCTGTATCTCTCTATCTTTCTTTCTTTTATATTATAATTATATATATTCTTAACTATTGTAAAGAAACGCAAGCTTAAAATATATGGCCTAATGGCCATATTACAAGATCAACGGGGCTCGCAAAGACCTTCCTTCAGGGAACAGTACCAGGAAAAAGAAGAAGAGGCAGACAGAGAAAGCGATGGGAGGACAACATAATAAAAGAATAGACTGGCCTACCATTGATAGAGGTTTTAAACAAGGCAAAAGACTGGGAGGAATAGAGAAAGGCGGTCGACAAATCTTGCTTGGTGCCCCAACGGTCCAACAGACTAAGGGATAGGTAAAGGTAAAAAAATATGTATATATATAATATTTATAGACAGACTGAAAGACAGACAGACAGATAGATAGATAGATAGATAGATAGATAGATAGATAGATAGATAGATAGATAGATAGATAGATAGATAGATAGATAGATAGATAGATAGATAATCCTTATTGAATGAAAGAGAACTTAATGTGCTACTATAGATGTTTATCACACTGTGCTGGATACAACTGATCATTACTTAGTTCAGAATCAATCCACACCATTAACATAACTGATCAAGTGGATAGTGTCATTTTACGTCACCCCACAGAGACAAAACAGAAATCAATACTTGACCTACTTGTTTAAGAATCAATCAAGGACAAATTAGTTTTATCTTAGATCCACTCCCAGTGCTCTTATTTAAATTATTATATTCATCTGTATTAATTAAGTTTTAAAATATAGCTTAGAATGTGTGCCCATGTGTACAGCTACAAATACTAGGAGTCTGTTACATTGTTGACAGATTTACAAAGGACATCTTAATAAGTGTTTGGCCGATGATAAAAAGAGAAAAGAAACTTCAACCTATACACCTAATGAATGATTGCATATAGCTTGCACCCTAGACAAACTGTTGGGAATAGTTTGTGACTCTAATGTTTTACTTCTAACCGAGTTTATTTTAAGTCCATCCTTCTTGCAGTGAGAACTGATTCGATACAGCATCATCTCACTTAGGTCTGCGAGCAATAAGTAGATCAAACCCACAGGTTGTTTATTTGTTTATTACAAAGCTTATGACAACTCAATCTGTCTGTCTGTCTGTCCGTCCGTTGCAAATAGTGTACACGTTCTTTCTCCCACACCCACACTTGGAACAAGTTGAAACTTTTGCACAATTATCTATTGTCGATAACAATACGTGAACCAATCAAAAAAAGGTAACCACTTATTTAATCATTTAGTGGTAATTAATTTTTTTTTCATATAATAAAGGCAGCTTATTCCTGCAGTATTGAAATATATGTAGTGATTTTGTGGTTCTTCCCCTTTGAAGTAACGTCTGTATTATATAAGATAAGATAAGATAAGATAAGATAAGATAAGATAGGATAAGATACGCTTTGTTTTAAATAAAGATTTTTTTTTATTTTGCTTGTGGAGCGATTAAAAAAAAATTAGCATTCCATGCTGAAAATATTAAATATGATTAAATGGCACGCATTGCCTTGAAATTAGTATCCCTTGAGGGCTTCAACGCTACAAATATTTCCTTAACTAGACTTAGACCGCAACGATTATGTACACCTTTAAGACTTTAGTTAATTAATCTGGCTAATTAAAAAAATAATTTCTTTTCATCAATAAATGTACCATGCAACATTAGACTATAAGTTTACTTAAGAACTGCATTAAATTTTAGGTAACTTTTGTGTAACTATAATAAAGAAATAGTATTATACAATATCAATAACGTCTCTTTATTATAAGCACATAAGCATAACAATTAATTCATAGAAGCCATAAAATGGTGTCAAAGATATGTACATGTGTAGCTAGCATGGGAAAATTGTTTATTATAAGAGTTCAGAAAGAGAGCGTTACTTGAACAGGTTCAATTGGTTTATCTAGATCCTGTTCGTTTATTCAGTAAAAGAAGGATGGTCTAACAAGCAACTCGATTAGAAGTGAAACAGCATGTTTAATGTAGATTATGCATCTCTACATATTTCTATAGACATGGCCATTATCCCCTTGTTCCGGTAAACGTTTGTTCAATAGAATAGGAAGATACATGTACCATTTATTAGATCGCACAGTATATGTACATTTAATTAGAGAGCTGTATGTTTAACTTTATTCAAAAGATTCGTTTTTATTTCTCTTTCATTAAAGACAGACTGTAAGTTAAAAGACAGACTGTAAGTTAAAAGACAGACTGTAAGTTAAAAGACAGACTGTAAGTTAAAAGACAGACTGTAAGTTAAAAGACAGACTATAAGTTAAAAGACAGACTATAAGTTAAAAGACAGACTGTAAGTTAAAAGACAGACTGTAAGTTAAAAGACAGACTATAAGTTAAAAGACAGACTGTAAGTTAAAAGACAGACTGTAAGTTAAAAGACAGACTATAAGTTAAAAGACAGACTACACGTTAAAAGATAAACTATAAGTTATTAGACAGACTGTAAGCTGATAAATTATTGAAATAAATACTTACTATTGAAAGACAATAAACCAACTTTGATCGCAGCCAGGCGATGATGCAAACAGCAAGAACACAGGTACTAGGATCTAATTAGTACGTGCAGATATGACCGCGACACTGCAACGGTCTAGTTAAAAGACATTGGGGGGGATGGGGAGAAAAGACGGGTTTAAAGAAAGGGGAGACAAATAGGTGATATGAGTTTAAAAGGGAGAGAATAAACGCACTAGATCTAGATAAACCAATTGCACTCGAGTGGCCACAACAAGGACGTGACCGACTTAAGCGTCCATTCTCTGAGAGAGAGCGGGAGTACAGATGGTAGGAAAATGGTGGCATGTGGGTGGACAGTAGGGGCGAGGTCAGTTGAGGGATAGGGTGTCTAAGATCTATAAGGGTGTAGCCATAGAGCGTTTTTTTTTAAATTTATTTAAGGAATTAGGACTGAGTGCGTTACTTGGACTGGTGTAGCCGGAGCAATGCACCAATGGTATTACACTCTGCACCATTACCCTTGACCAATAGAAACCATCCCAATGGAATCTCACCTTGATATTTTTATGTTTTAACTCTTTCTCTATGTAATTATTTGTCCACGGATTTCTTCACTTCGCTCAATACTATTTCACTACCCTGTTATGATTGAGCTTCAATAGCTTTGTCATTTGTTATCAGAAAATGTTTTATTTGGTATAAAATTAAAGGGGAATGCATGATCTTTTTATAGAACACAAAATAATGTTTATAAAATAAAAAAAAACAACAAAAAAAAAACACAATAATAATAGAAAGTATTATATCTCTTTATAAATATTACGATCGGGGGGGGGGGGGAGGGGGGAGCAGATGATGTAAATATTATGCAAAAGTAATTTTTTTTACAAAGCTTATTGTATCAACTCACTCTGTCTGCCCGTCTGTCTTGTAAAAAGTTTCTTATTGTTATTTCTCTGATACCCAATCTCGGATCAAGCTGAAATTTAGCACACTAATTTCTTTTACCTGACGACACAAGAATTAATTAAAAAAAAAAAAAAAAAAAAAAGATTACAAAGACAGTTGGTGTGGAAATATATACTTTCTGGCAGATTGCGGGGTGGTCCACAGGTTTCAATATTTTCAATATTATTAATTGTTGTTTTAAATTATCCACAAGTTATTTGCATAGTAAATAGATTTTTTCTTTTAAAAAAAGGTTAACATTTTTTTTTGTAAATATAGCATTTAGTAAGACAGAACTTACATAACATAGCAATACAATTGAAAAATAATTTGACCAAAAATCTAAATCCATTTGCATAAATGTGTTAAAAAATGGCAAATAGTCATCTCCCTTACTAAAAGCCTCCAGTGTTTGTTTGTTACTATTAATAGTGAATAGTTTTTAGAAATAGTGTATTTTTATGAAAAAACTGCTTGCATAATTTATTTAAAAAATTATATTTTGATTTTTCGCTTTCAGAAAAGAAAAAAAGTAGCCGTTGCATCAGAACTTTAAATGATCTAAAATATCATGATGTCCGATTTTCATTTTCTCTTCTAGTTTCTGAGATCTAAGCGGGACGGACGGACGGACAGACAGGTCACAAAACTAATAGCGTCCTTTGCTCTTTAGGGGGCCGCTAAAAAACAATTATCAATAACTATCGGTAATTAATTATTTGGTTTGGTATCTCGAACAAGTGAAAGAAATTGTATTTACTAGATCTAGATTTTTTTACACTAGATCTAGATTTTTTTTAACCAGATTTAGATTCTAACTAAAATCATTGTAGATTCTAGATCTAGAATTTCTAGGTCTAGTTTAGAATGATATAGACTAGATCGAGATGTAGATTTTTATTTCCAAATGTCTAGATCAATATTGCAATGTTATAAAATACTAAAACTAATCTACTATTTTTAAATTTTATATTGCATTCAGTCTATTGAAAGATTATCTTTTTTTTTTACATAAATCTTATCTAAATTAGGCCAACATATACATTATTACATATGTATCTTTTAGATCTAGATCTAGTAAATATAGATCTTTAGAGTGCTAAATCATATGTTTAGTTTAGGTACAACAACATTTTATTTCTAGTTTTATTTACATGAAAATGCCAATAGCTCTGTTGGTAACTGTGCTGGGACATCGAGCAGACGTTACCGAAGTACAAGCTTGATACCTGTTCTTTTTTTTTTTTTTTCAATAACAAATCAATACCAAAAAAATTATCTAAAATCGCCCGTCTGACATATTTTACATATTCGGTAGTTATAATGCGTAATAGGCCTATATCTCTTTATCAATAATAGGCTATTAGTTTGTTATTTAGTTAACAGCAATTCCTGGTCGTGCGGTTAGTGCATAGGATTGATTATCTCAACGGTCCCTGATTCATACCCTGCTCGCTGCCATCCCCCGTCGTCCAGCGTGAGGTTTGGATAAGGAAGTCAATTATCGTTAACTTTGAAGGAGATCCGAAACATGTAAAACATTTGACAGAAAAAAAAATTTACAATGCCAAATGAATCTTTGAATCTTTTGACAATCAAAACAAAATCACGTCTTGAATATACCTTGCGAATAGGCGGATCCGACAGGGATCCGACTCCGACGGGGGCCGCCTCCTTTGTTATCTTGTATTCAATTCACCAAATCTAATTTTTCATAAAACTTTCTCTTAAGAATAGAATCGTGTCTAATGTTGTTTGTTACACAACTGTTATAGAATAAGTAGGTCAATGTTCTTGATTTTTTTTTTTTTTTTTTTTTTTTTTGGAAATTTCTAAATACACTGTATGTGTGACTCCTGTCTGGTCTTACTGGATTTTAGATTTTACTTAGTGTCTACATGAATCATTCAGCACCAACTCATGTCATTAATTCAATGGGCATGGCAATAAACTGTCAGGAAGTGTACCTAGTGATTGCAGTTGATCTAATTCTCTTTCTACAGCCATCCATCGCTTTCAAACTACCTATTTTTTTTTGGGGGGGGGGGGGGGGGGGGGCTAGAATCATCAGTCTTAACTATAGTAAAATATGCAACTTGTTCTCTAATTTTAGGCATGTGCAACAAGTAACTCAATTAATTTGAAGAAAGGCTTAGTTTACAGACATTACATTTTGCTATGTAAAATTAAAATAAATGAAACATCTTTAACTGAAGTAAATTTATACTTATATATTTATATATATTTATATTTATAAAAGCTTTTTGATGTTGACTAGAGGGCTTTCCAATTATTTAAAGATCAACCACAACAGCCAACAGAGAGTCAGAACTCCAGATATGAAGTTCTGTGTGGCAAAGAAAACTTTAAAATTATTTAAAGATCAACCACAACACCCAACAGAGAGTCAGAACTCCAGATATGAAGTTCTGTGTGGCAAAGAAAACAATGAAACAGACTCTCAATGAGTTAAAGCCAAGTAAACAAGCATTTCTCTGTTCCTTGATGTTGAGAAGACTGTGCTGTAAAGAGATAATCTTTCAGCTCTTCTTACTTAGGAGATCACGTTTTGAGGTCAGAAGTTTAGTTTAGACACTACAATATTAATAATCAAATGCTGGGTATGGTGAGTTACATATAATAATACAAGTAGCATTACCCACCGGCTACACCCGTTGAGTTGTTCCGTGGCAATATATTATTTTGCCATGGACCCCTCGTTTTTCTTTTTTTTTTCCTTAATAATAAAATTAATATTCTAAAAGCCCATAAGTAAACGCTTCCCTATACATTGGCCAGCGAATTTTGTATGTATTACTTTGATATGGACAGATTCGTAAAATTCGTTATTATTTCTTCCAGATCTCCAAAAATATAAGTCTTAATACTATTTCTATTTTACACCTTCTGAATATTCTTCTGCAGTTCAGTTCTTAATCGAAATAAGATATTTAGGCACTCTCAATTAAGAAAGGCCTGCTTTATAATGCCCCCCTTTTAAAACATATAGTTTTAGCCCATGAATTCGATTGCCGTATCAATATTTCACACCGCCCTACGCCTTAGAAAATCTCTGAATATTCTTCGGCCTTTCCTTCTAGATCGAAATATTTGAAAATCTCTATGATCTCCTTTCTCGTTGTTGCATCCGGAGCACCAAACGCTCAAATACGATTTTTGTCAAACATCCTTTCCACATCTCTCACCTCTCATTTCAACGGTGTTGTAACATAACAAAAAGCCGATAAACATTCAGGTCTGCCTTTTAGATTTACTATCGACTAGCAAAATATCGCATTTTATTTTTTTAAGAGATCGAGATGATAGATTTAGATCTGCTTATCGGCTTTTTGTTGGAAAACTACCTTCTATTGTAGATGGCTCGTTAAGTTAATTTGATCGTGATTTTGCCATTGACTATTACAGTAAATTAAGTATTGGAACTTCCTGTTATGGTTAAAATTCGCCTTTATTATTTTTATTAAATGAAAGCTGACAATGCCGTTTTTTTGTTGTTGTTGTTTTTTTTAATCGCAAGTAGGATTGACGTTTTCCATATTGAATGACACCCCAAAATGTCAATTTTGTCTATTTTCAGGACATTTTTATAAGTTTTTCAGGATATTTTAATCATTTCAGGAGATTTCCAGGAGCTCCTGGAAAATTAGGAGGACGGGAAACCCTGTATAAGTAAAAATGGTTACATCATAGACTTATATAGTATATCATCTTCTTTTTTGAAGTCACGTCTGTATTATATAAGATAAGATAAGATCTAGACTGGAAATCGGAAACAAATTCTTATCCACGATCGATCGATTCACAGACCTATATATATATATATATATATAGAGAGAGAGAGAGAGAGAGATTTTTATGTACGTAACTCTTTTTGAAGCACTAATGGAAGTCGCCCCAATAGATCGTTTCTGTCTTTAATGATCTTTAGTTTTCAAAGTTTAGAAATAATGCAAAATCATTTCTCGGATTTTCTTTAGAATGTGCTATTAATCACAGAACTATATATTCACGCAAATATATGAAACAAAGCAATTTCCTGTTAGTTTCCATTGAATAATGTTTTAAAAATCCTAGATCGAAATAATTCATGTCTGTTGATTTGAAACATCTTATGTAGCCTACATTTAAATAGATTGATTACCTAGATCTTTCTAGATTATGTATCTAGAAATTGCAAAATAATAATTATGAGACGAGAGTAGGCCTACTCATATTTTTGATATTCAATTACTAGATCTAGATCTAAAAATTAAATTATATGTTACATAGGTTAGGGTTGAAAAAAAACAAAAAACAAAAAAAAAAAAAAACTTTACTTCTAATAACTAATTTGCAAAACAACGTCTTGTTTCAACTTTTAAAAAAAACTCACGACATTTTTTGTAGTGTTAAAAGATCTCCATGTCCAGTCTAGATAGCATATATATAAGTCTATGGGTTAAATTTAATTATTTACATGTAGAGTTAGCGCGGGGCCTATGAAAGTGCGGGGATTACTGCGGCCGCATAGGTTGCAGTGCCCTAAGGCCGGCCCTGTTTTCATCCATTGCAGATGGGAGAATCAGTGATGAGTCAGTCAGGGCCCATAGAAATGTACTATAGATATATAATTTACTTTTTGAAAAACTATTTAACTACTTTGCCTACTAGTTGTGCCTTTTCATTAGATCTCCTACGATATCAACCTTTCAAACTACTTTGTCTACTTTTATAAGCTTTTCAACTAGTTTCCTAAATCTTTCAACCAGTTGGCTTACTTTAACAAACCTTTCTGTTTGTTCAAATTGCCTACTTTTATAAATTATTCAACAAGTTAGCTTACTTTTATAAACATGTCAACTAGTTTGTTTACTTTTATAAACATATCAACTAGTTTGTTTACTTTTATAAACATGTCAACTAGTTTGTTTACTTTTATAAACATGTCAACTAGTTTGTTTACTTTTATAAACATGTCAACTAGTTTGTTTACTTTTATAAACATATCAACTAGTTTGTTTACTTTTATAAACATGTCAACTAGTTTGTTTACTTTTATAAACATATCAACTAGTTTGTTTACTTTTATAAACATGTCAACTAGTTTGTTTACTTTTATAAACATGTCAACTAGTTTGTTTACTTTTATAAACATGTCAACTAGTTTGTTTACTTTTATAAACATATCAACTAGTTTGTTTACTTTTATAAACATGTCAACTAGTTTGTTTACTTTTATAAACATATCAACTAGTTTGTTTACTTTTATAAAACTTCTACAAGTTTGTTCAACTTGTGTGACTTTTTAAAATTAAACTTATCAAGTAGTGTGACTGTTTTTTATAAACGTTTCTGTTAGTGTGTTGTTGTTTTTTATAAGCTTTCCATTTTTTATAAGATTTTAATTAAATTGTGTAATTTTAGAAGCATTTTAGCTTGATTGGCTACTTTTATAATTACTAAGCTGATATCAAGTTGTGACAAGTTGGATTAAAATATTGGCCGTTTGGGTGTCTAGGGGATTTTATAGTTTGTGAACCCACACTTGCACATTTAACGTAAAGGCACAGCGTTATAATGCAGGCAACAAATACTATATTTAGCTGTAAAAGTATGTACAGTTTATTATACAAAGGATAATCAAAAGGTAAAATGCTGTACAGTTGCTAGGATGGGATCTAGCTTATTTACATATATAGATCTATCATCATTAGATTTGGGATCTAGCTTATTTACATATATAGATCTATCATCATTAGATTTGAGAACCAAGTGGTCTGAGTGTCATTAGGCTGGTTGCTTAGCTTTGGGTCCGGTGCTGCACTGATGAGACGGGTGTGGCTGGTACTGATGCTGTGTGCTGGTGGGCTGGCGTAGTGGATCCAGGCTCCGGGTGCAGTCCAACGTTGTATGGTTGCATAGCTAAGCTGCGTCTACCATTCAGTCAAGCCAGTGACGAGTCTGTGGCTAGCGTTGTTACTTGGACTCTTGAAGGATGAGTAGGACTGATGTCTGCAGATCTGGGGTCAACAAATCTGGTATCAGCTTTAGGTTGCTAAGATTTCAGGCGGATGTTGCCTACAAATAAAAGCTGCAACGACATGATGTATAAGTCGGTTAGCCTAAATGACATCACTGAGAAGGTGGATGCTTTTTCGTGATGGACATCTACAGAATAATGTAGAGAAACTATAAGCTAGTTTCATAAATATCAAAGGGAACTAACAAGTGAATATAGTGTCCCCTCAAGGGAGATAACAATAATAATGAGGACTCCCATAAAGGGAAATAACAAACAGTGATAAGTGATATATGATAAGTAATACAAGTGATGTTCACCAGTCACGGTGAATAGCAAGTACATACATCGCTTAGATAAATGAGGTGTAAGGGGAAGGGGAGATCAACGTCTGATACTCGCCCATGTTCTCACATAAGTAAACATAGAGCATAAGTAAATACATACTCAGTAATAAGACATGTTTACAGAAATGATTTGATAAATCCCTGCCAAGGAATCAATCAATGCTAGTATATTGAAGGCTCGTGCTGAGCGCTAATATATCAGAGTTAAATTAATAATAGTTAAAGAGCTAAATATATCTGGTAGGGATTGTTAAGAAATTCTAGTCCAGATGGCTTGAACATTTAGCCACAAAGTCATGATATAAAATATAAGTATACAGTAATCTACTTACATTATCCATGATCATCATCATCACTCCTTTGAGTTCCTCATGGAACATAGGGCCTCGACAAAAACACGCCACTCTCCACGGTCTCTTGCTAGCTTTTTGATGGTGTCCCAGCTCTTCCCGGTCTTCTCTGCTTCTTCAAGTACACTGCGTCGCCATGTTCTTTTTGGTCTTGCTCCCTGGGGGTTCCACTCTAAGGCCTGCCTAGCTCTATTGCTGGTATCTTTTCTAAGGGTGTGACCAATCCATCTCCACTTCCTCTCTAAGATCTGTACTTCTATATTTTTCTGACCACTCATCTCCCACAGTTTGGTGTTTTCTACTTTGTCATACCAGTGTATTTTTAGGATATTTCTCAGGCATCTGTTGATGAAGGTCTGTATTTTTTTTTTGTTGTGGCTTCAGTTGTTCTCCATGTTTCAGAACCATACAGTAGGACAGCCTTGACATTAGAGTTAAAGATTCTTAGTTTAGTCTTGTTTGAGATGTAAGGAGATTTCCAGGTTGGTTTTAGCTGTGTAAATGTCTGACGCGCTAGATTTATACGGCGTTTAATGCCTTCATCTGTTCCACCTGATATACTGACTACACTCCCAAGTTATATAAAATTTTCTACTTGGTCTATTGTCTGAGAATCCAATACTATGTCTCCAATTTCTTTATTGTTTACTTTAAGTACTTTAGTTTTTGGTGGTTTATTTTGAGGCCTACTCTTTTTCCTACTTCGCTTAAAGCTGTGACCTTTTCTTGCATATCCTGTAGTCTGTGTGATAATAGGGCTATGTCATCAGCGAATTCCAGATCTTCCAGCTTTTGTGTGAGAGTCCATTGGATTCCTATCCCTGCGTTAGAGTAGGCTTCTTTTGTGACCCAATCCAATACTAGAAGGAACAGGAGTGGTGAAAGAAGACATCCCTGTTTGACTCCTTTTGTGACTGGAAATTCCTCTGACAGCTTGCCACAGTGGGTTACTTGGCAGGTGAAACCAGCATAAAGGTTCTTGATTATGGTTATTATTTTATTTGGGATCCCATAATGCCTCATTACAGTCCAGATAGATTCTCTGTCGACACTATCAAAAGCTTTTTCAAAGTCGACAAAAGTTGCCATTCGACACATTGTTCTACAATTATCCTGAGTGTAGCTATTTGGTCAGCACAAGATCTCCATTTTCTGAATCCGACCTGTTCTTCTCTTAGGTGTTCATCACATGCTCCCTTTATTCTTTTTAGTAGGATTCTGCTAAAAATCTTGCTTGGTACTGACAGCAAAGTGATGCCTCGCCATTTCTCACATTGTGATAGATCTCCACTCTTTGGTATTTTTATTAGCAAGCCCTTTTTCCACTCACCCGGAGGTGTTTCTGTTAACCAAATTTTGTTGAATAGTTTGTGCATTTGGTCAACTACTTCACTTCCTCCTTCTTTTAGGACTTCGGGTGGTATGTTGTCAATTCATGCTGCTTTACCTGTCTTCATTTGTTTAAGTGCATTCCTTATTTCTTCTTTTGTTATTTCTTCCATGTTTATGTCTAGTGTTGGTCCTGCATTTAGATCTGGTGGATTTCGTGGTTTAGGTCTATTGAGCACTTCTTGAAAATATTCTTTCCATCTTTCAAGTTGTTCATTTATTGGAGAAAGTAGTTTTCCGTATTTGTCTCGGACTGGAACATTGCAATTAGCCTTTTTGGTTCTGAGAAGTTTGGTGATTTTGTACAGTTGTTTTATATCTCCTTTACCTGCTGCTTCTTTTGCCTGTTCTGCCAGATTATTGTAAAATGATCGTTTGTCTTTAATCATTTTGGTGACTTTCTGTGAAACTGCTTGGTTGTGCGATAGGCTAACAACCTGTCCATGAAAAAAAATAGTGTTATAGAAACCAGAACAAAAGCACAAACATTATCCATGATAAGAATGCACAAATATATACACAAATAATGTGGTAATAAATGCACAAATATATATATATATATATATATATATATATATATATATATATATATATATATATATATATATATATATATACATTACTAAGTAAAATGGTTCTCAAACACTTTACTAAGTTACATACCACCAATCCAAAGTGAAATAAGTGAATGAAAATAGTCCAGAGGTCGAGCAAGAGATAGCTCTCTGTCAGCTCTCCAGCGAGAATGAGATCGGGCGATAAAGTCTTGTCCATATACACGTGGAGAGGGGGTGAGGCGGGAGATAAGTGCAAAGGTGGTCTAGACTATCCGGCGTCTTTGACAGAGAGATCCTCGCTTGACCGTGCCGGCGTTTCCGGGAGATAGACACCGCGCGAATTGAAAGTCCAGAGAGTTCTCCCAGGTGGTCAGAGGATATAAAAGGAGGGGGGATTATCAGAGCTCGGCCGGATTAAGGGAGATTATACCTTGATAATGGCTAGTGCTAGACGAACAGTGTTGCCCGAGGCGTTGAGTTGAATGGGCACTTTGAAGTGACCAGCCGCTTCCGGGATGGGGGGGGGGGGGGTCAACGGATGTTTGCCAAGATAGATGTAGGGAGTGTACTCTTGTCAAGAGTCTAGTGTGGCTAGGGTGGGGATAGTCAATGTGACGACGGTGTCTAGGGACGTAGGGGTTGGATTGGAGGGGTGGTGGTGATGTTTTAGCTCTTGATTGGCTAAATTAGTAAAATTGACGATAAGATGTTAAATTTAAGTTAATTAATGCTTAGACCTGAGTGATACCTTGAGTGAGCTAAAATGGTTTGTCACAGAAGTCACTCCGTCTGTCTGTCTGTCATCCGGTAAAAATCCAGTTCACGATACTTCCATTCTCGGATCAAGTTGAAGCTTTTCACAATTATTTATAGTCTATGACAACGCGTGAAGCAATAAACAATATCAAATTAGATCAATTTATCGTAATTAATTAAATGTGTTTTTATATATAAAATGTACTTATCTAAGAGGAGATAAGCCTTGTGTGGAGAATTAACTATAAACTTTCTATTTGTATAAGTACTTGGCCTTTCATCGTAGAATTCTGACTCTAGCAACTTTCTTTCTTTTTTTTTTTTATTTGTTTTGAAAAGGCAGCACAGAAACCTTCTCCAAAATAATTCCCCCCCCCCCCCCCCCACTTTTTTTTTTCAGGTCCACGAAAGTGATTGGACATACCACTCTGAGTATTTCATAAGGATAAAAAAAAACAACCTGCAACTAAATTGCCAACGTTCATAAACGTTTTAACCATTAATCTACTTGACCTTTTCAACTAGTTTGACAACTTTGAAAATTAATATGATTAATAAGAGGTCTAAATAAAATTATATCACAGTAGAGAGACAGTGGCAGCAGTGTGAAAGAATTACTTGGATAACAACCTCTTGGACCTGGTGCCAACTAACAACTCAGCGATCAAAGAGAAAGATAGCAGCTTTGAAAGCATAGAGTTATAAACTCGATTTTTAGAGAATGAATGTTGGAAGCATATAGTGCTATTGTAATGTCTAATATATTCTAGATTCTAGAAGATTTGAAATGTTTAGTTTGTAACTCATAGTTTCTGAAATCTACAAATGTAAACCCAAAAGCTTGCTTAACATCTTTTTTAACAATTACTAGAAAAGGTCGTTAACGGCTTTATCATTTATGAAAATTGAAAAGCGTTATTGTAATCTATTTCACCACCGTAGTGATTTAAAATATTTTAAGAATCTCTCTTGTGAACAGTAATATTTACCAAACAACGAACCCTGTCATAGGCTACCAGTTTTTTTTATATTTTGCTTAAAGAAAACTTATATCGCCAGCGGACAACGGCTTTGTCTGCACGAGATGCGTGAAAATATGCAGGTCGCAATTTGGTCTGCATAGTCATGTGAATCACTGCATGCATCCTTAATCTTCGGAATCGAAGACATTGCCATTTTTAGTATTATTATATTTTGCTTGAATTCCACTAAAATATTCTAATTATATTTATAATTAGGCCTAACCTTCCACTGGCTCACACAAATGCAAGGGAAATAATGCTTTTGTATCATTCTCGAGCATGTTCGTTTTTGAGTTGCGGTGATTGGTTGAAAATGAAAACACTCATTAGTTTTTAGAGGAGGCCATCTTAATATCTGGACAAATGTCTTCTAAATTAAATTTCAACTTCATTTGTACTACGAAACTATTGGCTTATATAATTTAAACAGTTATACCACTGGAACGTCATACAGTTGTGTGGCTTCTGTGGTCACGCTGAGATCTCAAAAACTGGCCCATGTATACAAAATTCAATATCTAACGATGTTATCTTTTAAAGTTCTGAAAAAAAAAGTTATAGAATAGGAATTAACTTTGTTCCTAACAATACAAAAGTTCATTATTTATAGTAACAACAACACAGAAGACTACATAAAGAAGGGAGGTGACTTGCCAATAAATTTTAACACATTTAAACACCTCACATCACTTAACATCACCTCACTTACTAACATCACCTAACATCACCTCACCTAACCTCACCTCACATCACCTCATATCACCTCACCTAACATCACCTCACCTCACCTCACATCACCTATCCCTTAGCCTGTTGACCGTCTTTCTCCATCCATCTCCGTCTTTTACCTTGGAAAAAATCTCTTTCAATGACAAACCCATCCATTCTTTTATTTGTCTCTGCCTCTTCTTTTTTTTCCTGGTACTGTTCCCTGAAAGAAGATCTTTGCTAATGCTGAGGACCTTGTGATAGACCAAAGAGTTTGCTCTTTTTGACAGTAGTTAGCAGGTGTCGTGGGATCCAATCTGTCTCTCATCTCTTCGTTTGTGATGCGGTCATTGTCTGGGATACCGGTACGTAAGCTCTTTCTGTAGCATCTTAGCTCCATTGCTAGGATCCTCTAGTTCTGCAGTCAGCGTCCAATATTCGCAAGCATATAAGAATGTGGTCATGACCATGGAAGCGTATTAAGTCTGATTATGGTTTTGAGAGATATGCCCTTGTCTTTCCATATTGTGAAATGCAAACGTTTTCTTTTTTCTTAAAATAATGTAAACAAAATATCTGTATTACATAATTTGATAGTTTCTGTCATACAAGCTACCTACATTTGTACTAAATGTTTACTTTTATTTTAAGAGAAAGAATGCGTTTAGTATGTATATAAGTCGAATATAATATAAAACAACAATTAATAAGCAGTGTTGCATAATACAGAAGTGGATAGCTGTCCAAATGAAACACACTTCGATATAATGGACAAGTTTCGAGTTCTCATGTCGTACACCAGCAACACTTTCAACACGTCTCTTCTATTTGTATAGGCAAGCATAGGGTTGGGCTTGTTGATCATTTGTAGCTCATCATTTCTGATATTCATGCTGAAAATATTGAAACCTGCCATTCTACCTGCCTGTCTGACTGGATCACTTTGGAGACCGAGTTTGTGTTTCCCCTTAGTTTTTTTGTAATCTTTTTTTTATTCTTTTGTACTTAACCATAAACGTATAGAGTGTCTCATGCCATACTCTGTCCAAAGTATTCTTGAAATCAATTTATAAAGACATGAAAAATATTCTGTTGGTGTGGAAGGTATTTCTCGCAGAGTATCCTGAGTTTTAGAATTTGTTTTGTTGTATTGTGACTTAGTCTAAAATCTGCTTGTTTTTCTAATATAATTGTGTCTGCCATCGGATGAAGACAGTTTCATATATTTGTAACTTTGTTGGGATGGCTTACGAGGCTGAAAGAGTTGCCTTTTTTTTTTCGCAAGGTGACAATTGGGTCCAGGGTCTGGGCTACTTAAAAAGTGCGTTTATCATGGCTTCTCCTTCAGTCTGTAGAAGTTCGGCAGGAATGTTGCCAATTCTGGCTGATTTTCACTTTTTTTCAAGGCTTTAACCACTAATGCTACTTCCGAGGGAAGAAGGATATGCATCGATGTTGGATACTGCATGGACTTATAGAAATTCTGGATCTCTTCAGATTTCAAAGTTCAACAACTCTGACCAGTATTCAGTCCATCTGGTATCACACCTTTTACCTCAGTGAAACATTTGTTGTCTTGTATTGTGGTAGTTGTTCTGTGTTTTGACATTGTGTGCTCCTTTACTATCGTTGTTGTTCAGTCCCCTCATGACATTGTTTCGCTATATCCTTTTTTTTTTCTTTATCAGAAGGTTGACACTTTTGTAGTCGTGGGCAAAGGGAGGGAACCTCAAAGTAACGAAACGTTAGCTATTTGAAAAATGAGTCACCAGTGTCCACAGCTGCTAAAATTTCTCATAAAAGAACAGTGGAAATATGAAAGTTCCAGTCAACAGATTATCTTCAGGAAAACATGCGGGGCTTTGTTTTCAATACTAAATGAATTCCAAGAAATATATTCAAAT
Organism: Biomphalaria glabrata; assembly: GCF_947242115.1. Classification (NCBI taxonomy): domain Eukaryota; kingdom Metazoa; phylum Mollusca; class Gastropoda; family Planorbidae; genus Biomphalaria; species Biomphalaria glabrata. The sequence goes on from NC_074722.1 coordinate 23,116,921, forward strand.
CTCAGCCTCCAAGTCTCTGGTAATGAAACATCAATAGTGAGGTGAATGGATTCCAACTGAAGCATCATCATTTAGCTGTAAGACTAATGATGACAAAGATGGGAGGTAATCTCTTCATTTAAGAGGACATCCAAATTTCCATGGCTGCAGGTCACATGATTTTTTGTTATATTCACAATACAAATATTTTTCTACAATTTAAAAAGTAGTTTTTTTGTTTACTTTTGAATGATCAATATGACAATGTTGATATTAAATGTTTAATTTTACAAGCAGGGTAAAAGGTGTGCCTTCAGGTTGAAGAGACTTCATGAGTTGACATAATACTGTAAGTCTCAGCACTATTTTTGTGTGAATAATTATAGAAAACTGCTGGAAACTCCTTAAAGGGTGGTATGTAAGAGTATATCCCAAGTATAAATATCTAGTGCTTTAAGATTCAATACTTTCCAAAGTATCCCCCAAAACCTGATCAAGAAAGACTAAAATACACTTCTTGTAGACAATGTTTAATGATGAAATAGTCCGAGTTCAAACTGAATGAATACAAAATGATTTAACATTTTCATTAACTGCTAAGTTCATGGCATAAATTGACTATGTACATAATGCATAATGTAGACCATATAACAACACAGTCTTGTCTATAGCCATAATACATCAGAGAATAAACAAAACTCTTCTCAATAAATAGTTTATACATAAATGCCTTGTAGTATCATATTAATATTCAAGATAAGTTTTAAAACAAGTAACTATATTTTTTTTTTTTTTAAACAAAATGAAAACTGTACAAAATAAGTTTTCATCTTATGAACAGCACAGATACTATATAATTGTTTAAGTTCTATGAAATAAAACAGGACTTGTCTATGATGTATATATAATAAATTCATTTGCAAGTTGTCTGTTAAGTAACAATAAAATCCTTCAAGACTTGACACATGATGTTATCACTGTAAACTACTATCTGGCTAAATAGGAAACAGTCATTACATAACTTTCAAAAACAGACAATCAGAACCCTAACTTCATATGCCATAACAGAGGAGAAAACTATAAAAAAAGAGGAAGAACCACAAACTGATTTCTAATTTGAAGGATAGAGACATTATAAGACAAACATACAAACTCCCTAACAGCTCATAAGTGTAGACTGGTGGTTGTGAAGCCATGGCACTCATTCTTCAGTAGAAAACTACACAGTCACAACAGTTCTTGTATCCTGTACATTCCTAGCTTTGTTGTTAGACTCAGCACAGCACAACAAACTCAATGCAAGCTAGGAGAGATAGCCCTCCCCCTCTCACACATCACATTAGGTCACACAAGGCACTTGAATAGAAGGCAGAATGTCAACATAGAGGATACAGAATGTGGAAAGAAAAATATATAAAAAGCTATTCACTACAACAAGAGTATACATACTACTAGGAAGAGGATAGCCCCTAGATACTACAAGGTTAGAAATACCTAGATCTCTATTTGTATCAGTGGGCTCAAGGTTCTCATTCCTCCAAAAGTCAACTTTTGTAAAGTGCTAGGTTAGAATAAGAATAGTTTCAGTATATAGAGTGAATGGTATTCAATACTTTGTAGTCATCAACTAAAAGTGTAAGAACATTGTATTCAGCAATCAAGTGGCCAGTTTTAAAAACCTAAAATAACTTCATGGTTTGACAAATACATAAAATATATTATTTACATTGGTAATAAAAATAGAATAGTATCCAATGAATTAAACATTTTAATTGCTTCAAAATTCTGAAGCCATTAACTTGAATGTTAAAAACCCCCCCACAAAAATTGACATCTAAGATTTATATTGAAATTAATTGATGATAAATCCAACTGTTGATTAGAGAAACATCACTTCCTTTTAGAAGTCATGTATGAGTTAGAATAGAATTGATAACTGCTAAGCTTTATCCACTGCAAGAGGTAGCCAACAATCCAAATGATATTTAGATGAAAGCACTCAAACAACATTTTTCCATGAAAATCTTTTAACAACTTCTTGATCAGGTGCCAATTTTAAGTTCTAATAGACAAATACCTTCATTACTTGTAGTCCTAGTAAGTGAACCAGTTTTACAATGTCTAAGGCTTAAAATTATTGAACTAAGACAACCACTTAGTTTTTTGGCAATTAGCCTTGCTAAGTATTCTCAAACAAAATTCATCAATAGATTAAATGACATTCGTACTACACTTAAGTGTGACAGGTTTAGCTCTTGTTTTAGTGAGCTATTTTCTTAAATGTGACTTGATGCCCTGGATGGTAATTCTGTATGTGAGAAGCAACTTCCAGAGCTTTTAGTGTAACTATTCCTGGGCAATATGGACACTGATAGATGGAGCTGCTTCGCTTGTGAATACCCTTTGAAGGCCTGGGCAAGCCAGGACTAGCTGGCACACTTGTCAGGCCTTCTGAATGTTTCCTATGTTCCAAAGATTGTGATGTGGCTGTAGCAGAGGAGGAGGAGCGGAAAGCTCCAGCAAGTGTTGATACAGAGCGAGCTCCTGAGGGGTGAGTAGGTCTTTGTCTTTGGAGCTCCAGCTGTTGCTCTTTTAAAAGAGGAACATTTCTAGTTTTAAAGTATGAAGGCTGACTCTTAGATGAGGATGGCTCAAATTCTGCTAATGGAGAGGGCATATTTGTTGGTCTCATACGTTGCTCTGAAGGCATTGATAGCTTTATCCGTTGCTCAGGTGTTGAGGTTAAAGCAGACATGGTAGATGGCCTCATGCTTTTACCACCATGTACTGTTGATTGTCTGGGTGCAATCATCATGGGTTGAGGTTGATTAAAAACAAAAGGCACTAAGTTTTGTGGAACTACCATGCCAGCTGGAAAGCCTGCAATTGGTCCCTGAATAAATCCAGAAGATGAAACAGGAGGGAAGACCATAGGCGCATTTGCAGATGGGGAAGATGATGGGGGGAGAGGGGCTGTTGGACGAAGATTGAATATTTTGAAAGCATCAGGACTTGGATCAGTATCTGGCAAATTGTTGACCTCATGTGATGCAGGGCTAAATCCTTTGATCGGTGATGAGATAGTATGTACTGGAATGTGTCTATGAGACTGATCAGAGGGGCTAGACACTGGAACCAATGTTGATGGCTGGGATACCCTAGGCTTAATATTTGGGACATTCAACACTGGCAAATGCTTTGGTTTGATCTGTCGGACAGGGGATGTGGCCTTTAAGTCAGTAGTGTTCTGCTGTTGAAATGCTGGGGATAAAAAGCTTGGTAATCCAGAGGTACTAGGCAAGACTGAAGCTGGGCTAGGAGCAACAGATGATATTAACTGAGGAGGAGATGTCAAAGTGGATGTATCAAAAAGGGCACTGGAAAATGCAATCATTGGCCTAGCCCCGGCTGCTGTTGGAAGATTACTTATGCTACCAGGCATTAAAGGAATAGCTATGAGTGGAGCCTGTGAGAAGACCATGTGTGGAACTTGCTGCTGGACTGCAGGCAACTGATTCACTGCAGCTATCAATGGTGGCATTACTGAAGCTCTTCCTGGTGACAACTTAGACATGTCTTTAGAACTTTCTCCTGTCAGGCGTGCTGCTGCTGTTGTGGAGGCATCCTGTGATACAGTTTGCCCTGCATCCACAGTCTGCTTAATGGAAGGATCCTCAGAAGCACTAAGACTTTTTTCAATGTACTTTCCACCTTTGGAAATGCAGTTCAGAACATGAAACAAGTTTTTGGGCACAGAAACATGGACCTTATCAGTATCGAGAGCAGAGTTGTGTGCCTGCACACAGTGGATAGATATCTCTTGCAGAGCTTTGCTCTTAAAACCCTGACACACTGGACAGACAAATTCAAAGAGATCAGAGTGCTTGTTGTTCAGGTGCTCATAAACCTGAGCCAATGATGTCATCTTCAGCTGACAGTATGTACATGTGTGAAGATCTTCCTCCAGCACTATCCTATTACCTACACGAATACATTCTGAGCTGTTGGGAAGCACCATGGCTTCTACAAATTTTTTTGCTTCATCTGAAAGAGCTATTTCGTTTCTGCCAATTTTATCTGGATGTGCATTTTTAACATGATGTCTGAGTTGCTTCTGGCTGATAAAACTGTTGATGGCCTTGCAATACGGACAGGCAAAGCAGCGCATGTTGGGGTGTCTAGCTTTCAGGTGCTTCACCATCATGAGCAAATATGGGGTATGCACTTTGCAAGCATTACATTTGTAAGAAAGAGGCAATCCACTGTTGGCAGAAGATGATGATGATGTCTGGCCAGCAGAAGCAGTAGTAGATGCTGTAACTGGGGCTGGAGCAGACGTAGTTAATGTGGTAATATTGTGCTGATCTTTAGTACTAGCTTGCTTGTTGACTGTAAGATCTTGTGGAGTATCATCTGTAATATCATCACTTGTTTCAGTTTGCTCTGCAATATTCTGAAAAACAAGCAATAGAACAAAAGATAACTTTATAATAAACAATGCTTATCTATGGGAAAGAACGCCTAATTACTTCCATTTATCCGAAAATGGCAGGGTTTATCTCCCTTTGTGCTATATAAACAAAATTAATTTATTTGTATTAATTAATTAATTAATGGGTTGAGTTTTTATTAATCTGTGTATTGTCATCGACTATGAATAATTTAGCAAAATTTCAACTTGATCCGAGTAAAGTTCCCCTTTTAGACATTGCGGTCTATAGAGCATCTGTTTCTGTGGCCCACGGTTAACAAAGATGTCATGTGGCCAGCACAACGACCAACTGCCTTTACTTTTCCCCAGCTAATGTCAGGTAACCATTATGCTGGGTGAACCCAGAGACGCCCAAAGACCAGAAATAAAAAATCCCAGGTGGAACAACATGAGTTGGAATGAACATCAAGTAGCCAAGCTAAGTTTTATAGTGAGGCATTACTTGACAATATTAAAATTGTGTAATTATAATAGATTATATTTAATCTTTATTGTTTAAATCTGATAGCCCAGTGTGTTTAAATTATATATTGTCTAAAATTAAAAAAAAAAAAGCTTGTGAATATAAATAAAGCAGTGAGTTTCATTAATTTTTTAATTTATGGATTTACCTGCTGGTCTGTTTCACCTGCCAAAGCTTCTAAAACTTCTTTGGCGATGGGATCTTTGATTAAATTCTCAGGGGCCTCACTCAGACTGACAACCTGAATAATTTTCAAGCCCATACTATCATCAGCAGATATATCTAAATTATCAGTGTTGGTAGTTTCTTCATCTTCCACTGCTGTATCAGAGGGTTCAATGCCTCCTTCCACTGCTGTATTATGTGGTTTAATGCCTACTTTCACTGACTGCTCAGTACTTTTTTAAGAAGAAACAAAAAATGTTGCTTGAAAAATTCATATACCGGTATGTATATATAGAGATATTAATTAAGTAAATTTTTAATTTTAAAATAATTAACTTAAAGAAAAACGTTTTAATGAGAAATGTTTACATTAAAAAAAATAAGGTTATACCTTGAATGGTGTAGAGTTTTCTCAGCACACTCTAAGTTTTGGCCTATCTGTTCTTCTTCTTCTTTAGTAATAGGTACCTCCTTTACTTCAACAGTACTGGATGAGCTTATACTTATAGTGACCATTGGTTGTGGTTCCAGCTCCGTGGATGTTAAAGCGACATTAGATAAGACTGCAGAAGTTTCAGAGTTGTCAGAGGTTTCTTTGTTTTCCTTCCCTTGACTCAAAGACTCAGATGCTGTATCTACAAGACCCTCTTCAGAAAACTCTACTTCTGTTGTGCTGTCAGCCTCAACTGTGGTCTTTTCTTTCCATTCTTCTTGCAAATAGAGATAGTCTTTGGCCTTCTGTCTGTGGTCAACAGTTACAGAGTCCTGAACAGGTTTCTCTCCATGAAGAATAGAGGTCAGTTTCTCCAAAATATCATCTCCTTCTTGGCTTGGACTACTCCCCTTTGCATTTAGATGTTCTGAATCATAATAATCTGGCAACTTTCTGTATGAGCGAGCATGAGACGGGTGCACTGAGATACTATGCTGCTTAATTTCTGCCTCGGAAGAGAAAATTGTTTCCTTGCAAAGAACACAGGCAAAGAGGTTATCTGACCCATGAAGGTCATTCTTGTGGTGCTCTGCATCCTCTTTTACATTAGTGGAGAAACCACAGTGTGTACAAACATAGCGCCTAAGTGGAGCAGATGACCTTCTGTTGTCACGTTTTACAACCAGAGATATGATTAAAGGAGGTGACTGACCATCCCCACCTATATTGGACGTCTGGGATTTAGCCAAATGAGTGTTCTCATCAGATACAACAGCTTCATCTATTTCATAATAATTTCTTTCATCAATGTGGCGGTTGATGTACAATTGGGCCTCTTTTCCAGAATGAATGTTCTTCAGGTGTGTCACAGTTGCCACAACAGTGCTGAACTCTGACTCACAATAGCCACATCGAAACTGAACTCCATGATGGTGGCTATATATGTGCGACTCGATGGTCAGTTTGACTGAGCTTGTAAAGTCACAACGTCTACATTTATACTGACCACATGAGACTTTGTCTTTTTGATGGATGACCTTTAGCCTCCAGCCATCGGGTGAGGAGTCATCTTGTGTGGAATGTATAGGACTCTGGTCTGAGATCATTGATTTTTTCTTCCCATCTACAACTGCTTTGGGAGATTGATAGCTTATGTCTTCTGATGCTCTTTTATCTGCACTATGTTCACATGTACTATTCTCAGAGGCATTCAATGACTGTGGTGTTTTTTCATGAATCTCATTACTTGTTTCTAGCCTAGTTTCTGTTCTCTGCTTCTGTACTTGCTTTGGTATAACATCTGTATTTTTCTCTTGGTCTTTGTTTATGTCTGAAGTATTAATACTACATACTAAAACTGCATTGTCTTTGACAGTAATATTACTTTCTTGAAATGCAGTCTTTTGTACTTCACAATTTGTATCTATTTGATCAGATGGCTTCTCAAGAGACAAATTAAGTTGGTCAGGAACTACGACATCTTTGCCATCATGATATGAAGATAGCATTAGTCCCATTTCATCATTGGAAATGGTTCTCTGAATGACATTTTGTTGGGTCATTTCTGAGTTCTCATCTGGGTTGCCTTCTGTTATTACAGAATCACTGTCTTTATTGGAGTCAATAGAGTTCTGTTCATGGACCCCATCTTCCAGATCAACAATCAGCAAATCTTCATCCTCCTCCTCACCAGGTAAAGTCTTTCTAGACACTGTGGGGTTTTCTTGGCATGCCTCACTAACAGTTGCATTGAGTAAATTACTTTGCATTCTATCTTGTAAAGGCTTGGAGGAAAAACTCCTCTTGTTTTGGCCTTTATCCTTGCTTTGACAATCTTTTAAAAAATCCACATAACTTGCTTCAAACCCACTGGGTACCACTGTTAACAAATCTAGACTAGATTTGAATCCACTATAGCTGCAGTCAGTGACAGACTCAGCTTTAATGACTAGTTTGATAGGCTCTTGTACTGGTTTAGGAGTACTGGACAGTGGGCTTTTCTTTCCAGCCTCTAGAGCTTTGTCTTTTTTCACAACTCTCTTAAGCTTTAACCTTGGAATGTAAGGACGATACTCCTGCATCTCATTTACTCTCCATTCTTCCTCTTCATCGTCACTTTCAAAGCTCTCTAAATCTGCACACCAATCTTCATCATCTAGATCATCTTCTATACTAGCATATTTGGTAGGAGATATATTCACACTTTTCTCAAGTTCTTCATGAGCAGAATTGTCAGAGAATGATTCTATGCTGTCCAACTGCAATTTCTTGACAAAGTCAGATAAGAGAACTGAACAGGGTTTTATTACCAGTTCCCCAACCTCAATGTCCTCTTCAAGAGATCCATCTGATGATTCTTTTGCTACACGCTTTTCTCTCAAAAGAATGCGCCTAGTTTGCTTTCTTTCTTCTTCCATATCATAGATAGCTTCCTCTTGTCTTCTTTTTATTTCAAGCATTTCTAACGGGGAACGAGTGAATTTTTTCCTCAGTGAAAATGTGCTGCTTGGCATGCTGTCTGGTGAGGTTTTGAGAGATTTTCTGGCTGTTCTTGGTCGTTTAAAAAACTGGTAGATAGTTGGCTGCTGTTGGTAGGTAATTGCAGGTACTAGATTGGTAACATTTTTTGACCGTTTGGCATCTGCTTTGTGTTGCTTTTTAGTCTTTTCCTCCTCTGTCATTGGCATGCCTGGGGGCTTTCCTCTTCGACCCTTCATCTTTGGACGACCAACCTTTTTAGGTTCTTTAGGGAGTGAGGGAGATGAGTGTGCTACTGACTGAAGTATATCTAAAGAGGAGGTTAGGGCTTCTTTTGTTGGTGGCAGTGCACAGAAGTTTAAAAGTTCAACATTTTCATGAGATGAATGGGCAAACACAGAACCAGTAGAAGTATCTTTCTGTGGTGACTGATCTTCATCACTAACTCCAGAGAGGTACAAATGAAGGTCAGTTTCATCAACATTTTCAAAAGGGATATCCCCGTCCTGATTGAATCTGTAGTCATCAAATGTAAACAAGTTAGGAGTTGAACCATTTTTCTTAGAACTAGGGTCAACCTGTGGTGACAAGTGCGGAGGGGATTTCCCTCTTAATGCCCTGCTTACTGGTCCACTTAGATGAGATGGAGTTAACTGGGGCAAAGAGTTGTGCAACTTTCTGGGTCTCCCTCTTCTCCGTTTTGTTTCTTCTGGAATATCTACCCGCAAGGCAGTCATCATGTTAGAACCCTCAGAACTGCTTTCAAAATCAATCCCATCTTTAGGATGTGAACGTCTTAGAAATCTGCCTTTAAGGACTTCATCATTTAAAACTGCATTAGCTAAATTTGCATTGGTCTGAAGTCTTTTGAGCATTCTTTTTTCTTTTAAAGAACTCATCGCGGACAATGGAGTATTAGTTTGACCATGACATGAAACCTGCTCAACAGAATCATCACCTTTAACATCTTGTGGATTGTCTTTAGCTATTAGTATTTTTGAACTTTTATCATCTGATGGAAGCAACTGCTCAGATTGGAGCTGTTTCTTCATTCTATTTGCAAAACAGGTTGACTTTTTTTTCACAACACCTTTTTTCCAAATATTTCTTTTCTTTTTTCGAACACGTCGCAGTGGAGTTTTCATGGGTATTTGTTGTACTGAAATCAATGGAATAGATTGATCCTGATGTTCAGTACTGAGAGATGTTGAAGCTGCTGTGATAGTTGATAATGAAGAGCTGGACTCTGGGAAATATTTCTGGGAAGGTATTGTCTTACTGTCAGCCAATTCATCCAATTTCAGATCAGATTTTGTAAGTTGCACAGCCTTGTGTGACTTGTGCTGGACAAAACAAAGTGTCTTTGTCTTCTTACCTTTCCTTTTTCTGAAGGTTCTGTTCTCAATATGAGACAATTTAGAAAGTAAGTTTGTAGCAGTTGGACCAACAATTTTGTACAGACAATTTTCTAAGTTATCAGCCAAGGCAGAAACTGCTGAATTACAAGCTTGACCTGTTTCCTCTGTGAATGTCAACTGTTGTTCATCATTGAAGTCTTGAATAGTGTTAATTTCAGGCTGAATGATATCATCTATCAAGTTTCCATTTGTTACAGTTTTGTTTAGTTCATATTTTGCATCGTCCTCACTAAGTTTTTTAGAGGTTTTATCAGGATTTTCTAATTGTTCTGAATGGCCAGAACTAAGTTCTGTAGTGGAACTGGTATCAAATGAATGTTTGACAACTGGAGCAGTCAGCAAAGAATTATTCCTTGATAAAGTCTGTGCAATGATGGTGTCTTTTAAAGATGTGACCTCAAACTTTTTCTTTCCTGAACTTTCTGTGCTTTCAGTTGTATTGGATTTATTATCATACACTACCATTTCACAACTGATCATGACCATAGATTCTTGATCAGAAGTAGAAAGGGAAATGGTGCTTGGCTCTGTTTTAAGCTTTTCCTCCATGCTTTCACTCACAATCTCTGCTTTTCCCTCAGATTGTATAGATAGCTGATCATCTGCTTTTCCCTCAGATTGTATAGATAGCTGATCATCTGCTTTTTTCTCACTCTCCTGTTTTGCTTCACTAACTGCTTGACTGAACATATCAAATATGTTCTCCCTTTCTTGTTTCTGCAAGTTCAGCAAAGCACTTGTCTCACCCGACACAGATTCATTTCCATGCTGCAGCTCATCACTACTCTCAACCAAATGCTGATTGGTTGTCAGAGACAGCTCTTCTGGTGAAGAGTCTGTCCTATTTCTGATGAGATCTGGTGCTAAAATGTTTGTCTCAAGATCATTAGTGAGATTCCCTAAGTTAGTAGCAAGCTTTTCTAGATCTGCCGTATCACTTGGATTGAAGCAACTACTGGTAACTATAGTTCTGTCTTCAGCTTCTAAACTATTTTCTTCAACACTACTTGTGCAAGCATGTTGGTCAATTGGATTTAAACAGCCACCAGAAAGTTGTAAAACTGAGGAAACTTTTTCATTTCTATCCTCAAACTTTACACTGTCTACTTGCATATCTTCAGTGATATTTTGTGTTGAATCAGTTACTGAGCCACACAACTTTGTGCTTTCTTGCTCTTTAGCACATTCTTCAGTTTGAAATGTATTTAGTTGTATATCTCTCTCCAAATAAGATGCACTTTCAGATTCTTTGTCTAAAATTTCCTTAGATGTGCTAATGACACTGCTTTCACTATTTTCTAATTTCACTGTATCACTCTTAATTTTAGACAAAATCTTCTTTAGTCTTTGTCGCCTGCTCATCTTTTTGATAACTCTTGCGGGTGAAGAGCTGTCTGTGAGCATGGCACTAATGCCAATGCTGCCAGTGTCAGGATGATGAATGCCTTCATTTATATCTAATTTGGACAAGTTTCTGACTTTATGTAAGGTTTGTTTTAAGGAATTCAACTTTTTTTTGCGATGTTGGAGCAAACTACTTTCTGGCTTAGCAACCCAGGGAAAACTTTGAGTGGTCTTTGGTGTCTTGTTTTTCACTACTGACCTTCTAAAGTTAGGCATATTTAAAACAGATCCAAAATCTGGGGTTGGTGCCCAAAATCCAGCTGTGGTGTTTAAGCGTCGAAGTTCAGGTGTTATGCGAATATCGGAAGTCAAAGGCTTTAGGTCAGTAGAAGTTGGGCTACATTTGGCTAGTTTTTCATCATTTTGACTTTCAGATATTTTATGCACATCTAGTATTTTCTTTTTTCTTCTTTTCTTGTGCTTTGTAGGAGGTACTTCTATAGTTTCTGTAACTACTGAATTTTCTAGAAAAGAAACATTTGTCACTGACTGGCATTCAATAGTTGCCTCAATATTTGAAGTGTTAGTGTCTGTAGTAGCTTCTTGACTATCTAATGATCTGATTTTCTTTTTCCTCTTCTTGACAGGCTGAAATGTGGTGAGATCAGAAGTTGGTGCAACATCCTCTAAGTTTATCCCAGATGTGAGTTCAGGTGCTATGCCAACACTATCACCATGTTCCAAGAAAGTCTCAGTACCATTGATAGCATTCATTTTCTTTCTCCTTTTTCTCCTGGGCTTTACAGGTTTAACTTCAGTGACAATAGATGGGGTATTGCTTGAAAGTTCTTCAGTCAAACTTGGTAAACTGGCTACTGATGGCAGATTAATACTAGCAGTATCACCATCGACTGATTTGATCTTCTTTTTCCTTTTTTTTCTTGGTTTGACAAGTGTGCCATCAGCAACTACAGATGGTGCAATGTTAGACTCAGACCTTAACTGTGACTCAAGTGATGCTTCTGTCTTCACATCGACTGAAGCTATTTTATTTTTCTTCTTTCTCCTTGGCTTGACTAATGGTTGATTAGTTGCAAGAGATAATGATAAATTTTCAGGAATAATAATGTTCTTCTGTTCTTCATATTCATTGCTTACATCAGTAGGTTTCATGTTGACATTATCACTGTCAATAACTTTTACTTTCTTTTTTCTTCTTTTCTTCACAGCTACATTTTCTAGACAGTGTGTCTCTTGATTGTTTAATTTCTCTAGCTTTGATGTTTCTGTTTGCATGTGAACTTTAAATTTCTTATCTACAGATGAAGCAACAGGACTGATTTTACTAGAATCTTGCTTCAAAAAGGCCATCTCAGAACCAGTATTTTTAACTTTTTTTCCATTGATTTTTGTTGTTGAAACATGTTGATTTTGCTGGTTAGTTGTACCTAAATTTTTATGTCTCCCAGACATTCTAGGTTTGCCTAATTGTTTACCAACTTGGTTTATCAGTTTAGGTCTGCCTCTTTTTGGCTTATTACTTGAAACCTCTGCAAACAATGAAGGACCTTGCAATGGCACTGACTGTATCTCTTCATTTGAGCTAGTTTTACTTAGGATAGATCCAGCAGTCTGTTTCATCTCATCTGCTGACAATGAAGGGTTCTGCCTTTTAGGCCTACCTTTTGGTTTTACAGTCTTTAAGCTTTGATCATTACTATAATGTGCTTTTGCAACTGTCTTTTTCATTATTTTCTTCACTACTGATATAGCTGCTGCATTCCCAATGGATATTTTTTTCTTAGGTCTACCACGACGTTTAATGAACACAGTTTCTTTTTCCATAGCAGAGCCTGTACTTTCTTTTATAGTTTGCTGTTGCTCTTTAGAATTAGGAGCATTCCTTGACTTTGCTTTCTCAAGCTTATCTTTCTTCATGTTGCTGAAGTTTCCAACTTTTTCTTCTTCAATCATTTGCACCAATTGTTTATTTTTTTTACTTAGTCTTTCTAAGGAGGATGAAGCCGAAGAAGGGCTTTCATCCCGGGAGCCAGCATTTCTTGGCCCAAACTGCAGTGTATTAGGGGACCAGAAGCCATCAGTTGTTTTTAAACGTTTCAACTCCAAAAGTTGGTTCAATTTAGCTAACTCCTCACCTTCCAGCTCCTTTTTCTGCTGTTTTAGTGACAACCTTGACCTTGCTGAGGAAGGAGACACATCAGGTGTGGCATTGCGACTGCCTCTTAATGAGGCTACTGGTGTTTTCTGATGCAAATGGCTATCTACTAGATCACTCATTATAACTGGGCTGTTAGATCTACTGGTTGGTTTTGATGACCAGAAACCATCTGTAGTAGCCAGGCGTTTGATTTCTTGAGTCCTAACTTCTTTCAAGTCTTTCACAACTTCTTTTGGTACATTCTGAGAAAAACTATTTTTTTCATAAGTATCCAAGTCTCCAGAGTTTTTGTTATGTGTATCCAGGGATTGTTTTCCTTTAGCTTTTGGTAATGACAAATCTAAAGCATTTGTAGCTCTGAGCTTTGTAGGACCTTTCCGTTTGCTAGCAGTTGTATCTAATGAGTTTCTTCGTCTTTTTTCTTCATGTCCATCTCCAACTGGACTAACTGCAATTCTTTTTTTAAGTACTTTTGACACATTTAGTTCTGACTGATCACCAGATTGCAGCTCACCAGTCAAAGCTTTTTTATCTGTAAACAAAATAAATAAAAATAGCATTTCTTGTTATGTTTTAAAAAAGAATTCAAACAATGCTGCATATATACATATATATATAAAGCAATCTTCTATTACCTATAAATTGGTCATCCATTTTTTCTGCAATCTTTGATAAACCTTGTGATTTCCTAGTTGTAGCTCTACTCCTGTCAGAAGATATCTGACTTAAACGTTTCATGATGTTTCTTTAGGTACTTTTAATAGAGACATCTTCTGTGAGAATGTAAATGTGTTAATTTAATAAAATGTTACACCAAATGTTATAAATTTGTAAAAATTCATGCTAGTTGTTATCAGATGTTTCCTGAAATTTCCTGAGATACTTCAAAGCTTAATATTTTTACATTAAAATATACTGAATTAAAAGATTTATTTTTAGTGTAGACAATACAGTCAAAAAGTATTCAGATTTTCAGACGTTAGAAAGAAACACAGGCCTATTATCACATAAATACAAAAATGGTATTTTATCCGTAACCTATTTTATTTTCAGATGGTATAACATACCAATACCAACTAAACTTTATGATTATCCATTTTTTATTCAATGCATGGCAGCTCATCAGAAAAGACTTTTTTTTTTCTTCAGTTGGCCAAGCTTATTTTGTATATTGAGGTGTCTAAATGTATATAACATGTTTATAAAGTATCAGAAAGATTTTCGGCAAACTTAACCTTAAATATTATATGTGACCAACTTTAGTCTGCAACTGCAAGCAGATGTAAAGAAATGAGCCCCTGGCTTTATTAAAGGTTATAGAAGTTACTGGGTATGATACCAGAAGCCCAAGTAAATAAATTAAAAGTTCTACTTGGTCTAAGGATAAGCTAGAAATTGCAAATCTGTATTATGTACATTAAAAGCATACTTATAGGTTTAGATTCTAAGCAATTACATTAAGAAGAATGTTTTAATTTTTATTTTCTACCCTCTTAATAATAATCATCATAACATTTCATAAAAAAATGGTATGACCCTGATGAATTTTAAAGGCTGTGGAATTTCATTAAAAATATTTTTTAAATAATCGAATATTTAGAAATTGATCTCTAGTCCTAAAGCATTATTGAAGATCTATCTCTCATCGGCGTATTATTGTTATAACCTCATTATAATGGTTACAGTGGAACTGCTTCATTGGTATTGTGAATGCACAATTTTTTAACACTTTCAACACGTGGGCTTCATTTTGTATTGTAAAACTTGACAACAGTTTTTATTGGGGTCAAATTTCACTAGTATGCAAAAGTCATTTTTCTACTTCCGAGTGAACAATTAGGGTAGGACAGAGCTAAATGATATTTTTAAGCTAATTAATTGAATTAATGAATCAGCTAAAGAAAAAGAAGTATACAGGATTTTTAAATCTATATAGACTAAGAAAATACATGTCAAAAGTTTAATACAACTGTAGACTCTCTCTCTCTCTCTCTCTATATATATATATGAGTGTTTCTCACGGGTACGATGGGACAGCATAGGCATAAGGATGGCCCCCACGTGGGGATTGAGCCTCCAGCCACACATGAAAGGAGGAATTTGTGCAGAGGTTTGGAAGAGCGTGCAACATGCCAAGACTGGTGTGAATAAAGGATCACTTAGTCGACGGGGGTCTCCTGACAGAGAGATTGGTGAAGAGCCAATTTCTCATTCTGGCCACGAGATAAAAGCCTTTCTCTGGTCACATGGTTTATAAAAGGGGTGTGCTTGCCTCGAACCATTTGGACATCTGAACCAGTACTGGTGACAAATAGGTATTGGTTCACTAAAAAGTCTATAGCTCAAAAACTTATTAAATTCAAATGTCAATTTTCTTTTCATTGCACTTAGAAATGGTTTATGTATAAATAGTGATATTTTGAGCTTGAAAGGTGCATAGTGGAATTTTTAAATTGTAGAAAATGTGTGAAATAAAGCACAAAATGGCATCTTTTGATGTAACATGGAACAACTGGCTTTGGTTGAAGTAATATTCTACTAAAAGCAAGGATTATTGAACAGACATTTTTGTTGAAATAGGTTAACAATATAATGTTATCGCATTATCTATATCTTTTTATTTTATATTTACTTTGGTATTACTCAGATGTCGCCGTAAAAAATTCGTCACAGGTGCATCACTTGGTGTCCCACTAAATTTGAAATTTTAAACCTTTATCAATTGTAAACAAAGTAAAGGATTCTGCTCCAAATTGTGTTTCTGTTACTAAAAGCATCAATGATTAATTTACACAGTGTAATTTTTCTTTAAAACTGTAAAAATTTATATAATCTTAGTAAAATGTCTTGGTGTCCCAGGAGAAGCACCTCAAATGCGCTTGACAAAAAGAAAAGTATTTTATTAAACAAAGTTATTAATGTGATGGGAATTACTTAATGGTATCTATGATACTGCTTAGTACACAATTAGCTCCATTTTCTTGGGAAAAGGCTACATATAGTAATTAACAGGAGACATTTTTTCACTGTAGCACCCGAAACACAACATGTTGAATCATACCAGAAAATCTCAGAGATCTAGATAAAGTATTTTTCTCATCAAAGTTTTGAATTATAAATATGTCTCGTGTTGATTTAAATCTACTCTATATTTCAATTTATATGTAAATCTAGTTTTGGATTTTTTTCTTGGTGCATTGAAAGTCAGAAAGCTGCACCTTTTAGTCATGTTTGACGTAGTTATGTCTAATATATATTTAAAGGATTGTTGAATACACACACACAAAGGCCTAGTACATTTATTTGTGGTTAACTATAGAAAACTATTTTGTGAAGCACTAATTGGTAATGTATATACAGACTTTTAAAAAATTGCAGCATGTATTAACAAAAAAAAACCTATGTATTTCATATTGGTGTCCCGTTGTAGCACCCGCAACATTTTGTGATATAACAGTCCATGTTATAATAAATTGAGATATTGCAGCTAATAATAACCTATTATATTTAGCTATAAAAATGCAAGTATAGCATAAATTCTATTTTCTTATAAAAATCTTATTTTAAAAACTTTTGTCAGTAGTGTTACAGGTGCTATGGTGTCCCATTTTTTAAATTGAGCGCAAACATAACATAAGTGCTCAAAAACTTCTATTTCTCTATCTAGCTGCTTAATACAATAGAAACATTTAAATTATGCTAAAAAAGCAAACAAATTAACAGCACTGCTGAGGAAATGTATGTATTCCAATTCATTTTCTATTGATAAATTCTTAAAGTACAATGGGTGAAGAAGTGAATACACTTAAAATGAAACCAAAAACTTCCACTTTAATTTTTGGCCTTATGTGACGCTTTTTGACACCAGTACTGGAGAAACACTCATGAATATATATATATATATATATATATATATATATATATATATATATATATACATATATATATATATATATATACATATATATATATATATATATATATATATATATATATATATATATATATATATATATATATATATATATATATATATATATAATCTAGTCTAGTTAGTAATACCATTAATGATTAACAAACCTTTAAAATTTAAAACAAAATCTTAGACCTAGAATTAGATTTAACTAGATCTAGGACTTTAGAAGCATTTATAGATCTAGATGTAGACTCGATTATAATAAATAATAATAATTATTTATTATATAATAATGATTAATAATATATATATATATATATATATATATATATATATATATATATATATATATATATATATTTTATTATTACTGTCACTTGTCATAAGTCATATAAGACTAGAGTCTAGATCTAATAGACGACGATAGTATGATATTGACTGTCTTGGGTCTAGTGAAAGTCAAGTATCTTAATCTTAGTAACTTAGTATCTACTAATCTAATAAAGTAGTATAATGAGTAGATCTATATTGATATTCTGAGTATTGTCTATAATAGTCTATATGTATACTTTATACTGAGTATAGAAATCTAGATCTATAATCTAGATTAATTCTAGATAGAATATATATATATCTAGTCCAGATCTAGAATGACTAGAAGTAGATGGTTAGTAAATTAAAATTCTAAATAAAATATCTACTAAATCTAAATTAATTATAGATATCTACTCTATATTAAGTATATTATAATTATACTCTATACTCAGTATATACTATTCTATTAGATAGTAGATCTAGTCTTTACTATAGTAAAAATAGTTATTTATATGTTATAGATCTAGTATCTAGTATAGTATAACTCTATATATAATTAAAATAATATTTTTTAAATAAAATAGATCTTATACTCTAAAAATTATAGACTAGAGTCTAGATCTAGTAAACAGTTACAATATTGAATAGTATTAAAAAGTCATTTTTTAAAATAAAGTTAACTATTAAACTGTTAGATCTAGTTCTAGACTACTCTAGTCTCTAGTCTAGAGTGAATCACTGGACTCAATCTAATGATAATCTTATCTAGAATTAGAATCTAGATCTAATAAAATAATATTTAGAAATTTAGATCTAGAAATCTAGAACTAGATCTAGATTTTTAGTCTATTCTTTTTCTAGAGTCTAGAGTAGATCTAGAGATCTATCTATAATTTAGAGTAGAGTCTAGATACAATCATCATACATTTAAATTTTAATTAATACAGATCTAGAAGTCTCAAGTCTAGATCTACGATATCGTACCAATATCACATCTGGCACGTTTAGCGGTGCCACCATGTAAGCCTACTGCCTAATAGCGCTATTGTAACATTCTGTCCTTCGCCTTTTTCATAGAACTTTGTCCCCCTTTAAAATCGATAACGTTTTTAGTCCCAAACATTGTCAAAATGATAACAATCACACTCACTAGAGCTCTAGGATTAGATCTAGATAGTTAAGGTTCTAGAAAATAAACATCATCTAGTTCTAGTGTGTATACAGAAGTACCATCACTTACATTTCAACGACCACATTTTTTTTCAGCACTTCGCTTCGCACAATATTTATCTCTAAACCGAGAGCTCCATGGCGGCAAGCTTTTTGTTGTCAGTTGAATAGGGCTAGCGGATGTGACGTAGAATCTACATCTTACTAAGCCTAGCTAGATCCAGATCTAGATTTATCTCTGAGAATGTAAATAACACTGAAATAAAAAATCTAGGCTGATAGAGACAACAGAGTCCAGATTTATAAGACACTATAGACCTAGATTCATAATCTATACAGCAATTCCCACAATGAAGCAACACCGTCTAAATTTTGAAACGCAGTTGTCAACTGTAATGAAGAAAAGGATTAATTTCTATATTGAGCCTAGACTTCTGACATTAATTGACACGTAGGGGCTGATAGAAACTTCCATTAAATTGTCAGTCGCTTAAGGCCTATTTATAATTCTTTTTTTTTTTTAAAATCAAGTATATGTTTCTATATCATATATATAAATATATATATATATATATGAACATTTTTCTGCAGGGCCCGAGCTGAACATATTGCAAGTTCGAAGAACTATAGGCGTAATCAAATAGGCCTATTATATGGAACATCTGTAATTTATAAGATGTAATTACAACAGGTTTTTATTAAATTATATAAAATTACTACTAATTTGAGTTTTGAGTGGACCTTATTTTTAATAAACTTAGTTGTGTAACGTTTAGCACTTGAGCTATAAAGGGGAAGTAGCCCTTGAAGGGATTATGTAATGGGCACTACATGGCCTAAATTGTGCCGATGTGACAAAAAAAAAATCAAATATTAAGATATTTTTGCTTAAATTTAGTTCATGTCAATGAAACAGATCAAGTTGCATAAAGTTTCTACTTTTCGACTATTCTGATGATTATTTAAGCCAACGGCAAGAGCAATAGTCAGTCTGGTTTGGTCACCCTCTGTTGCATGAAACCCCCCCCCTTCCGAAATGAAATTTGTATTGAGATTTTAATGTTAAACCATCACTTACCCCAGCGCAGCCAAGGGGGGTTTTGAATTTAAAACACTCCTCTTCAATAAAACAAAAAATTAAGAAAACGACAGTTACCAAATGCTATGAGCGTAGCCAAAGAGGGCTTTGATTTTAAAACCCCCCACCTTTTTTTTTTTTTTGACGTTAAAACCCCTTTCTTCAATACAAGACTATAGCAAACAACAGTCACCATATTCTATGAGCGTAGCCAGGTTTTCAGTTTAAACTCCCCCTCCAGAGTGTTTTGTGGTAAAAAAAAACCCTCTCTCCTACGGATTTTGAGATTTAAACCCCCATCTCTGCTATAAAACTAAAGCACACTGCAGTCAACAAATTATATAAACGTAGCTGAAGGGGAGGGGTTTGTTTAAACACCCTCCAGAGGGTTTTGATCTTAAAAACTCCCTACAGAGAGTCTGAGTTAGAGTTTAAAAATCCCCTCCAGATGATTTTGAGTTTACTCTTCCCCTTCCCCACCCCCAACAGATGTTTTGACGAAAAAACTCATTTTTTCAATAAAAAAAAACTGAAACAAACACCAAATTTCATGAGCGTAGTCAAAAGGGGTTTTGTGGTAACCCTTACCATCCAACAGAAAATTAAAGCGAAAATCTATTTACTAGTTGATGTCTCCATTAATAAAGTGCAGTGAATAATTTTTTTTTTAAAGAAGTGATGCAGGATACGGCACTGAAGACATCTCAGATTATGCATTTTTTTTTGTTTTAAATACCGAAAATATGCTTGGCGTCGGGGCACCACCCTGGACCCCGCTGGGGTAGCTCCCATCGCTCCCCCAGACTCCCTAGCTGGCAAGGGCGCAGTGGCGTAGCTAGGGTGGAGGGGAGAGGAGGGTCGAAATGCGAAAGTCCCACAGGTTCTACTTTAAGGTGCCCCAAATGAATGTCCTAATTTTTTTTCATCAAATATTAAATATTACGACACTGTCTTATAATATTGCTATTTATGTGGAGTCAAAATATACTAGACAGCATAGATCTAGATCAGGGGTACGCAACCTTTTTCCATTCACATCTGAATTTTTTTTCTTCAAATTTTTTAATACTTTTAAGAACTGCCTATGATTAAGACCCCTAGCTCTGATAAATTTGATCACTGAGGTAATTGTGTCAATAATATGTCTGATATTCGATGCAGCTATGCGCAAACATTCCCATTTATAGTCTATGGTTGGGATATTGTTCTTTAATTTATTAAAAAACATGTTTTTCTCAGACATAGCACGGGCTTTATCAGATGTTAAAGTTACCATCTTATTTTAAACCAACCCAATATTTTCAACCGAATTCTTCATAGCTTGAATAAATGCTGGCCTGGGTTTGAGTCTTTGACTGATGTTTAGAAATATTACCATAAAAATAATTTTCTTTTACTTTAAACTTTTTAGAATGACCTGTAGAGACAATGTTTCTTTAGCCTCTTCATCATAAGTGATTAGCATTAGGGTTAGGGTTAGTTTCAATAATTTATATAGGTATTTAAAACTATTCATTTTTAATATATTTGCATTTTTATATGTATAAATTGTGGGCTTACCTGATTTTAGTAGGTTTCCGCGGACCGCATAAAACACTCCAACTAGCCTGCGTCCGTAATTTGCCCACTCTAATCTAGATGATGTTATAGATGCCTTTGCTGCTTAGAAAGCACGATATGAATTGAGATTTTCTTGCCAATAAACAACGGTACTATTCATTTATAGAGTACTAGTGATTATTTTTTGTGAATCTTACTTAAATAGGCCTACTATTGGAAATTAGACATATATTTATAAAGTACATTATGCAAGGGCGGGGTGTCTTTCCATGAACTCCAGAGTGAATCTATTCCAGGCTACAAAAAACGTCCAAAAGAATGAAACGTTGGAACGAGATAAAGATGACTCACGTTTAGACACAAACATACATTTATAGCGTATATATAAAATTACCCACCCCCCAAAAAAAAAAATCCTCCCTGAAAAAATCCTGGCTACGCCAATGTTCTGTTGAAGAAATATAGAACTATGCACGCGCAACACCAGGGCCGGTCTTAGGCAACTGCAACCTATTCGGCCGCAGTGGGCCCAGCATTTTCAAAGGCCCGCGCTAATTCTAGGTGTAAATTATTAAATTAAACCATTATAATAGGGTTAACACGGCTTCCTGATTTTCAAGCAGCTCCTGGAAATCTCCTGAAATTGCAAAATATATGAAAAATCTCCTGACAATCTACGGAAATTATTAAAATTCAGAAAGCATGTTTCCAATCTGTGTGTAAACTTTTTGTGCGAAACCAGGCGAGAATGTAGAATATATAGTGTCAAAAGTTTTTTTTTTTACATTTGTATTACTAAGTTAAGTAAGTTGTTATACTAACTACATTTACAAACACACAAAAAAAATGTTTTCTTTTTTTTAAAGAGAAAAAACCTATTAAGTATCACTGGCGGATCCAGAACTTTGGAGTGGGGGGGGGGGGCGATTTTTTTCCAAACCCTAACCTTATCGCCCAGTAAACCCTAACCCTATGCATAAACGTGCGTACAACATATATATATATATATATATATATATATATATATATATATATATATATATATATATATATATATATATATACATATATTCGATAGATGAAAATAAAATAAGATTGTTTCTCAATCTTCGGCGAAAAAAAAACAAAAAAAAAAACTGTCATGTTGAGGCCTTTCTCTTGCAAGCTTGGGGGTCTGGGAGAGCGCTGTAACCTTCCTCAGTTGGGTTCGGGGCGAAGCCCCGACACCAAAAGCGTTTTCTTGCATTTTTCACTGCAGAAACGCATTCTCCTGACATCTACAGCTCATTACTTCTTACTGGGGTTCGGGTCGAAGCCCCGACGCCAAAAGCGTTTTCTTGCACTTTTCACTGCTGAAACGCATTCTCCTGACATCTACAGCTCATTACTTATTAGTGGGGTTCGGGGCGATGCCCCGACGCCAAAAGCGTTTTCTTGCACTTTTCACTGCTGAAACGCATTCTCCTGACATCTACAGCTCATTACTTATTAGTGGGGTTCGGGGCGAAGCCCCGAGGCCAAAAGCGTTTTCTTGCACTTTTCACTGCTGAAACGCATTCTCCTGACATCTACAGCTCATTACTTATTAGTGGGGTTCGGGGCGAAGCCCCAAGGCCAAAAGCGTTTTCTTGCATTTTTCACTGCTGAAACGCATTCTCCTGACATCTACAGCTCATTATTCATTCTATTATAAAGGACCTTTTGAATAATGTGGAAAAATATTCTAATATGAATTTATAGTTCCTTAATACATTGCTAATACAACCGATTTGTTCTTTGAAAAGATAAGATAACCCACATATTTAGATTAAGGCTTTGAGGATTGCCGCCGATAAAAAATTCGATTAATAATATTCAATAGAATTTAAGTATAAATTGTGAGTTATAGTCCTAAATTTATTTAACTAGAAAAATATGAGATAGAGTAAAGGTTGGAAAAAGTCGACTAGGAAAAGATTATCTGGCTTTTGAACTCATCTCAACCGTGACTGTTATATTGAAAAATTTCGTTTGAATTATAACTTTTCCAAAGCAAAGTCTTTCTTAAAATAGTTATGATAAATTAATGTGAAATTACACAAACTCTGTCTGGAAAGGGGTAAAATGAAAACGATTAATCCTCGCTTCTTTTATAATTTCTGCTATTGATTGCATTTTGCATTAAAGAATAGGGGTTGGGCGACTCGATATAATAATTTACTTTATAGCATATATAAATTATATTAGTAACGGATTTTTTTTATTTTGTAATTTCTCACTATAATACAAAAAGAAAAAGTATTGGTTTGTCAGATGGGGAGAAGGTGATTGCATGTATCGCACTTCCATCTGTTTATATTATATAGATATTCGACTAATTTTGTTCACATACTATGATTTCTCCATTAATGTAGGACCGCCCCCCCCCCAACTCAAAGGGTTTAGATGGGAAGGGCAGTAGAGGTATTCGCTCCTCCCCTTCCAATCGGCCAACAGGTGAACGACATAATATAAAGACCGGTTAAAATACCAATGACAAGTTTTAATCATATAGATATTTAATTGATTCTGTTAGTAAGCTGTGATTTCTACAAATAAATAGGACCGCCCCCCCCCACTCGAAAGCTTATGGTGGGGGGGGGGGGGGCGGATTGATGCCATCGCCCCCTCCCGACCCTACCAAATCGGCCAAAATACTAGAGGGGGGGGCGAAATAATCTAAAAATAGGTTGAAATATAAATAATTAGTATATATTATTAACATAAGTAATAAATTCGTATACAAATTGTGTGAATTCTAAACTAAAATTCGTCCGCCCCCCCTTCGGGGGGGGGGGTCGGCCGAGTGGGGGGGGGGGCGATCGCCCCTACCGCCCCCCCCTCCCTGGATCCGCCAGTGTTAAGTATGCATATAAGTTGGATATAATTTAAAATCCTCATTATAAGACATCAATTAGGCAAGGTTCACATCGAACTTTACATCCTAAAACACCTATCCTTTGGTCTGGTGGACCGTTGGGGCACCACACAAGATCTGTCAACCTTCTTTCTCCATTCTTCTCTGTCATTTGTCTTTAATAGAATTTCATTCTGATGTTCTTTCTAAAAATATTGAAACCTGCCTTTTTACCTTCCTGGGTGGACCACTTCGGGGGCCGATTTTGAGTTTGTGTTTCCACACAAACTGTCTTTGTAACCTTGTTATTACGATGAAAATCCATAACTTTTTTCTTATTCTCCGATTGATCGACCTTTCACCACACATGTGCAGTTTTTAAATTCTTTATATATATAGAGAGATATATATAGTTCGTCCATCGTGGTTCGATGATGACCACTTTGTCATCCAGGGGGCTGAGGGCTTTGCGCTGGGGTTTTATGCCTCCTCCTGTGGCTGGTGAGACCTATGTGAGCCCGGAATGTTCGGCTGCACACTGGGCAGGTTATTCCAGCTGGAGCTAGTGTCATTGGCCTTGCTTTTCTTCTCTGGCGTTTTTCTTCTGCCAGCAACCAGTTTTCACATTTATATATAGCACCTTTAGTTAGTTGCTCCTTTTTTTATTTGCATTTTTTTTTGTCACGAGGGAAGCAATATACGGTATAAATAACCACATTTCTTTAGAGCTTCAGTTTCAGGCCTAGTGTAAAAAAAAATGCATTTTCAGAAGGCCCTGTTCCTGTTTCACACTTCATTTATGATTTTTAGCGGTCTCCGTAAGGGGAAAAGCCGCCAATAGGTTTGTTAATAATGGCATTTTTAGTCTAATTAGGTGGTGTTTAATTTTAATAGCAAACGTACCAGAAAAGCACAGTTAACTAATATTTATATTTGTTACGAACATTTCTTGTACATTTTATAAATATATTTGAATAAGTGATTCTGAAAATAAAAAAAAAAATGAAATTATCTTTCTTTGTTAACATATTGTAAACATAATCTCCCTTACATTTATGTATTGTACCATGATTGTACTAACATTTTTGGCCCGACAGTTTTAATCCTTCTTTGCCTACACTTATACATAAACACCTCACAATACACTTTGGATCATTCTTTGATTCGTAAGTTACAGATTTATATTGTCTTCCCTAACGAAAAGGAAGAATGGCTTTGAATACTCCCATAAACAATTTGTCAACTAACATACAGTCTCAGAAAAGCAACTTGACGATTTCTTCTTTTTGAAAATAGTGGTCTATCAGGTCTACATTTTTTTGGTGTTGTAATTCTTCATTATAGCAAGGAGTTTTTCCAGTTTCCGGTTAGCTTTGTACAACCAAGTACAATGTGGGCTGGAACGTCATGTCCACATAAGACTGTGCGCAGAATGTTTTTGTACGTCTATTTATTGATTGAGCTATTTATCTTATCTTGTCTTTTCAAATGCAGACATTACTTCAGAAAAGAAGATGATTACGTCCTACGCGTGTCCCTAGGATACAAAGAAACATATGAGTAGAATGCGATATTTCCCGAAAAAAAAAAAGAATGAACGCTTTCACTCCGTAATTAGTTCCTCGTTCCGATAGAATTATTCATTTTGTTCAATTGTATTTCACTGTCCTGTTGTGATTGAACTTCAATAACTTTTTCGTTTGTTATCAGAAAGTTATATCTGGTATAGAATTATAGACGAATGTGTGCTATTTTTACATAACACAAGTTAAATTACATAAATCCATAAATCAATTTAGTTTAATGGGGTCAAATCAACGTTGGCATCGTCAGTTAGGAGAGAAAGAGTTAAGCTATAATTAATTTCAAGCGATTATATTTGAATTATAAAGGTCAAACCAGAGTTTTCCCCTAAAATACACACAAGTATTATATCAAGTTTGATAAAATCAATGCAGTATAAAAAGTTCTCTACTTTCGTGTGGTTCCTTTTAGTCTTAAAACCAATATTTAATGAAACAACAACCAAGTGCAAGATTACAAACAGAGATTGTGTGATAACATAAACTTAGAGGCGGCCACCGACTGACCATAGCTAAGTATTCAAGCAAAGTTCATAAAAATATCGAAACGTAATGACAACACACATAGTCACAGATCTTTAATTAGTCAAATGAGATTCTAATAAATGTCGGTGTATGTATCATATAGTCGATACGAGCAATTTTATGTCTAAATATCCTATACTCAAATACGAGGAATTTTATGTCTAAATATCCTATACTCAAATACGAGCAATTTTATGTCTAAATATCCTATACTCAAATACGAGCAATTTTATGTATAAATATCCTATACTCAAATACGAGCAATTTTATGTATAAATATCCTATACTCAAATACGAGCAATTTTATGTATAAATATCCTATACTCAAATACGAGCAATTTTATGTATAAATATCCTATACTCAAATACGAGCAATTTTATGTATAAATATCCTATACTCAAATACGAGCAATTTTATGTATAAATATCCTATACTCAAATACGAGCAATTTTATGTATAAATATCCTATACTCAAATACGAGCAATTTTATGTATAAATATCCTATACTCAAATACGAGGAATTCGTGAAAGACATCGGTACTCTTGGTTCTTAAACAAATCATTTAACAGAGCAGGTTATTAATGCTCTTCAATTCATAAAATCAGCCATTAAAAAACTAGCAAGGGACCGTGGAGAGTGGCGTGTTTTACTGAAGCCCTATGTTCATTCCAAATCACGTCAAAGAGGAAAAAGATCTCTAGTGCATCACACGGCTTAGTTAGACTTTAAAAAATGTCTTTTTTCAACACGAGAGAATTGACGAGGGCTAATGCAGATTGGCGCACGAGTTCTTATAGCATTTGCGTCATGTAATAGCAATGTATTTATTCAATATCCCGGAATAATATAATCCCGATAATTACATTTTCGGGATGGTTTAATATAAAAATTAAATGTACCAATACTGAGAAGAGACATTTGTATACAAAGCTATTATTAACTTTAATGAGATTTTGGTGACGTTTTAGCAGGACAATTAAAAGTAATATAAGCTAGAATTGTAATTTTAAACAATTATTTAGAGTCTTTCATAAAATATCCGGACCAACCGAATTTCGATAATGAGTTTTTTGCGAATTTTTAGCAAGAAAATTAATTATTGCACAAATTAGAAGAGCGATTTCAAACAGTAATTTAGTGTTAGTTAAATTTCCATAGAAAATTAGGAACAATATTTCCTCCTTTTAAAATCCTGATCTGCCGACTGTCGATATTTTTGTTAATAAGTCATTTTACATAATTTGTTTTTAGTTCAAAATCCTGAACAATTTATTATCGATAATTAATTCTGATGTTTTGTCCAAGAATATTAAGTGTATAAAATCAGAAAAGAGATTTCAATCCTATCATGTAAATTTCTTTTCTTTTTTTTTCATATAAGACAATAACTGGAACAACTTATAACGGTAATGAGATTTAATGAAACATAATACAGTTTAGAGATTTAAAATAATCAATTAATTCATATATGTTATTTATTTTAAAAAATCCTTAATAGCTTATTTTTTGTTGTTAAAGAGTTTTTGCACCATTTAAGCAAGAAAATTAAATTTAATATAAGTTAAAACAGCAATTACAAACATTCATTGGCGTTTATTTAGTTTTCAAAATAAAACAAACATCCGAACTAACTAAAAATAGATATTTAAATTTTTTTGATGATTTGGAAGGAAAATTAAAGGTGATATTGGAGTTTCATTTTTTTTTCGATCTTAACGTGACGGACAGCGAAAGACAAAACACATAAAAGTAAGAGGCTGTAACCCGGCACTAAACAAAAATAAATAAAATCTGATTATTTAAAACTTTTAAGGTGATTAATGCAGTATTGTTGGGCGCGGCCGATACGCTATTACACGAAAGTCGCTGCATAAAAAGTCGGTTTTAAAAAATGTGGATGACATATACACACATAGTGCATTCTTTAGAAGGCACAAATATAAATGTTGTCGTTTTAATTTGAGTAGCTATTTATATTTGTTGTGAAATGTATTTGACTAAGTGATACTAAAAGTACACAAAATAAACTTCTATGTTAACATAGTGTTCATATCATCTCCCTTACATTTATGTCTTGTCTTAGAAGTGCTTTATTTTTATGAAACAAAAGATCGCTTTAATTAAATTTATTAATTTAATTCATTTTAAAAACAAAACGGTTTGCTTTTAGAGAACAAAATATCCAAATAAATGTAAAAGGGGAATGTCAATGTGACATTCAATTGAGGCCTTTGGAAAATGCATTTGTTTGTTCTAGGCCTGAAACGGATGGTATGAAGAAATGTATTCGGTGCCTTGTTCCGTACATTTCTTGCATTCAACTAAAACGTGGCACAAATAAAAAAAAACCAAGGTTACAAAGAAAGTTTGTGTGGACACACAAACTCAAAATCGGCCCCCGAAGTGGTCCGCCTAGAGACAGATGGACAGATCGAGACAAAGGTAGAAGATAGAACATATTAGGCTGTCAAAAAAATAATCATCAAAAAATGCATATCTATTTTACAGAATGTGACTCACAAAAAAATGTAGAAATATTTATTTACTAAAAACATTATTCAATGATTCAGCTGGGTTTCCAACACGGGACCTACTGTGTGTAAGGCAGATGTGATAACCACTACACTACGGAAACACATATCTAAATGTACAATATATTTGAAATATTTCCTTATACTTTCAGTCTATATCTACTAAGTCTAGATCTAGAGTTAGATCAAATAGTCTAAGTCTGTATTTATGTCTAGATCTAGAATCTTGATATAGAATCCTATATCTAGACTAGAACTCCTATATAGATCTATGTAGATCTGGACTCTATTTATTGTAATTTAGTTTCAAATTGTTGTCAAGTGTATAGCCTAATGAGGATGTGTGAAAACTGCGCGGTAAAAAGTAGTTTTTTTTTGTTTTTTTTTAAACAAACAATTGAAACGAAGTTTTTAAAAACAACATTCGAATCAGTATTCTATTCCATGAATTAGTTAATACACGGACATTTTTTTTATAATGATCCATTGATACTTTTTCAATCGTGACCTTAGATGCAATTTTTTTGTACCAATGCGCGAATCTATGAATGAAGCTTGATTTATTAATGAAGAAGCTTGTGAAATTTTTAATAAGACTTACTTCCCCTAAAGCTTTTCATTAAAAAGTGGTGTAATTTTTTGAAAAATCTGCTTCCATATATAATTTTAAAAATTAGATGGTTCACTTTCGGAAAAGAAAAAAAAGTAGCCGTTTCATCAGAACTTAGAATGATCTAAAATATCATGATGTCTGATTTTCATTTTCTCTTCTAGTTTCTGATATCTAAACGGGACGGACGGACAGACAGGCCACACAAAACTAATAGCGTCTTTTCCCCTTTCGGGGGCCGCTAAAAAAAGTAAAACTAATCAAAAAGAGATAAGGAAGTCACGATCGAAATATAATATAGATTGAAAGAAAAGCTGAAGAAAAGTCATATGAGTGCGTATATGTGTCGTGGGCGCATAATGGAGCGAGTGTTTCCAAATGAAGTCAAAAGTCTATGTCGGAGAAATTACGATGCGCAGATATATATATATATATATATAATAGAGAGAGAGAGAGAGGTGACGTAAACTTTAATTACAACAGATACACTAATTGACGGACTTAAAAAGTATGTTTGGTTGATTGTTAAAATGTGGCCCTTGTATCCTATTACAATTCAAAAGAGAACAAGAAGGGGATGTTCCAGGCCTAATAATCAATACAAGGCCTGGGAACAAATCAAGGTGTCTACAATATAAAGCTCTTGGCCCCGGTGATTCATTCACTCACAGGTAATCACTAATTATCCCTTGAGATAAAATATGAAACTATAAACCTGTTATTACTTTTCGGGTACATAGAACAACTATGCCATTATCACGATCGAAATCGCAGTGTTTAAATTTATCAAAAACGATTTTTATTAGCAATTTATCCGTAATGTTTTTTTTAAAGCTGACATTTAAATGTCTCAAATATAAAACTGTATTTCTTGCCGATTTAAGCACTTACTAATACTTCTGTGGTGCATTTGTGCCTGTTCTGTCATAAATGTGTTTTTTTTTTATCTCACACAGATCTAGATCTCAAATGCAGTTCTACTCCAGATCTAATTTGATTGTTAGAGTGAATGTGAAGGATTATCCTTAGATTAGTCTCTGATTATCAAATGTTTTAGTTAACAAACAAACAACACGAAACATCTGTAGCGGGCTGTGTGTGTATGTGTGTGTGTGTGTGTGTGTGGGAAGACAATTACTACAGTTTCAAATGTAAAGGCTGAGCGTAGTATTTGATAATTTGTAGAATAATTTATTACTACTAGATCTAAATCTACAAGCAGGCCTCTATTTGTAATAAAAGTTAAACATCCTAAATTTGTCACAGAGTACTTTATAAACATAGGGGTGAAAAAAAAGTGTGTAATGCGTGGTAATTGAATATGATAGTATGCAACGGGGGATTCAAACAACGTTAAGATTTGCTTTAAAATTTCCTTTATCATTGTAGGGAAGCAAACTAAAAAAAAAAAGAATCTACTACATATTTACAAGGTACTACTGACTTACTGATCAAGAGATCTCATCAATTGTCATACGGATTCGCATGAAGTTTCATACACAGTTTTGTTTTTATTACCTCATAGGCGTTCACTGAGGAACTAATCTGACTGATTCACAAATCGACTACCGCAACTTACAAAAAACCTCAAGCTTTCTATCAAACATTTGTATTTTATTTTCGGTATTTCACCAAAAGACCGAAGTCTAATATAAAGCATAAATAGAAGTAGCCCCCCCCCCCCAAAAAAAAAAAAAAACACACACACACACACACACACTCAAAAGTGTGAACTTTAACAAAAATCTTACGTCACTTCCGTTTCACTTTAGACGTTGACTAAATAAAAAAAAATAATCCTAATACCATCCAAAACATATATCTAGATCTATTATCATTTTCCTATATTCAAAAGTGGTCAGATAAACGATTAGAATTAATAATCAAATAATTGATATTTCTTTTTATTTAGAGAACACAATACCTAAATAATTATAGAGTCGGAAACAGTAGTGTGGCATTGAATTGGGGCCTTCGGAAGATGCCGAAAGTTGCCTACTTTAAGATTAAAGAATAAAAAAAAAATACTAAGGTGCTATATACAGAATTCAAAAGCTGAAAAGTGGTGAATAGTCGATTAATTGGAGGAAGCTTAAAAAGTGATAGGTTGTCATTGTCATAAAAAATGTGCCGATAAGTGTGAAAGCGGTTGTGTGTGTGTGTGCGCCACTGTCTGTGTAAGTCCCTAAGTTTAAGTCTAAACTCTAAACTATTTTTTAAAACAAGATTACAAAGACTGTTTATTTTATATAATTGCTGTGTGAATTAAAATAATCCAAAATTCTTAAATAAAAGTCAAAATAAACTGATAAAGATCATATTTCTGTTTCTTCTAGAAAGTCTTATAAAAACATTAACATTCTCAGACTAGTAAGTTCAAGATCATTGTTGTGAAAGTAATTCGGGAATGAGCGAGTGTGTTATGTAATTCCAGAGTACCAGAGACCCGCCCGGGGGGGGGGAGTGCCTAAGAGTTTGCATGTGGTGGGGAGTGTTCTGATTTTGTTAATGTGTGATACTAAAGAGAGAATATCAAACATATTTTTGGTCATCTAGTGTGTGCATTTATTTTGTCGCCTTGTCTTTTTTTTTTTTTTTTTTACTTAATTACAACAGTGTTTTTTTGTTTGTTTTAGTTTGTCTGGGAGGGGCGCGAAAGTTCCAATCTAGAAAGAAGTTTATTTGAAATGGAAAATTAGACAAAGAAATGCATACGATTGTAAAACAATGTATTTCTAAAGGATAGACTGAAACTTTGTATTTGACATTAGCTAGCATTGTAATTGTTAAAACCTGAAGGGACATACTGATAATATATAAATGCAGCATATTGTTTCTGTGATTTATTACTAATCTGCGGTTGGTAGAAAGGATATTTAAAAAAAAACGGTTCATTTCCTAAATAAACAACACAAATAAACTTGCCTTGGAATTGAATATTTAGAAAAACCTTGTTCAACCTAAGCATTGAAGAGATATGGTAGCTTTGAATAATTGATCTCGAAGTTTATAAAGATTATATGCCCCCAATGTTCAATAATTCATTTCGAATTTCATAATGACTAGCTGTACAACTATTAATTTCGAATTTCATAAAAAAGATTCAATAAGTTGCTTTTTCTCACTTCAGTGTGTAATAAAATGCGCTTTTGTGCAACTCTTTAGAATCATTTATTTGCAACGCTGTGCACTGCAAAGTCTTATACTGTGATTATGTATCATTGCTCTCTCAATGCAAGCAGAAAGTTCATTAATACAACGTGAAACATTATTAATTTTTAAGTGTAATAAAGCCATTTTTAGCAGTAGAAAAAGCCTAACACTCAAAGCAATGTACTTTTAATTTGTTAAGGTTTCCTAAATTAAGAAATCGTGTCTATTATTATTATCTTCAACTCTGAAGGAACATCCGAAATATGAACTATATCCTAGCCCCTCCCGCAGAACGACAGGGGACGACACAGTGCAGGGAATGAACCCGGGACTATCGAGGCGACCGAACGAAAGTCCAGAGCACATACCGCACGACCAGCCAGCCACCCTATCACTTTGTTATTACGAATAACGGAATTCAATCAACATCATCTAGTATTCTCATTTTACAGTATGCACATAATCTCTGCACCATATTTAATAAAAAAAAAACTACAATGGGAATTTATACTGTCATAATGAATTAAATATTAAGTGTTACATTAAATATTTATAAAACAGATACTGTTTTGGGCTGATTTAAATAATATTTTTACAACGAAAATAACAAATTTAAAATGTATATCAACATCTGGATCTATAATTACCCAAAAATATTCTATACTTAACTAACAGCCATTAAAAACCAAGTGGAAATGTTTTTGAAATCGACTTTTCACTTACCACTTACGGGACGTACTATCCAACTAAACAAGAATATATATGTATGTATATATATATTGATTGACTGCAACAATGTTATATGCACAAAAATACATTTATAATTATAAGAGGACATCAGAGTCACGGCAACTTCAGTAACTTATTGTTTATGATAGTCTGACATGACTGGCATAGTCGAAATGGGATATCCACATTTCATTCAAAGGAAAAAAATGAGTTATCGTATCTGCATTTATATAAAAAAGGATTTGAATATAAAATAATGAATTAATAAAGTAGATAGATAAAAGAGTTATCTAAATAGATAGATAGATAATTTCAGTGTATATAGCCTATGTTTGTAATATTTTAAATAATCATCATATAGTCCAGTGTTTCCCAAAGTGTGTTCCACGCAACCCGTGCTCCGCGATGCGTGAATAGGTGTTCCATGAATTGCTGGAATAATTAACTAGTGGGCCACCGCATGAATTAATCTCTCTAAAAAAATAAGTATGAGTTCCGCTTAATACTCAGAATGTGCAAAATGTTCCGCTAAGCAAAATGTTTGGGAACCACTTTCCCATACTAACCTGTATTTAAAGATCAAAATGTGTTACTCTGACATTGAACACGTAAATCCACGTCTGTATCTGGCGTGTGTAATCCAACAGACATTGTTTCCAGCCTTCAGAGCTGATTCTGTGAAGACTGTGAACGTCGCCTCTAAGGAACTCACCATTATTAGTAATAGCGTGAAGAAAGGTTAAAACACATTCTAGTAACTTCTGACAATCTTGGTAATAGACTTTATTATGTGGCACGTCAATAATTAGCCAGGCAATGGCATTTCATAGCAACGGCGCTACAATTTCCAGCGACATGGTTTTAACAAGAATCAGAATAAGACAGGCAAAGTTGTCAGTAATAATTACTATTGACCGTAAATGTATTTATTTATATAAAACATTAAACAAATAAAAAAGACTGTTAAACAGTGACAAATTTAAAACACTTTGAAATATTTAATTTGATAAGAAAAAAAAAGCTAGAGCGTTTGACATCCCAGTAAATAAAACTAGCAGATACTGAATGTAATTTTACAACCAATTAAATATAAAGGAATTTTCAATATTTTATTATT
The DNA here is from genome assembly GCF_947242115.1 of Biomphalaria glabrata. Taxonomy (NCBI): domain Eukaryota; kingdom Metazoa; phylum Mollusca; class Gastropoda; family Planorbidae; genus Biomphalaria; species Biomphalaria glabrata. The sequence goes on from NC_074722.1 coordinate 23,151,037, forward strand.
ATGCAGGCATATTACCGCCAGCTCTCGACTTTAAAACTGACAGTAAATTTAATGATAAGTTAACAATTTATTTGAGCCTATCCTCTCAAAACATACGAAATACATGCGATCTGAAAATACTTTGTTAGAATGTGATACTGAAATTTGATACTGAAATTTGATACTGGAAGCGATAAAATTGTACAATGACTGGTAGATTTCATATCTCGTTTAATAAACCGGGAATATGGAGGCGCGGTGGCTAAGCGGTAACGCGCTAGGCTTCCGAACAGTGGGTCCCGGGTTCCAATCCTGGTGAAGACTGGGATTTTTAATTTCGGGATCTTTGGGCGCCTCTGAGTCCACCCAGCTCTAAATTGGTACCAGACATTAGTTGGGGAAAAGTTGTCATGACACCCTCAACCTTAGGCCACAGAAACAGATGGCATTTACATCATCTGCCCTATAGACCACAAGGTCTGAAAAGGGAACTGTACTTTATTTTTTATTGATATAAATCTTTATTGATATAAATTGACTATTAATGATAATCAGATGCTAGCATAGACGTTACATATACACGGTAATTTAAAAGCCTGTTTTAGCTCTGAGACTTTGCAAAGTAAATAGATCTAGTTATTTCATGTCCTAAACCATCAAATTGATATATTATTCAAAACAATGAAGTAGACCAATTATTAAGGTACAACATTTGTCACTAGTATAGGCGGTAACGAATCAAATGTTTTACACTCAACATATTGATGCAATATTTAATGAAAATATTTCTCAATAGTCAGGATATGAAATTTTCATAAAATGGAGACAAATCCATAATTAGCTAGCTTTTTGGCATATCCGATGTACAGAATTGGGAACTATTGATAAACACTTCCAGATGTGTATACGTGAAGGCTACACCCTAAAGAGCAGGGTTTTTGTTGTGTGCTCCGGTGTACACATTATGTGGTAGTGATACGCGAAGTAGTTTAAATAGAGACTCTATATGGAAACATTGACATTATTTACTTTATTTATTTTAAAACTGTCCTAGTCCATCTCTTTTCATTTTTTACCTTTTTTATTAGGTTTCATCATATCACCATTACATTTTCATATAATCATTACATTTTCATATCACCATCACATTTCATATCGCCATTATATTTCATATCACCATTACATTTCATATCGCCATTATATTTCATACCACCATCACATTTCATATCACCATCACATTTCATATCGCCATTATATTTCATACCACCATCACATTTCATATCGCCAACACATTTTATATCACCATCACATTTTATATCACCATCACATTTCATATTACCATTATATTTCATATCACCATCACATTTCATATCACCATCACATTTCATATCACCATCACATTTCATATCGCCATTATATTTCATATCACCATCATATTTCATATCACCAACACATTTTATATCACCATCACATTTCATATCACCATCACATTTCATATGACCATTACATTTCATATCACCATCTTAAACAACGTATTATACACATTTTAACACCGTAGAATAAAAAAAATGCAAACAAAACAGATTACTGTGAATAGACTTCAGTAGGAACCTCTCAAATAGAAATGAGAAGACAATGTTTAATTCAATTCAAGTAATCTGCCATAATCAGTTTTTTATGTAAATAAAGACAAAACAAAAATTATTGTAAAAAAACAAAACAAACAACAACGCTCATATTTAGTGTAGTTGTATCAATTAGTTTGGATCAGTTATGCAATTAAATTTGTAATAGATCTAGACTAACAATTATAAATCTGTGCCATTAGAAATATATTTACCAATTATTTTTGTTTAGCTCAATTTCACGCATTCAGCTTTCTCACTACGCTATGATCCTATCACTTGTCTCACTACGCAAAGATCCTATCACTTGTCTCACTACGCAATGATCCTTTCACTTGTCTCACTACGCAATGATCCTATCACTTGTCTCACTACACAATGATCCTATCACTTGTCTCACTACACAATGATCCTATCACTTGTCTCACTACGCCATGATCCTATCACTTGTCTCACTACGCCATGATCCTATCACTTGTCTCACTACACAATGATCCTATCACTTGTCTCACTACGCCATGATCCTATCACTTGTCTCACTACGCCATGATCCTATCACTTGTCTCACTACGCCATGATCCTATCACTTGTCTCACTACACAATGATCCTATCACTTGTCTCACTACACAATGATCCTATCACTTGTCTCACTACACAATGAACATATCACTTGTCTCACTACGCAATGATCCTATCACTTGTCTCACTACGCAATGAACATATCACTTGTCTCACTACACAATGAACATATCACTTGTCTCACTACACAATGATCCTATCACATGTCTCACTACGCAATGAACATATCACTTGTCTCACTACGCAATGATCCTATCACTTGTCTCACTACGCCATGATCCTATCACTTGTCTCACTACGCAATGATCCTATCACTTGTCTCACTAAGCAATGATCCTATCACTTGTCTCACTACGCCATGATCCTATCACTTGTCTCACTACGCAATGATCCTATCACTTGTCTCACTACGCCATGATCCTATCACTTGTATAACTACGGAATGATCCTATCACTTGTCTCACTACACAATGATCCTATCACTTGTCTCACTACACCATGATCCTATCACTTGTCTCACTACGCAATGATCCTATCACTTGTCTCACTACGCAACGATCCTATCACTTGTCTCACTACGCCATGATCCTATCACTTGTCTCACTACGCAATGATCCTATCACTTGTCTCACTACGCAACGATCCTATCACTTGTCTCACTACGCTATGATCCTATCACTTGTCTCACTACGCAAAGATCCTATCACTTGTCTCACTACGCAATGATCCTTTCACTTGTCTCACTACGCAATGATCCTATCACTTGTCTCACTACACAATGATCCTATCACTTGTCTCACTACACAATGATCCTATCACTTGTCTCACTACGCCATGATCCTATCACTTGTCTCACTACGCCATGATCCTATCACTTGTCTCACTACACAATGATCCTATCACTTGTCTCACTACGCCATGATCCTATCACTTGTCTCACTACGCCATGATCCTATCACTTGTCTCACTACGCCATGATCCTATCACTTGTCTCACTACACAATGATCCTATCACTTGTCTCACTACACAATGATCCTATCACTTGTCTCACTACACAATGAACATATCACTTGTCTCACTACGCAATGATCCTATCACTTGTCTCACTACGCAATGAACATATCACTTGTCTCACTACACAATGAACATATCACTTGTCTCACTACACAATGATCCTATCACATGTCTCACTACGCAATGAACATATCACTTGTCTCACTACGCAATGATCCTATCACTTGTCTCACTACGCCATGATCCTATCACTTGTCTCACTACGTAATGATCCTATCACTTGTCTCACTAAGCAATGATCCTATCACTTGTCTCACTACGCCATGATCCTATCACTTGTCTCACTACGCAATGATCCTATCACTTGTCTCACTACGCCATGATCCTATCACTTGTATAACTACGGAATGATCCTATCACTTGTCTCACTACACAATGATCCTATCACTTGTCTCACTACACCATGATCCTATCACTTGTCTCACTACGCAATGATCCTATCACTTGTCTCACTACGCAACGATCCTATCACTTGTCTCACTACGCCATGATCCTATCACTTGTCTCACTACGCAATGATCCTATCACTTGTCTCACTACGCAACGATCCTATCACTTGTCTCACTACGCCATGATCCTATCACTTGTCTCACTACGCAATGATCCTATCACTTGTCTCACTACGCCATGATCCTATCACTTGTCTCACTACGCAATGATCCTATCACTTGTCTCACTACGCCATGATCCTATCACTTGTCTCACTACGCCATGATCCTATCACTTGTCTCACTACGCCATGATCCTATCACTTGTCTCACTACACAATGATCCTATCACTTGTCTCACTACGCCATGATCCTATCACTTGTCTCACTACGCCATGATCCTATCACTTGTCTCACTACGCCATGATCCTATCACTTGTCTCACTACACAATGATCCTATCACTTGTCTCACTACGCAATGAACATATCACTTGTCTCACTACACAATGAACATATCACTTGTCTCACTACACAATGATCCTATCACATGTCTCACTACGCAATGAACATATCACTTGTCTCACTACGCAATGATCCTATCACTTGTCTCACTACGCCATGATCCTATCACTTGTCTCACTACGCAATGATCCTATCACTTGTCTCACTAAGCAATGATCCTATCACTTGTCTCACTACGCCATGATCCTATCACTTGTCTCACTACGCAATGAACCTATCACTTGTCTCACTACGCCATGATCCTATCACTTGTATCACTACGCAATGATCCTATCACTTGTCTCACTACGCCATGATCCTATCACTTGTCTCACTACACAATGAACATATCACTTGTCTCACTACACAATGATCCTATCACATGTCTCACTACGCAATGAACATATCACTTGTCTCACTACACAATGAACATATCACTTGTCTCACTACACAATGATCCTATCACTTGTCTCACTACACAATGAACATATCACTTGTCTCACTACGCAATGATCCTATCACTTGTCTCACTACACAATGAACATATCACTTGTCTCACTACACAATGATCCTATCACTTGTCTCACTACGCCATGATCCTATCACTTGTCTCACTACGCCATGATCCTATCACTTGTCTCACTACGCAATGATCCTATCACTTGTCTCACTACACAATGAACATATCACTTGTCTCACTACGCAATGATCCTATCACTTGTCTCACTACACAATGATCCTATCACATGTCTCACAACGCAATGAACATATCACTTGTCTCACTACACAATGATCCTATCACATGTCTCACTACGCAATGAACATATCACTTGTCTCACTACGCAATGATCCTATCACTTGTCTCACTACGCCATGATCCTATCACTTGTCTCACTACGCAATGATCCTATCACTTGTCTCACTAAGCAATGATCCTATCACTTGTCTCACTACGCCATGATCCTATCACTTGTCTCACTACGCAATGATCCTATCACTTGTCTCACTACGCCATGATCCTATCACTTGTATCACTACGCAATGATCCTATCACTTGTCTCACTACGCAATGATCCTATCACTTGTCTCACTACGCCATGATCCTATCACTTGTCTCACTACGCCATGATCCTATCACTTGTCTCACTACGCAATGATCCTATCACTTGTCTCACTACGCAACGATCCTATCACTTGTCTCACTACGCCATGATCCTATCACTTGTCTCACTACGCAATGATCCTATCACTTGTCTCACTACGCCATGATCCTATCACTTGTCTCACTACGCCATGATCCTATCACTTGTCTCACTACACAATGATCCTATCACTTGTCTCACTACACAATGAACATATCACTTGTCTCACTACACAATGATCCTATCACTTGTCTCACTACACAATGATCCTATCACTTGTCTCACTACGCCATGATCCTATCACTTGTCTGTTCCAGCTGGAAAGGAGTAGGGGGAGAAAGAAGGGGGTATCTGGATGATAGCTTTTGAATTGAAATTTAAAAATAAAAGGTGAACGCAAACTCATGGCAAAAGCCTTCCCAGCCTCCTCAACTCAATGCCTGTGTCAGGCTAAAGCCTATGAAGATAGAAGGTTTTATAGTTATTTATTGTTAGTTTCAAACTTTTCTGTCTACATAGAATAATGGGGACTAATTCAACCTGCATAAGTCAAGTACAATTTCTTTCCTTTGTTCGATATCAAACAAAAATAGTAAATTACCAGTAGTTAATTAACTAATTGTTGTTGTTTTTTTTTGTTGATTCCTGTTTTGTCAGGTAAAAGAGATAATTGTGCAAAATGTCAGCTTGATCCGAGATTGGGTGTGGGAGAAATAACGTGTACAAACTTTTTACCAGACTGCCAAACAGACATAGTGAGTTGATATAACAAAAAAAAATGGCATCAAAATTATTTTCTAAAAATTAGAATGTTGTACACCAAAGACCCCGATTATACTTTTAACATTAAAAGTTGTTGTTTTTTTTTAAAGATTTCTGTATTGTCAAGATACACTATCGCTCAAGGCTAATACCACCTGTAACAGCAAGGCTTTAATATCCAATCCTTCTACAAGTCTACATGCAGGTAGAATAACAAAAAAAGAATACGCTATATTAGCTCATTAACTGCTGCACTTGAAGGCATTTTGATCTCTCCACCGAGCTTAGACCATGTCGAGATGTACGTAGTCGTTTACTTATCTTCCCCTTTCAACACAATGTTGTTTTAATTAATTAATTTATTTAAAAAAATGAGAATATATTTAGGTTGGTGCTGCTCACTTACCTATATACTGTATTTCTATGTTGGAGATAATCAATAGTCACTTCGGATCAAAGAAAGTCTGTAATATTTGACATTGCTGTAAAGACCCAGGTGTGATCTACTTTGAGATGAGGGCCCAACATAAAGATTTATATAGAATATCGGGATGCATATGTAAAAAGGCTTAGAGCATATTGAATTGAATTAGCAAGTATGATAGCAGATTAGTCAATCGAATGTTTGTTACAAATTGCAATGAGAAACAAAATACTCTAGTTAATATTACATTTTATTGAAGCTAGACAAGTCTTTTTAAGCCAACTAACTAACTAACTAGCTAACTAACTAGCTAAATAACTAGCTAACTAACTAACTAACTAGCTAAATAACTAGCTAAATAACTACTTAATTAACTAATTAATTAACTAACTGGCTAAATTACTAGCTAATTAACTAGCTAATTAACTATCTAGTAATCAGCTAGCTAACTAGCTTACTAGCTAGCTGGCTAACTAACTAAGTGGTTAACTAACTAACTAGCTAAATAACTAACGGGCTATTAACTAACTAGATAACTAACTAACTAGCTAATTAACTAATTAACTAACTATCTAGTTAACTAGATAGCTAATTAGCCAGACGCTAAATGTTGTAATGGTTTCAATGTTGTCCTCCCGGCCTTGACTTTCTCCATGGGAAGTGACTCTAGTGCACAACTGCTAACCTTTTAACAACAGAACGTCCATAGTCAAGGAGAGAAAATAATTATAGATATAAACAAAACTTTCCCGCTAAACTTCATCTTTCCATTCACTCTATTTCAGCGAGTAGTTTGTGTTCTGTTTGTGTTCTGTTTGTGTTCTGTTTGTGTTCTGTAATAGAGGCTTTGGCTTTGAAGTGCATAATATATTTTTTACTCTCCACAGTAACTGCCATTGAATGTGTTTGAATTATTCTTGCTTCTGATTGTCTAATATTCAATGCATTTTCTTTTTGCAAATTTTGGTCTACCTATTGATTTCTGTTTATTTTCGGTCATGGTTTTTAAAAACTCTCTTACAGGTCACAACATTTTTGTGAATAAAATTATTATAAGGCATTGTTTAATACTCATTATTATGATGCTAGTTGTTGATTTGAAATCCTTCAGTGGCAAACTCAAAATCGAGAGCTTTTGAAATCAACGTGTACAGTGTTTTAATGTTTTAAAACGTGACAGCCTCATTATGACAAACTTCAAGCCCTGAATATATCTGACCTATCTGTTGTCATCACCTTTGTGCAGAAATCTCAATACAATTTATGGTACAGGTGCTGAATGAATTCTCATATTCCTTCACATTGTTTTAGGTCATTCTTCTCAATGACAATGTGTTATCAAACGTTTTTGCGAATCGCTTTTTTTTAATACACAAAATTGTTATTGGTAGTTACAACATTCTGTATTGTTTTCACAGCCGCGAGAAGGTCTAGTACTCTTTTGTTTCAGTCATATTTCTAGAAATGAGGTCAGTAATGCTTATTATTTATAATACCATGGCTTTAAAGTCTAATGTTTTGCAGCATGATTATAATGAATTTGATTAGCAGATTCTGACAAATTTGGACATCTCTGTCACACTTTCCAATATTGTCGATTTACAGTAGCTCTGATATAGGTGTTCTATCTTTTACAGATACAAAGAATGCTGTAGATCTTGTCGCCTTATAGATCTTATTATTATCTAGATCTAACAATGTTTTGCATGAAAAACATTTTCCTTTAAAGCTCATGTTATTCAAAATAATATAGTAATTACTAATTTCAGAGTCAGAAGAGTAGAATCACAATATATTATGACATATTTTTAATATCATATTTTAAATTCTTTTATTATTATATGTTTTCTAAAACTTCAATATTATTATTTGTTAATCAATTAATTTAGTGATTCGATCTTATTAATGACCACCATTGTAGTTGTAGTTATTGTATAATGATTCTTTGAACGCTATACTTATTTTTTACTTTAGTTTCATACAAATGATATATTTATGTATTTACTTTACTTTCATACTAATGATATATTTATGTATTTACTTCAGTTTAATACAAATGATTTATTTATGTATTTACTTCATTTTAATACAAATAATATGAATCTATCATAAATTAACTATAAAGAGTCTATTTTCAAATATTTATAGTATTTCTGGTATAATATTGTAAACATTTTATATAATATTTATCGCGACATGCCTAAAGCTGAGTTTCAGATACATCTAGAAGTAACCAGGCTATATTTTAATCTCTACATTCTACCACTGAGTTAGCTTAGTCATTCGCATCGTTGCCCAAAGGTCAAGCCTGTCCGATAAGATTGTAGGCAAAGCGATAATGAGTCAACAATGCTTAAAAGCGACCTCTTTCTGGGGGAGAATGGTGAAAAACGCCTTAATTTTGTGGCTTTAGATAAGTAGAAACATAGGTTCAATCTGCATGCATGCAATTGTACACATGTCAAGATTTGTTATTTGTTTAACACTGAGGTTTGAAAGTAACAACCAATAGCAAACATAAAGAAACCTTGTTTTCTTAGCGTAGCCTACAAGGTGTTATCTTATCGGGCTTATCATACAACACGTCTGGATAAACTTTGGAGATAGTAGATGGACTACTGCTGATTGCGACAGATGTTAGTATAACAATAGTCACTGCTACTTCTTCAATGTTACTAAGCCACTGAAACAGCTAATTTGCATTGTCAACCTATTTTTGGATGTGTTATAATAAGTAGATTTGAAAGTAGTTGAACTCCACGAAGTTGACTGAATTAAGTATTGGTAACTCTCTCCACCTTTTTTAAAACCGGTTTTTCTTTCTCCCCCCCCCCCCCCAACCCCTTTTCACTTATAAAATGGTGGTAACTTTACGTATAGGGGTGGTCATGACACACGGGAGAAATAGGTCGAGAAGATCACTGAAGCGAAAACAAGTTCAAGTGGTCATTCTCAGCTAATTTGCTACATACTTTCTATCAAGGTGAAGGTCAGTAAAACGGACAGTGAGTTATATGACTAACGGCTTATAAAGTACAGCCATTTCATAGGTTTCAAAGCTTGCAAACATCATTTGTCTAATAAAATTACTTTGAATTATGTTTTTAGATCTAGGTAAAGGAATTCCGCCATCTTGCCTATATTTCCTCATGTCAACAATGTGCAGATCACATGATTATACCAGAGAACCCCGCAAGTAAATTTGAATGCAAAACCTGAGCCATCAATTCGATACTGAGACATATTTGAATTATTTTTACATGACCCAAATGACAATAAGGAAAATTTTAAATATATCGTTTCCTTCTTCCTTTCATACTATTTCAAGTCTGTGAGTGTCATTTAAGCCATTATAGACGTTTCTTGATAATCGTGTATAATAAAGTATTTTAAGTTAGTCTAGAAACCAGCAGTATTGTATTCAGTCTATGTGAATAAGATAGATTAATGTTATTCTTAAATTCAAAATGAAAGTAAATCTATGATCCTGAAACTTGAAGAATCGTTTGTCAACTGCATAGAAGATGTCTCGGCGTGTTGCTGGTGGTATGTCCAGTTGGTGTGAAGTCTAACTATTGTTGTATAAACTGTGAAAATATAAAGACATAAGAAAGAATACAAAAAGATACTTTAATTTAAAAAGACCTTTAAATTTAGCCCCCCCCCCCCTTTTCTCTTAGTAATATCCATTCAGACCTTGGGTTCAATAGGGGAGATAATGTGAAGATCATCTGTTTGAATAGCCGACGGTTAACAAGGAAGCTATGTGACCAGCACCAACTGCCTTTACTATCCCTAACAAAATGACATGTACATATTATAGTTGAGTGGACTCAGGTCTGCACTGATTAATATTCTTCTTTTTTTTTTTATTGCGATTATCCCAAAACGATAACTGTACACGTTCCTATAGACACGGAGAGGGTAAAATGGTGTGTAGATAAATTTGAAGACAAGAGGAACTTGAATGTAGAGTTTTATCTTGAAAAAGTTTTTCTAAATTCATCAAGAATGTTCTATTTATAGTTCCTACGTTTTCTTAGATTACAGCCATCTCTAAAAATAGCGTAGAGTTCGGCTCGTTTAGACTCCTGTAAGGTGTGGTCGTGGACTTGCCAAGTCCTTGCAGGTAACAGAGGACAAGCTCTTCGGAAACAGAAGATAACCTGTAGACATGGTGTCCCGTTATAAAACACGAAACAGCGTTGGAAGCTATACGATATAAATAAAATTTATTAGCCTAGAGTGGTACCCTGGGAGGTTCCGTCCAAGTCTGAAATAACAAGTAACTTAAAGCCTTTCAATGTAAGACAAAAGTTTGGTTTAGAGATCAAAGAATACAAATCTTAGACGTTTAAACTTTATTCGAACAAGCGATTAAGTCATGATACAACATAAGGACTAAAATATAAAATACACAAAGCTTATATCAGGTGCAACATCTGCATATAACAAAACAAAAAATATTAACAATACTACACATTAGGAAAATCCCATCATTAGAACAAAGACAAAAACCCACACACACTAGGATACTGCCATAAAATAACATAAGGACAAAACTATAAAGCAACACAATGATGAAACCATAAAACAAAAGAAGAATAGAATTATAAAACATCATTAGAATACAACCATAAAACAACATTAGAATACAACCATAAAACAACATTAGAATAAAACCATAAAACAACATTAGAATAAAACCATAAAACAACATTAGAATAAAACCATAAAACAACATTAGAATAAAACCATAAAACAACATTAGAATAAAACCATAAAACAACATTAGAATACAACCATAAAACAACATTAGAATACAACCATAAAACAACATTAGAATACAACCATAAAACAACATTAGAATACAACCATAAAACAACATTAGAATACAACCATAAAACAACATTAGAATACAACCATAAAACAACATTAGAATACAACCATAAAACAACATTAGAATAAAACCATAAAACAACATTAGAATAAAACCATAAAACAACATTAGAATACAACCATAAAACAACATTAGAATACAACCATAAAACAACAACATTAGAATAAAACTATAAAATAAACATCGGGTAAGACTATTAAATAGTCATAAGATTCAAACCATAACATAACATACGGTCTATAAAACCATAACATAGCTTGTGGTCTATAAAACCATAACATAGCTTGTGGTCTATAAAACCATAACATAGCTTGTGGTCTATAAAACCATAACATAACTTGTGGTCTATAAAACCATAACATAGCTTGTGGTCTATAAAACCATAACATAGCTTGTGGTCTACAAAACCATAACATTACTTGTGGTCTATAACCCTAAAGAAGACTCTGAATTCCCCTTCCCTTTCCATGCACATCCATTGAGTGTAACACTGACTAAAGCTCAACATTGCAACAAGGAAACTCAAAATCTTCGACTAAGCCACTGGGTTACAAAAACTTTAGCAACGCATTAAGTATACAACTTACCGGATGTGTTATATTGTAACCGTCAACCTAGGATATTGAATTTATCTAACTATTCCATAAAAGTGAAACTCTTAATTAAAAAAAAGACTGTTCATGTTTAAAAGTTGAGATCTATTACTGGCTTAGAAAAATCAATATCCAATTTCGCTTGAAAGCAAATAACGGTTACATCCTGAGATCCACAGATTTCTATCTATACGGAATGTAAGTCTAGTCTATTCAAAAGAGTTTCTAAGCCTCTAAGCCCCACCTTTTTTTTTTTTTTTACATCTAATGTAGTTTGCTCTGTAAAACAAACAAAAAAAAACAAAACAATTTTGAACTAAAATGATTTTTTTTTATTGTTTAAATTAGTTCCAAATAAATAGTAAATATACATTTATAATAATAATAATAATAATAATAATCTTTATTATCCGTAAGGAAATTTGTCTTACAATTTGTGCATTACACCAAACAAAAAACATTATAACTATAAAAAACCATGTGACAAAGTTTATACCACATTGTTCTTATTTAATGATTTGATTGCCAGGGGAACAAAAGAGTGTTTGTGTCTTTGCATTGCATTTCTCAATAAAAGTAAAAAACAAATCAATGATAAATACACAATCTTTGTTTTCAATTCCCACTATACGCTCAAAAGTTCTTCATAGTCAAAACATGGTCAAAATTCTCTTAATAACTCATGAATGTTACATTAAAAAGCAATGAAACATTTTTTACCCCGACACGGAGGCCCCCGAAGTAAGAATCCTGGTTAAGCGAATGTATAGATCAGGGGTTCTCAACCTGTGGTTCGCGACCCTTCATGGTTCGAATGACAATTTGGCGGGAGTCGCCTAAGACCATCGGAAATTTCGATTTTTCGTCTATTTTTCATAAGATTTTGTCGTTGTCGTTTCTAACGTGTTTCGCATATTTGTTACCTTAGATTATAAATTTCCATCTCTATAGTGCAATCTAGGGAATATTACTCATATTATGACACTGATTAGTGAATCATGAAATTATCGTGAAGTTTTAATTAAATTTAAAAAAAAAGTGGAGACATATTTAAGAAAACGTATTACCAGAGGATAGAGAGGACACTTTTAGTGAATGTAAAAGTTAAACATTTTCACTATTTAACATCCAGTTTGTTGATTTCACAGGTTTCAAATTGTTCTGAATTGTTCTATTTTTCGAACTTCTTGTAACAACCACGTTCGGTATTTGACAAAGTTTGTTCATTTTATCTCCTGAAAAATATTTTGGTATCTGCAGAGATAATGCTCCAAGTATGTACAGACTTGGTCACCAAAAGTCATCAAAACTCTAAGCATGATTCATGAACATATATTAACAACGAAGACACTGTCACAAGCATTACATCAATAGCGATACAGCTAAATACTATATCTTTTCACTGTCACCCACACACTTCGGAATAAAGTGTTTGCAGTTCTTTTTGCGCCTCTTCTTCCATTTCCAACAACAAATCTTTGGGAAACAATTTGTTAGTTGAAAGGAAGACTCCTTTTCCTTCATGATAGCTGCCCTGTCGTGCGGTATGCGCGCTGGACTGTTGTTCGGGCTTCTCGATGGTCTCGGGTTCATACCCTGCCCACTGACACCCCCGTTGTCCTGCGGGAGGTTTGGACTAGGAAGTAAATTATCTTCAACTCTGAAGGATTATCTATCAAAGTCTAAATTCAGAAATAAGACTTGATGCTGAAAGTGACATTCGTTGTGATCATACAAAGACTACCCCGAAACTTTCTGATCCGGTGAAACGGAAACAAGTTCCATTTCATAGTGACGTTAGCGTGTATTTTGTATTGTAACAATGTAATTGACTGTATCAACGACTGTCCGTTTTCTATGCTTTGCCCTACTTTTCAGAAAGTCACTTAAGTATACAACATTAATAATAAATATGCTTTAGAAAAGTAAATACATGAAAATCATAAGGATAAACTTTTTTTGTGTGTAATTTAAGCAAATATATATTTTACAATAAATACAATTACATAAAGCCCTTTATTAGGTTCAGTTTATTTGAAATTCATTATGGATGTCAAAATATACATTTTGGTTACGATTTTACAACATTAGAAAAATCATTTACCTTGGCCTATGAACGAAACAAATTTTACAGTAGGGGGACACCGCCTAGTGTTGGAATCGTTAATAGGGGGTCGCAGGGGCTAAAAGGTTGAAAACCGCTGGTATAGATCTACTACAATTTATATTATTTCTCAGATAGGCCTTTAGATCTAGGTCTAGATTTAGTCGAGACGATGCGCTCAATGTTCATTTAGTTTTCAAACTCTTCAATGAATACGAAAATATCGGACGACGTCGAGTCCGTTCAAGATCAATATTTCCTTCAAGATCAATGTTTCCTTCAAGATCAATGTTTCCTTCAAGATCAATGTTTCCTTCAAGATCAATGTTTCCTTCAAGATCAATGTTTCCTTCAAGATCAATGTTTCCTTCAAGATCAATGTTTCCTTCAAGATCAATGTTTCCTTCAAGATCAATATTTCCTTCAAGATCAATGTTTCCTTCAAGATCAATGTTTCCTTCAAGATCAATATTTCCTTCAAGATCAATGTTTCCTTCAAGATCAATGTTTCCTTCAAGATCAATGTTTCCTTCAAGATAAATGTTTCCTTCAAGATTAATATTTCCTTCAAGAACAATGTTTCCTTCAAGATCAATATTTCCTTCAAGAACAATGTTTCCTTCAAGATCAATATTTCCTTCAAGATCAATATTTCCTTCAAGATCAATGTTTCCTTCAAGATCAATATTTCCTTCAAGAACAATGTTTCCTTCAAGATCAATATTTCCTTCAAGATCAATGTTTCCTTCAAGAACAATATTTCCTTCAAGATCAATATTTCCTTCAAGATCAATATTTCCTTCAAGAACAATATTTCCTTCAAGATCAATATTTCCTTCAAGATCAATGTTTCCTTCAAGATCAATGTTTCCTTCAAGAACAATGTTTCCTTCAAGATCAATATTTCCTTCAAGATCAATATTTCCTTCAAGATCAATATTTCCTTGTTCTCTCTAGCCGAATGTAAATGTGTTTTCTTTTTTAATTAATTTTTTTTTATAACAGTCTAACTAGAGTTTTCCAAGTGTGGCCAACGAGCTAATATTTCTCACCAACAATATACAACAAATGAGAATTTTTTAGAAAAATCGTTGAGTCAAAAAAATTCATACACATACACTAAATATAAAGAAAAAAGCTTTTTTATTTGTTCCATTATTTTAAAAGTATTTTATTTATTTTACGTTGTTGTTTTTAACGTTCACATTCAACAAGCAAATGTTTGACTTTTCAGTTCGTGAATCATTGTATCTGTTACAATGAAATGAAACGGCCCTCTCTTTTTCTCTGACCCCTCTCTCTCTTTCTCTTTCTCGCTCTCTGAAACGCCCTTTTTTTTTTACTCTGCGTATCGTAATGTTCTCTGATACAGACTTTTGACGAACTGGAGCCACCCGCTTTACACAGGCACACACACACGCACACACACACACACACCCACACACACACACACACACACACACACACCATATAGGCACATGACTTCTAGTATCTATTTCTCTTACCCTCTCCTCTCCCCCCCCCTTTTTTTTTCTTTTTCTCACTTCAATATAGAATTATTTAATTTGGTCTTCCGTTGATCTTCGACTGGAAAACTCCACCTGCTTTCACACTTTGTATTCCAATGACAATCCCAAAAACTTTTATTTAGTATTCAATTGATCGACCCCTTAACACATACTTTTCAGCTTTTGAATTCTAGGTATAGCGCCTTGGGTTAGTTTTACCATTTTTTTTAATTTTTTTTTTTTTTTGCATTCTTAAATCATCAGTCAAACAATGCACTGTTACAGACACCTCAAACATTTCTTTAAACAGCCTAGACGAAACAAATGTATTTCCCGAAAGCCCCCCCCCCCCACCACCCATTGAATGCTATCTTGCCCAGACTACATTTATTCAGATTTTGCCCTCCAAGAAAAAAAAAAAGGAAATATCAAATAAGTTTTATTAATTGTAATTGTTTATTTGACCCTTTTTGATGTAGAGAAAAGACAGTTCTACAGAGTATAGTAATCATGTCTACATACGCACACGCGCGAAGTCATTATCATCCCTCTCTCTCTTTCTCTCTCTCTCTATTTGATGCTATTTATTCAGACCGCATCTGAATGGAAGCGGAAGCGAACTCTGACGTAAGGCCAATTAAAACAAGTTGAACTAGGGGAGAGGAATGAACAGATGCTTTAAGTAAGACTATGGAAGCCTCATTCTTGTGCTATTCCGATTAAAGCTTGATATCTAGATTATTGACTTTTGGGGAAATACCGAAAAAAACAACAAGAGGTAATCGAAAGCTTGCAGGTTTTCGGGAATTTAGATTTAGAGGCTTTGAATCTGTTCAAATCATGTATTAGCATGCACCTAAGAGGTCAAATGAACCTGTGTACGATGTTTCGCATGTCCGTATTTGTACATATGACAGTTGAGGAGATCTAATGATATATAAATAAATCAATCAGTGAGTGGTATTTGATACACAGATAGGCCTACGTTAAAATACAAGAAAAGTAATAATTTTTACAAAAAGGTCTCGGTAAACCGTAGCGGTGCGTACCGTCACAAAAAAAAGACCTGTATATATATATATATAGATAGATAGATAGATAGATAAAAGTTAATAGGTAATCTTAAATATAGATGATTTATTATTTCCAGATTTCAATAGTACATCTTTGCCAGGTGTACCCACCAATAAAATAATAAAAGAACACAGAATAATGAAACGTCGCTCCTGAAATTACAATCAGCAGTGGATGGCATCACACTAGTTTTGACATTGACTACGACTACATTTAAAATGTAGAGTGTAAACAGTACACACAAATATATCTTTATATATTTAGAAAACAAAACACACCACTTTTTTGATTGTTAATCTTCTTAATTTAACTGACCAGCTTTAATCCATTAGTCTGTATCGTCAATTAGTGGCTAAAGTGAAGTCTATTGTTGTTCTTGTTGTAAATCTATAGCCTTATTATTATTATTATTATAAGGTGAAATCTATAGTTTGTCCTAAAGTCTTTCAATTGATTGCCCAGTCGTTAACAAAGTCTATTTAGTAAAACATGAACACAATCACTGTCAACAAATGAATAACATTTTTTGAATTGAACTTCTGTTGAACTAAGTCACACTGAAATGTCTAAAGTAAGAAAAGTAAAGTTTTCCTTTCAGATCTTCTGATCTGTGTGGGCTTCTGTGGCCCACAATTAACGAGGGTGTCATGTGGGCAGCACAACGACCAACCACCTTTACATTTCCCCATCTAATGTCAGGTACTCAATAGAGCTGGGTGGAAACAAATATAAATCAGTCTTCACCAGGATTCGAATCCGGGACTCTCTGTTTTGAAGCCTATCGCTTTACCACTCAGACTTCTACATTGAAATGTGTGAAATGAAATGTATAACATTGTCTCTACAAAGGTAAACCATGTGCCCGGTGTATCTGTCACTTGTTTCAAATATACATTTGTATCTCATACAGTTTTAAACAATGATTCACTAGGAATACTTATTAATTGAGGGGACAACCAAAACTGTCACACTACATCTAAATGGAAGCTTGAGTTTAGTTCAAGATCAGGTGTAATCTTGCATAGAAAATAGAATTCTGTTGCGGTCTATTGATCTCCAAGGAGAGGTCTCTCCCCCTCCTAAGGAGACCTTGTTTATTCGCCGGCTGGATCAATATTCAAAATCTTTACTTTATGTTTTCCGAAAAATGCTTGCAGTGAAATGTTAGGGAAGACAAATCCATAATGTTGACGTCATTAATTCGTATAATACAGGCAAAGATGTTCAATTTTATCTTCAAAGAATGAAGAGTCAAAACACTTAGATTTGTGCCGATATGTCTCCTAGCTTACCGACTACGTCAGCTAACGAGATGGTTATAAATCAAAATGAATTACGTAGTTCAATGTGTATCTAACATTCCAATTCTCGATAGGAACTTGCAAGAAACTCAACAACATTTTTAAGTCAAGTAAAAAGTAAAGTAAAAAGTAAAGTAAAAAGTAAAGTAACCCTTTCAAACTTTGCGATATAAAGGGCAGAGATGTAATGGTCATCTATTTTCTATGGCTGACGGTTATTGAAGGCTTTGTGTGACCAGCACAACGGTCAAGTGCCTTTACTAGATAACCACCCAAATAGAGTTGGGTGGACATAGGAGAGTCCTAAAAATGCCCAAATCCAAATTCCCAATCTTCACTGAGATTCAAACCCGAGACCAAGCTATGTAGCACTATGCCTCCATACCTATACACACATACTCGCAACAGGAGGTCCTCGAGTCCATCGATTACCTATTATACTCGAAAAGACCTATTTTTACTGACCCAATGGTAGAT
The DNA here is from genome assembly GCF_947242115.1 of Biomphalaria glabrata. NCBI lineage: Eukaryota > Metazoa > Mollusca > Gastropoda > Planorbidae > Biomphalaria > Biomphalaria glabrata. The sequence goes on from NC_074722.1 coordinate 23,169,511, forward strand.
TTTAAGTGCCCAGAATGACTTTTTTTTCGACAGAAAAGACAAATACAAAACTTTCATTGGCATCACCAATATAAGAAAAACTGGAAATGAAAAAACGAAGATAATATGACACCCTAAGTTGAGAGATGAAGCGACTATGGATGCTATTTAATATAGCTGCTACATTGTGTTGTTACTGACAACTGATCTCGCAGACACATTCCTGGCCCTCAAGCATTTCTAAGAGGACCCTGTAAGATGGCGGGAATGCTACCAACATTCCATATCACCAAAAACATTTCTCAGTGGACACTGTAAGAAGGAACTACAATGAATTTTGTTTCTCTCAAACGAATTTCGAACCAGGCATATCGCTACAGAAAAAATAGAAGTGCCTTTTGAAAAATAATAAAAAATAAGGAATTTAAACACTACAGTTCCTTTTTTCAAGTCCATATTGTTTACAGGTCTGTTTATGTGAGTGTGTGTGTGTGTGTGTGTGTGTGATCGGCATCTTGTATCTTATCTGTGATGGTGAAATGTTAAAATCCTGACCTGGAGAATGTTTTGTTTGTAGCGTTCTTGACATGACACTGTTTATCTCCAACAGTTTGTCTAAGTGTAATAAGTTAGTTGTCAGTGATCTTACTAGAAACGTTCAGGATTTTATTAAGTTTCATTTTATTTTAAAATGTTCAGATTTCCAAACCAGGCCGAGATGTTGACACTTGAAATACAAACGTAAACAGAATAAAGAAAAGGCAGTTTGTTATAGACGTAGAGATTTAGCTTGACGACATTCGACGGTTCCCTTCGTTATTATTAAACGTCTTATTCGACATTCACTGTCAGCGCCGGCTATATTGTGGGCCTTTCGCCTAAGTTAATGGATTTCGTTATTTAAGTCTTACCTTCGTTTGATTTATCTGTACAGCGAGGAGGTATTTTTTCGCAAACACCAAAGGGAGTCATTATTTGTCCATGTTTGGGGATTTTACCTGTGTTTTACCTGTGTTTTCCGTCAAATGTAATTTATTGTATAAAACATACAAGTTTGAACTATTTCAAAGTTCACACTAGATATTGTAAGAATACCATCGTCCTTCATTTCCTAAGAGCCTAAACAACAGTAGAAGTCATTGAGCTCATTAATTAATGTTTAGTCGTCGTTTTTAGCAAGATTCTTTTTAGTTTGGGTTAGATCTGTTCCCTGCTGCTTGCTGCGGCCATGTTTTCTCTCTTCATCCTGTGTAACCAAGAGACTTCTTTGATCCATTTTTCTTGACTGTTTGTCACCGACCCTTATTTCAAAATGCTTAATCCTTTTTTTTTTTTTAAACATATACAATAAAGCCATTAATATTTGATGATAAATATTAATATTAAAAGTACTCTAACTCTTAGTCATACTTAGATCTTCACAATTTAAATAGCAACTCAACTAGAACATACAATTGTTTGTGTGTAGTTCAAAGCTCAGTTGGAAGATTTCAGTTGTATTTAATCGTATAACACGTGTTGAAGTGCTACTTGAGTGTAAGCTGCTTGCTTGATGGATTGAACACTGGTCTTTAAATAATGGATTGAATACAAATTATAACGTTAAAGACGCACTGCACACTATTCACACTGACCACGATAAATCGATGAGTTATGCCTTTTAAATCGGAACAAATAGTTTCATTGAAACAAATATATATTCAACAGAAAACAAAAAATCCATACGGTGCAATTTAATTTTAAATCCAGACATAAACTTAATTTATATACTTTCAACTTTTATACAATTTTACGATTACAAAATGTTACTTCAAGCTTTCTCTTGCTTACTAGTATGGTTTATAAATTGCATAGTAAAATATTTGTTTAATAATTGGTGATAATGAATGATGTGCTTGAAAGAAGGACTTAGGTTGAAATCAAAGGGATGGGGATGTTTATACCTTGATAAGATAGACTTAGGTAAGATATTTTTACAAACATAAAAGCATTCTAGCTTAAAACCAGATAAAACCGTGTGTATTGTTAAAAACAATGTTTCTCTGGGGTTAAATGGCATCAATCATGTTATTAATGTTTAGTAGATCTAGACTAACAAAAATAAATGTGTGCAATTAGAAATATATTTATTAGCTATTTTTATTGAGTACAACTTTCATGACTAGAACACGACCAGTGCGCTATGGCCCAATCAGTTTTGTGAACCAATGGGAGAAGGGAGGGGGTATTTAGGAGAAGGTTTCCATGCTGCCTTTTCAAAAACAATTTAAAAAAAAAAAGAGTTGCTCGAGTCTGATTTGGAACTCTACCCTCCAAACTGTAAGGCCGACTTGCTAGTCGCTGAGCTATCCAAGTACTTAAAAATGTAGAAGGTTTTATAGACTATTGTTAATTTAAACATTTTAGCGAACGAACTGATTCTCTGCACAAGGCTTATCTCTCCTTAGCTTAGTAGGCCCTACTGCCACTCTATAAATCAAAATTAATTAATAAAGACTAATTAATGCACTAATGGATAACTTTTTTTTTATTGATTCACGTGTTTGTCATTGACAATGAATAACTGCAAAGTTCAATTGGATAATAGGATGAGAAGTGGAATAAATAACGTGTAAAAGATTACGCCCAGACAGACTGACAGACAGACTGATTGATATAAACTTTGTAAATAAATAATACAAACTAAACTAAAATAAAGTAGCTTTTATTATATCTTTTTTAAAAATGAAGAAACACATAACGCTGACTGGTTATGCGCAACATTAAACTAGATAATGGATTAAAATTAAATGTATACACCCAGATAGCAAAGAAAAAGTAAGAGTTTGTGTAGCAAACAACAGGTAGGTCTGTATAGCAAGCAACAGGTAGGTCTGTGTAGCAAGCAACAGGTAGGTCTGTGTAGCAAGCAACAGGTAGGTCTGTGTAGCTAGCAACAGGTAGATCTGTGTAGCAAGCAACAGGTAGGTGTGTGTAGCAAGCAACAGGTAGGTGTGTGTAGCAAGCAACAGATAGGTCTGTGTAGCAAGCAACAGGTAGGTGTGTGTAGCAAGCAACATGTAGATCTGTGTAGCAAGCAACAGGTAGATCTGTGTAGCAAGCAACAGGTAGGTCTGTGTAGCAAGCAACAGGTAGGTCTGTGTAGCAAGCAACAGGTAGGTGTGTGTAGCAAGCAACAGGTAGGTGTGTGTAGCAAGCAACAGGTAGGTGTGTGTAGCAAGCAACCGGTAGGTCTGTGAAGCAAGCAACAGGTAGATCTGTGTAGCAAGCAACAGGTAGGTCTGTGTAGCAAGCAACAGGTAGGTGTGTGTAGCAAGCAACAGGTAGGTCTGTGTAGCAAGCAACAGGTAGGTCTGTGTAGCAAGCAACAGGTAGGTGTGTGTAGCAAACAACAGGTAGGTGTGTGTAGCAAACAACAGGTAGGTGTGTGTAGCAAGCAACAGGTAGGTGTGTGTAGTAAGCAACAGGTAGGTCTGTGTAGCAAGCAACATGTAGGTCTGTGTAGCAAGCAACAGGTAGGTGTGTGTAGCAAACAACAGGTAGGTCTGTGTAGCAAGCAACAGGTAGGTGTGTGTAGCAAGCAATAGGTAGGTCTGTGTAGCAAGCAACAGGTAGGTCTGTGTAGCAAGCAACAGGTAGGTGTGTGTAGCAAACAACAGGTAGATCTGTGTAGCAAGCAACAGGTAGGTGTGTGTAGCAAGCAACAGGTAGGTCTAAGTAGCAAGCAACAGGTAGGTCTGTGTAGCAAGCAACAGGTAGGTCTGTGTAGCAAGCAACAGGTAGGTGTGTGTAGCAAGCAACAGGTAGGTGTGTGTAGCAAGCAACAGGTAGGTCTAAGTAGCAAGCAACAGGTAGGTCTGTGTAGCAAGCAACAGGTAGGTCTGTGTAGCAAGCAACAGGTAGGTGTGTGTAGCAAGCAACAGGTAGGTCTGTGTAGCAAGCAACAGGTAGGTCTGTGTAGCAAACAACCGGTAGGTCTGTGTAGCAAGCAACAGGTAGGTCTGTGTAGCAAGCAACAGGTAGGTGTGTGTAGCAAGCAACAGGTAGGTCTGTGTAGCAAGCAACAGGTAGGTGTGTGTAGCAAGCAACAGGTAGGTGTGTGTAGCAAGCAACAGGTAGGTCTGTGTAGCAAGTAACCGGTAGGTCTGTGTAGCAAGCAACAGGTAGGTCTGTGTAGCAAGCAACAGGTAGGTGTGTGTAGCAAGCAATAGGTAGGTCTGTGTAGCTAGCAACAGGTAGGTGTGTGTAGCAAGCAACAGGTAGGTCTGTGTAGCAAGCAACAGGTAGGTCTGTGTAGCAAACAACCGGTAGGTGTGTGTAGCAAGCAACAGGTAGGTCTGTGTAGCAAGCAACAGGTAGGTGTGTGTAGCAAGCAACAGGTAGGTCTGTGTAGCAAGCAACAGGTAGGTGTGTGTAGCAAGCAACAGGTAGGTGTGTGTAGCAAGCAACAGGTAGGTCTGTGTAGCAAGTAACCGGTAGGTCTGTGTAGCAAGCAACAGGTAGGTCTGTGTAGCAAGCAACAGGTAGGTGTGTGTAGCAAGCAATAGGTAGGTCTGTGTAGCTAGCAACAGGTAGGTGTGTGTAGCAAGCAACAGGTAGGTCTGTGTAGCAGCGAAACACCCAGAAAATCAATAGAGTGTTACCAAGCACAGATCACTCTCTGCACAATGCTAGATAATAAATAAGTAAAGCGTCCAGAACTCTTTTAAAACAAAAAAAAAATACATCAAGTTTGAATTTTAATAATAAAAAAGACAACATACGAATGACTGTACAAACAGGCAAACAGATGCAAACGTTTAAGCAGACTGGCAATATTATTTGTTTGTATTGAAATAAAAAAAACAGTTTTTAAAATTCCCAATCATAAACTTTTTGTTTTGTATGATTGTGTAATGTATGTGATTTATATACCTCCTTCTTAGTATCTCTCATGTACTTCTTTCTGAACACAAGATCAAACATATAGGTCTATCTAGGTTGTGTCAAGTTCGCTTGTAACAAACAACCTTATAATGAACTTAGCACTGATGAAAAAACACTGATGAAATATATAACAAAATATCAGTCAAGCATTTCTTTAGAGGCCTAAGTGATCGTGTTCCATCTTTAGGAGACCTGTAGTTTTTGTTCATTTAATTATTTTAATAATTGTTGGTTAATTGTGATAATACGATTTCCTATATAATTAGTCACTATATATATATATATATATATATATATATATATATATATATATATATATATTATCGTATGAAATACAGACCTTACTTCAAAAAAGAAGATGCTTACGTACTATGCGTGTTCCTAGATCAATCTAATCATGCATGTTAGTCAATGAATTGTAATCTGTCACGTCATTTGTTTTCCTGGCTGACTCAGGCAACCCATTCCATGTTCTAATAACACTAAGGAAGAAGGAGCATTTGCACAAATTTTCCTAGTATGTGGAATAAAAAAGATGTGCCTTTATCTTAGTGTCTTTCTGACCATTTTATTAACATTTTTTTTTATATTTGAAGATTATGGTTTAGTGTAAAATTGGTACTTTACTTTCAAGTCTTCTATCCTGAATTATTTCTAAATTCAGTACTCTAAACCTAACACGCTGCTGTAGCCTAAAGCTTGCTCGTTTGTTCCTAGTGTAAAGAAGAGCTCATCAAGTACAAAATGTAAATGACGTCATTGATACTTCACTCCAGGCACACACGCCAAAAATACAGCTCTAAATCATTTTGTAAATATATTAAAATTAGGAGCCTACATTGAAAAAGTAGTGCATATATTTGGGAAAAGAATTACACTGTATTTAAAAAGCAATTAGTTAAACAAAGTATTTTATGTTTCAAACAAAATGGTACAAAACTGTATGCCCATTTATCTGTTTATTACAATAACTTCTGTAGTCCACCCTGAGAGGAGTTTGTCCACGAAATGAATGCGAGTCGTGCATGAGCAGGAGTCTAGCTTACCTGTGTTTGCAAAAAACTTGTATACATTGTAAACAGGAGAAGAATGCAGCAAAATAAAAGATAATTAATGTAGAATCGGACGGCTAGGGTTGAGGTTGTTTATTTTGTTATGTATTAAAAATGTTCAAGACTATTGTTATATGTGTATACAAGAGAATTTGAAATACAAATAATGCCTAGTTGTGAACAAAAGAATTAAATACAAATGACTCTATTTTTTTAGAAGTAATTTTAGCCTGTTTAGTTGAGGCTTGGTTTTAGCGTTAGTTTAGAATCTTTCATCTTGTGTTACATCTAGACAAGATACATCTTATAGTAACCAAATGTGCACGCATGACTGAACATGATGCTACTTTGCTGATTTAAAAAAATCAATCTCTTGACTTCAATATTTCAACCAGTCAATAATTAAACTTCACGAAGGTATACGTTTAAACATTACAATGCAAGCCCGTCTACTGAGTCTCAATGAACAGGTGAAATGTTACTTTTAGTTCATCGTTGTTCTCTTTAACAAGCAATTGTTTTATATCCAGTCCAATAACTGAGATCAACTTCTCAGTTCTTTTTATTGAGTCTTATTCTGAGGCCAGTCTCTAGGTCGGGCCACTTCATACTTTGAAAAATAAGTCCGTATTGTCTTGGGCACTCCACAAGGGCATATTTCGCTAGTTCAGATTTTCATATTCCGGGACGAGTTGTCTCATTCTGTTGTGCCATGTACTGGAGATAATCAAGCTAAAAGCTGTTCCCAGTTATCTGCTCTTTGTTTACACTTTGAGTTTTAAGATCCCGTTAACATTCTTTAAGCTTTTAAGACGGTACAAGAGTAAAGCGATATGAAGAAGTGGTGGCAGTATAATGGAACCTAAAGAAAAATGTAAGAAAAGAATGAGAAAGTTTGGGAAAGGTTTTGCAATAATTAGACAATATAATAGTGTCAAGGACAATATACTGAAACATCATTTTGTTGCCAAAATAAATACTACACATTAGTTAGTCCTACGCGTTAGAGATTTGATCCCACAGTGCTGAAAGGTGCACACAAAGTAATATATGTTTATTCAACTATTTCGCTTATCAATGTTTCTCTAGTCTGTACACCAGAGACACCAAAAAGCTTGCATTTAAGGATCTGCTTCTAGGCATGAGATTCATTCATTAATACCTAAAATCTTTCGTTGGTCGTGGAGTTTACTATGAACATATTTTTGTCAAGAAATGTAAATGATATTTTGACACCATGCTTATGCTGCTTCATTGACCACTACGACATTAAACATCAATACAAGCTTCAAATAGATAGTCCTAAAGGCTTACCGCATCTGCATAGATATTTAAAGGTAATCATTCAATGTACTGCTAGACTATGCAATAAATAATGATAGCCTGATGACTACTATACAGTTAGTCATTCTATAGTACTAGAAGACTAGTTCATTGTGTTTGAAAAGTAATGTAGAAGTAAAAAAATAAATTTGATCATTATTTTCAACACTATTTTGTACGCTAGTGAGGATATAAACTTATTGCATTCTTGCAAACAGCTGAAATGGGAATTTTGTTTTCGGTGTTATTTTTTGTTTCACAGACGAGATGGACAGCCTGTCAGGTAGTTGACAAGAAAACAACAACAACAAAAAAAAACAACTTTTTTACGGGAGCCACTAAAAATGTCTGATACATTCTTTAATAATAAATATATTCTGTTTTATTTTCTACGAGTTTTACGTTCAATAGTAGATTTACACAACTTCTTAATTTAAAATAGAAGGCAATACAAAACTAAGATTCTATTTCAACTCTTGGGATTAATATCTAAGCTTCCATTTCAAAAAGTGATATCAACTAGGAAGAGCTACAGCCTCGTGTGTCAACTACTTGAGGAGCACACATCCTGGTTGGCGTTGACTGAATGAGAACAAAACCAAGACTATTCAGTAAAGCGGAACACGGTGTCAGAAACAAACTGAAGTTTTGTTTGGTTTTGTTTGGTTTTGTTTGGTTTGTTTGGTTTTGTTTGGTTTGGTCTTGTACACGCTAGGTTACACGTGAATAATTATATTATTGTATTATGAATATAAATATTAATTCATATATATTGTTCTCATATTTGTTTTTCAGACCTTGTGGTCTATAGGGCAGATGATGTAAAGGTCATCTGTTTCTATGGTGTCATGTGGCCAGCACAACGACCTACCGCCTTTACTTTTCCCGAACTAATGTCAGGTACCCATTAGAGTTGGGTGGACTCATGGGCGCCCAAAGATCCCGAAATTAAAAATGCCAGTCTTCACCAGGATTTGAACCCGGGACCGCAAGTTCGGAAGCCAAGCGCTTTACCGCTCAGCCACCGCGCCTCTTAGTAAGTAATCAGCGTCAAACTTCTGAAAAAAAGAAATCCAGACTTATTGACTAGGTGTCTGTATGACTTGTAATATTAAGATAAGTGAATCCATTCTAAAATTCTTTGCACATATCTAAATAAGTCCGATTAGATTACTATTGGATACAATGATTAAGATTCACATGTTTCGTTGAAAGTGTATCAAGCTTGACCATGTTATTAAAGCTTGACCATGTTATTAAAGCTTGACCATGTTTTAAAAGCTGCCAATGTCCGTGCTCTTTTTCTTCCAACAGAATCTTGAGCCAGGAGGAAGAAAAGATTTGAGAAAGTGAACATTGAGAAAACCAGATCAGATAACACTGTGCGCCTATTTCTTGCATTTTGTTTACCTTATTAAAGACTTTCCTTACTGGTCCACAAATGGGTGGAGGCCACTCTTAGTTTCGTCTGGTCTGTGGGGATTGACTTCCTCGTCCGTCCTGTCACGTTGAGATTTAAAAAAATTAGAGAAGATTTTGAAACTCCGATTTCATGATAATTAAAGCTTGCAAAATTAATTTTTAATGGCTACTTTTTACAAAGCTTATATCAATTCACTCTCCTAATGTCTGTCTGGTAAAAAGTTTGTACACGTCATTTCAACTTCCTTTTAGACGCTGTCTAAACAAAAAATCAAACCAATCCAATCCAATCCAATCCTAATAAAAAGATTTATTTAGTATCTTTTTTATTTCGAGAGAGACAGAAAGAGAAAGAGAGAAAAAAAAAGGAGAGGGTAAGGAATGATACTTTGTAACACTGTAAAAAACAACAAAAAACTCTATTCTAATAGCATTGAAAAGATCAATCTAGAACTATTGTCATTCCACAACATTGAAAAGTAGTCAAATAAATGAGTTTAATGAATAAAACTAAATTGATATTTCTGTTATTTAGAGAACAAAATACAAAGATAAATGTAGAACTGGTAGCGGGATTGTGTACAAACCATGGGCGTAGCCAGGGGGCTGGTTTGGGGTTCACCCCCCACCCCCCACCCCCCGAAATGAAATCCCCCCTCTGGGGAGGGTATTTGGAATTTAGTGAATGATTTTTTGCTTTGATTTTGTTTATTTTAGGTGAGATTTTAATACTAAACCATCACTTGCCCCAGCACAACCAATGGGGTTTTGAGTTTAAAAACCCCTACCAGGGGGTTTTGAGTTTAAAACCCCTACCAGGGGGGTTCGAGTTTAAAAACCCCTACCAGGGGTTTTGAGTTTTAAACCCCCTACCAGGGGTTTTGAGTTTTAAACCCCCTACTTGGGGTTTTTACAGTTAACTCCCCCTCTTCTATAAAACAAAACAAAAAAAAAATGCAAACGAAAATCCCCTAATTCCAAGAGCACAGTTAAGGGAGATTTTGATTTTAAACCCCCCTCCAAAATTTACGATAAACCCCCTTTTCAATATAAAAAAAAAGCTAATTTCACACTCAAAAATAATATGAGCGTAGCTAAATGGGTTTTGACTTAGTTTTGAGTTTATATTATACACTCAAAATGGTATGAGTGTAGTCAAAGAGATTTTGAGTTTAAACTCCCCTCCAGTGGAGTTCGAAGCTAAAAAGTAACGCTTCAATATAAATAAAAGCAAATTACTCACTCTAAAATCTATAAGCGTAGCCAAAGGGGTTTTGAGTTTAAACCCCCCGCCAGGGGGGTTTGAGGCTAAAAAATACATCTTCAGTTGAAGAAAAAAAGCAAATTACGCACTCAAAATGCTATGAGCGTTGCCAAAAGGGTTTTGAGTTTAAACCCCCATTCAGATGGATTGGATGCTAAAAAATACCTCTTGAATATAAAAAAAAAAGCAAATTACACACTAAAATTATTTGAGCGTAGCCAATCCAATCGGGGGTTTTGAGTTTAAACCCCTCTTCTACAGATGGCGTTTTTTAAAAGTTTAAAACCCCTCCAGATGGTTTTGAGTTTAATATCCCCCTTACAGAGCATTTTGAGGTGGAAAACCCCCAACAGATGATTTTGACGATAAAATATAAAATCTAAAGCAAACTACAGTCACTTAATTCCAAGAGCGTATTCAAGAGAGGTTACACATTTTTACCAGTGACAGGGCTCCCTTAATAAACTGCAGTGAATAGTCATCTGCCGAAATTGAAAAACACTAAATGTGGCTCAACAAAGATGGCTAAGACAGATTTTAGGAGTCAGTTATAGAGATCGGGTTTAAATCAAGAAAATCCTATGCCGAACTGGGAGTCGACCCTTTAGTAAGATTGTGAGAGCGACGCATGAGGTTTGCGGGACATGTTCTCCGACAAAATGAATTACGCATAAGAAGAGTTGCAATGATATCCTAGTACAACTTGCCGCCACTCATTCATTGGGGGTCCTCAAGGCAGGTGGGAAGAGGCTTCAGACATTACCAGTGACAGATTTTTATGGAAACAACTTGACGTCAAATGCTCCGAACGGCGCGGGAGGGTCTAAGTCAGTAAGAATAGCACATTAGGTTTTTGAAATAAAACTTTTTAATAGCAGGAAAATGCACTGTAGATACCTCAGAATATGCCTTTTGTTGGCTTTAAATACCAGAAATAGTGCTTGGCGACCTTTCTGGCAATTTCGAGGAATCTACAATTTTCCCACTAACTCCAGGAAGAACCTGTTCTAGGGCACAATAAACGTCTTCCGAAAGAATGAAGGGTCAGAATGTAATAAAGATTATGTACACACACACACATAAATAGCGCTCCCCCAGACCCCATTGCTAGTATTGGCAGGTAATCTACAATTTTATGGAAACAGCTTGACGGCAAATGCGCCAAACGGCGCGGGAGGGTCTAAGTCAGTAAGAATAGCACATTAGATTTTTGAAATAAAACTTTTTAATAGCAGGAAAATGCACTGTAGATACCTCAGAATATGCATTTTGTTGGCTTTAAATATCAGAAATAGTGCTTGGCGGCGGGGCTTCGCCCCGCGCTGGGGGAGCGCAGACTCCCTTGCTAGTAATGGCGGTGAATCTACAATTTTCCCACTAACTCATGGAAGAACCTATTCTAGGGCACAATAAACGTCTTCCGAAAGAATGAAGGGTCAGAATGCAATAAAGATTATGTACACACACACACAAATAAATGCATATTAATAATATTCCAAATTAAGTCCAAAGTCCATATTGAGGAAATTACGATGCGCAGGTAAAACCCCCCAACAAAATGGGGGCTCCAGAGAGCGTATCAAGAGAGACAGAGAGAGAGGAAAAGGGAGAGAAACAGAGACAGAGAGAGAGAGAGAGAGGAAAAGGGAGAGAAGCAGAGACAGAGAGAGAGGAAAAGGGAGAGAAGCAGAGACAGAGAGAGAGACAGAGAGGAAAAGGTAGAGAAACAGAGACAGAGAGGGAGGAAAAGGGAGAGAAGCAGAGACAGAGAGAGAGGAAAAGGGAGAGAAACAGAGACAGAGAGAGAGAGAGAGAGGAAAAGGGAGAGAAGCAGAGACAGAGAGAGAGGAAAAGGGAGAGAAGCAGAGACAGAGAGAGAGACAGAGAGGAAAAGGTAGAGAAACAGAGACAGAGAGGGAGGAAAAGGGAGAGAAGCAGAGACAGAGAGAGAGGAAAAGGGAGAGAAACAGAGACAGATAGAGAAGAAAAGGGAGAGAAACAGAGAAAGAGAGAGAGGAAAAGGGAGAGAAGCAGAGAGAGAGAGAGAGGAAAAGGGAGAGAAACAGAGACAGAGAGAGAGGAAAAGGGAGAGAAACAGAGACAGAGAGAGAGGAAAAGGGAGAGAAACAGAGACAGAGAGAGAAGAAAAGGGAGAGAAACAGAGACAGAGAGAGAGGAAAAGGGAGAGACAACGTACACAAGGCTTTATTATAAAGGTAGAATAATCGATATCTTCTTATCTTATCTTATCTTATAAAATACAGACGTTCTATAAAACAATATTACAAAGACAGTTTGTGTGGAAACACAAACTCAAAATCGGCCCCCGAAGTGGTCCACTCAGGCAGGATTCAATATTTTCAGAAAGAACATCCAAATGAAATTATATCAAAGACAAATGAGAGATAAGAATGGAGAAAGAAGGTTGACAGATCTTGTGTAGTACCCCAACGGTACAGCTGATCAAAGGATAGGTGCAAGTGATTGCAAAGTTAGATGTGAACCTGGCCTAACTAGTTCCCCTTTCAGACCTTGTGGTCTATAGGGCAGATGATGTAAAGTTCATCTGTTTTTGTGGCCTACGGTTAACGAGGGTGTCATGTAGCCAGCACAACGACCAACCGCCTTTACTTTTCCCCAACTAATATCAGGTACCCATTGGAGCTGGGTGGACTCAGAGGCGCCTAAGGATTCCGAAATAAAAAATCCCAGTCTTCACCAGGATTCGATGTAATTGATGTAATTGTTTTGAAAAGGCTCAATCTCTTATTCGAATGCTTAGAAATAAAAAAAAAAAAAAAAATCGCAATACACGAAAATGATATTTACAAGATTACTATTTGTTTTAATTTAGGTCTAATTTATAATGCATACTAATTAGCTTTTTCTCTTTAAAAAACTGCTTGCATAACTGATTTTAAAAATTATATTTTTCGCTTTCAGAAAAAAAAAGTAGCCTTTGCATCAGAACTTTGAATGGTCTAAAATATTGTGATGTCGGATTTTCAATATCTTTTCTAGTTTACGAGATCTAAACGGGACAGACGGACAGACATTTCGCACAAAACTAATAGCGTCTTTTCCCTTTTCGGGGGCCGCTAAAAAAGAGTCGGGGATGTGATACCTGTGTGTTTCTTATCTCTAGCGTAGAATGCCTTAAGAAGTAAAAAAAAAAACAATGTAACGATTTGTAGGTGTAAGTATAGTGTTCCATTTTGGCTGACAGTTGCCAGTGGACTTCATAGATTAATGATGTTATTGTGCACACATATGCAGACTGAATGTCCAGGTGAAAAAAAAGTATTATATTACAAGACACCAATAAATTATTGTAAAAAACTTATTTAAATGAAAGAATATCATAGATGTCTTGACATTGTTATCACCTGTCGGCTGAGATCATCTAGTCCAGTGTTTGCCAAACTATGTTGCGCGGAACTGTAGTGTTTCGCGAGACCTAATTATGTTCTGCAAAGTACTGGAGTCATGAACTTGTAGGGCACCATCTGAATCAACCTCTCTAAACAAAATAAGCAAAGTGTGCCGTTAAATACTCAGACTGTGCGAAGTGTTCCGTTAAAGAAATATTTTGGGAAGCACTGATGTAGTTTAATTATATTCTACCTCCATAGCGGCTATTCCGAGGCGGCTTAGGGAAAAGGGGGTATAGACTATAATTTGTTACGATTTGTTTAGGGGGGAGGGATGTGAAGATTTGTTACGCAACAAAACAAAACAAAAAAATTGAGTGAATGTTTATGTTTGTTGTTATCACTGCGCCCTCACCCTACATTATGTTTGTTGTTATCACTGCGCCCTCACCCTACATTATGTTTGTTGTTATCAATGCGCCCTCACCCTACATTATGTTTGTTGTTATCACTGCGCCCTCACCCTACATTATGTTTGTTGTTATCACTGCGCCCTCACCCTACATTATGTTTGTTGACAGCGCTTTAATAAATTTTAATTAGTAAAATTAATTAATAATTAATTCATAATTCATAATAAATAAATTAACCTATTATTATTATTAACAGATACAGTAGTCCGATAACTTTCGTAGGTCCTACTTTCACTTACCATGGGTTTTCAAAAAAATATTTTAGTGGAAAAATGCCCCGCGTTTTTTTTTTTTACACCATGGGTTTTCCAGCGGTCGCCCTACGTATATGCAGAGTACTGGGGGAAGAACTAAATACAACATTGAACCGCTGAACGTGGGCGATAGATTTCCAATAATTTCTTAAGCTACTTTGTCGAAACTTGTAATTTGGGAATATAGTAATTTATAAATAAGTCTTGTGTAAATAAAAATATTATTGTTTTGTTACTGTAATAGTGGAGGGGTGGTATTGGTTTTTTCTTTACGATTTCTTATAAAGGAGGAATGGGGGAGTCACGTGATTTTTTGATGTTACGTTCTATACGAACCACCAGTTTTTCATTTTAATTTCTTATTCACCTTTATACTGCCATATCCTTCACTATTACAGATTTGTCTCTTGCTTGTCAATGAAAGTGAGATCTGGTAGACTGGAACTCCTATGACATCCTATAACATTAAAAGGTTGTAGTTGTCAACTCAAGCACAGCTTATACATAGTAGATGTAAAGAAAAAAAAAGGCCAGCTTATCTTTATCTATCAGGTCATGTGACGAGCTGTTGACAGATTAGTTGTCCAACTTAATTATGGTGACCTACATTCGCAGATTCTGGATCTCTTGCCATTTGGTCCTCTATTCAAACTATATCCACTTACAAATTTCTTTCCATTTTCGACAGCACCAGGACGTCAATGGCTGACGTCAGTCTTATAGTGTGGTGACAAAGTCTTACAGTGTGGTGACGTCAGTCTTACAGTGTGGTGACGTCAGTCTTACAGTGTGGTGACAAAGTCTTACAGTGTGGTGACGTCAGTCTTACAGTGTGGTGACAAAGTCTTACAGTGTGGTGACGTCAGTCTTACAGTGTGGTGACAAAGTCTTACAGTGTGGTGACAAAGTCTTACAGTGTGGTGACAAAGTCTTACAGTGTGGTGACAAAGTCTCACAGTGTGGTGACAAAGTCTTACAGTGTGGTGACAAAGTCTTACAGTGTGGTGACGTCAGTCTTACAGTGTGGTGACGTCAGTCTTACAGTGTGGTGACAAAGTCTTACAGTGTGGTGACAAAGTCTTACAGTGTGGTGACAAAGTCTTACAGTGTGGTGGCAAAGTCTTACAGTGTGGTGACAAAGTCTTACAGTGTGGTGACAAAGTCTTACAGTGTGGTGACAAAGTCTTGCAGTGTGGTGACGTCAGTCTTACAGTGTGGTGACAAAGTCTTACAGTGTGGTGACACAGTCTTACAGTGTGGTGACAAAGTCTTACAGTGTGGTGACAAAGTCTTACAGTGTGGTGACGTCAGTCTTACAGTGTGGTGACACAGTCTTACAGTGTGGTGACAAAGTCTTACAATGTGGTGACAAAGTCTTACAGTGTGGTGACGTCAGTCTTACAGTGTGGTGACGTCAGTCTTACAGAGTGGTGACAAAGTCTTACAGTGTGGTGACAAAGTCTTACAGTGTGGTGACAAAGTCTTACAGTGTGGTTGCAAAGTCTTACAGTGTGGTGACAAAGTCTTAAAGTGTGGTGGCAAAGTTTTATACTTTGAGATATGAGAGTTCATTGAAGATTCAGCAATCTTAACCATGTCGTCATGTAACGAAACTAGTTTATCTTATCGTGATATCTTCATTTCATGTTTATTATTACAAATTTTTACGCAGAATTTAAATATGTCAATAACTAAAATTTGAAAATCCATAGGAGTTTCCCTTTCTCCATAGCTAGCTTCTCTTTCTCAAGTTTTTTTATCCAAACCAATTACAAAGTCAGAATTTTCAGTAGATGGAAATGGAAATTGTATTTACCAAAGAAAGAAAATTCAATTCCTTGCTTCTTCTTCTTCTTTCTGAAACTTCGTTTCACGTGACTGTACATACATGTTTCCGTTAAAGTTGATGAAGTTATTGTCATCTCGTCATGATGAAACCGAATGATAGTTGATCTATTATTTGTGGAGGGAATACGATTGGTCAACGTTTATTTGTAGCTTTTAGTTCATTTGTTAATATAAGTCGTAGGTAAATACTTTTTTTTTTAATCCATGGGTTTAGTCTATGGATGTCCAATGTTATTATCAACCAGTCATGATAAACCGATTCAAAGGATGTCCAATGTTATTATCAACCAGTCATGATACACCGATTCAAAGGATGTCCAATGTTATTATCAACCAGTCATGATAAACCGATTCAAAGGATGTCCAATGTTATTATCAACCAGTCACGATAAACCGATTCAAAGGATGTCCAATGTTATTATCAACCAGTCATGATACACCGATTCAAAGGATGTCCAATGTTATTATCAACCAGTCATGATACACCGATTCAAAGGATGTCCAATGTTATTATCAACCAGTCATGATAAACCGATTCAAAGGATGTCCAATGTTATTATCAACCAGTCATGATAAACCGATTCAAAGGATGTCCAATGTTATTATCAACCAGTCATGATAAACCGATTCAAAGGATGTCCAATGTTATTATCAACCAGTCATGATACACCGATTCAAAGGATGTCCAATGTTATTATCAACCAGTCATGATAAACCGATTCAAAGGATGTCCAATGTTATTATCAACCAGTCATGATAAACCGATGCAAAGGATGTCCAATGTTATTATCAACCAGTCATGATACACCGATTCAAAGGATGTCCAATGTTATTATCAACCAGTCATGATAAACCGATTCAAAGGATGTCCAATGTTATTATCAACCAGTCATGATAAACCGATTCAAAGGATGTCCAATGTTATTATCAACAAGTCATGATAAACCGATTCAAAGGATGTCCAATGTTATTATCAACCAGTCATGATAAACCGATTCAAAGGTTTATTGTATGGAGATATGACTGTGAGGCAAAAACCGCTCTGCCACGGTTTGGCCATCTAACAAGGGGGCTTGAGTTCTAATTCTGACTGGAGAAATTTCTGTTTACTGAACGACTAAAGTCAGCACGGAAACCTGCCCCTCACACCACCTTAACTCGTTCACATATGTGCTTAGCGCACTGAACATGTTTTAAACATGAAAGTTCCGATAGGTAAAAGCAAATAAAATAAAAGAAATAAATAAATGTTTTTATGAACCAGTCCTGAGGAACTGAGTCAAAGGTTTTGTCTATGTAACATACGTGTACAATTGACATTTCCTATTTGCTTGGTGGAATACCAGTCCATCACTGGTCAGTTGAACTTTAAAGGTCAGTGATCCATTCATTCTAACCTACCAGTCCATGACTGGTTAGTTGAACTTTAAATTCCAGTGATCCATTCATTCTAACCTACTAGTCCTTGACTGGTTAGTTGAACTTTAAAGGTCAGTGATCCATTCATTCTAACCTACTAGTCCATCACTGGTTAGTTGAACTTTAAATCCAGTGATCCATTCATTCTAACCTACTAGTCCATCACTGGTTAGTTAAACTTTAAATCCAGTGATCCATTCATTTTAACCTACAAGTCCATCACTGGTTAGTTGAACTTTAAATCCAGTGATCCATTCATTTTAACCTACAAGTCCATCACTGGTTAGTTGAACTTTAAATTCCAGTGATCCATTCATTCTAACCTACCAGTCCATGACTGGTTAGTTGAACTTTAAATTCAGTGATCCTTTCATTCTAATCTACTAGTCCTTGACTGGTTAGTTGAACTTTAAAGGTCAGTGATCCATTCATTCTTACCTACTAGTCCATCACTGGTTAGTTGAACTTTAAATCCAGTGATCCATTCATTCTAACCTACTAGTCCATCACTGGTTAGTTGAACTTTAAATCCAGTGATCCATTCATTCTAACCTACTAGTCCATCACTGGTTAGTTAAACTTTAAATCCAGTGATCCATTCATTTTAACCTACAAGTCCATCACTGGTTAGTTGAACTTTAAATCCAGTGATCCATTCATTCTAACCTACTAGTCCATCACTGGTTAGTTGAACTTTAAATTCCAGTGATCCATTCATTCTAACCTACTAGTCCTTGACTGGTTAGTTGAACTTTAAAGGTCAGTGATCCATTCATTCTAACCTACTAGTCCATCACTGGTTAGTTGAACTTTAAATCCAGTGATCCATTCATTCTAACCTACTAGTCCATCACTGGTTAGTTGAACTTTAAATCCAGTGATCCATTCATTCTAACCTACTAGTCCATCACTGGTTAGTTGAACTTTAAATCCAGTGATCCATTCATTCTAACCTACTAGTCCATCACTGGTTAGTTGAACTTTAAATCCAGTGATCCATTCATTCTAACCTACTAGTCCATCACTGGTTAGTTGAACTTTAAATCCAGTGATCCATTCATTCTAACCTACTAGTCCATCACTGGTTAGTTGAACTTTAAATTCCAGTGATCCATTCATTCTAACCTACTAGTCCATCACTGGTTAGTTGAACTTTAAATCCAGTGATCCATTCATTCTAACCTACTAGTCCATCACTGGTTAGTTGAACTTTAAATTCCAGTGATCCATTCATTCTAACCTACTAGTCCATCACTGGTTAGTTGAACTTTAAATTCATTGATCCATTCATTCTAACCTACTAGTCCATCACTGGTTAGTTGAACTTTAAATCCAGTGATCCATTCATTCTAACCTACTAGTCCATCACTGGTTAGTTGAACTTTAAATCCAGTGATCCATTCATTCTAACCTACTAGTCCATCACTGGTTAGTTGAACTTTAAATCCAGTGATCCATTCATTCTAACCTACTAGTCCATCACTGGTTAGTTGAACTTTAAATTCCAGTGATCCATTCATTCTAACCTACTAGTCCATCACTGGTTAGTTGAACTTTAAATCCAGTGATCCATTCATTCTAACCTACTAGTCCATCACTGGTTAGTTGAACTTTAAATTCCAGTGATCCATTCATTCTAACCTACTAATCCATCACTGGTTAGTTGAACTTTAAATTCATTGATCCATTCATTCTAACCTACTAGTCCATCACTGGTTAGTTGAACTTTAAATCCAGTGATCCATTCATTCTAACCTACTAGTCCATCACTGGTTAGTTGAACTTTAAATTCAGTGATCCATTCATTCTAACCTACTAGTCCATCACTGGTTAGTTGAACTTTAAATCCAGTGATCCATTCATTCTAACCTACTAGTCCATCACTGGTTAGTTGAACTTTATAAATTCCAGTGATCCATTCATTCTAACCTACTAGTCCATCACTGGTCAGTTGAACTTTATAAATTCCAGTGATCCATTCATTCTAACCTACTAGTCCATCACTGGTCAGTTGAACTTTATAAATTCCAGTGATCTATTCATTCTAACCTACTAGTCCATCACTGGTTAGTTGAACTTTATAAATTCCAGTGATCCCTCTATTTCAGACTTGACATTTCCTATCGGTTATGTTTAAAGTTGAATTTGTTCATTTTATTTTAAAATATGAAATTAACTGCATTCAAATGGTAGACATGTTGACTAATGTGGTTGATTGATTTAGATAGCCGCTTTTTTTGGAAGGTTTCTTTTGAGTTGATTCTGTCAGCTACAGTAAAATGTTTTGTTTTTAATGAACCTCTCCAGGCATGAAGTTTTTTTTTGTTCTTCCCGAAAAAAAAATAAAAAATTAACAAGTATTTTAAAATTTATAATTAAACTCTCTTTCTTTCTACAATATTTCTCTCTTCCTCTTCTCTCTTCCGTTGTTTCTGATTGTCACTTTCTCTCGTTCTCTCTATTTTACTTTTCTCTATCGCTTTTTTTCTCTCTCTCTTTCTTTCGTACTAGGGATCTCCGATATGTGGATGCAATCTCATAAGAGTCTACAGGGAAGACCGCATTTTATATGTAGAGAGCTGATGACCTGCTCAAATAGTTTCTGATATGAAATCTGGTACAATTATATTACTTTATTTGATGCGTTTTTTTATAATGTGGGAAGCGTGGTCGAGAGGCGCTTGAACTTGGCTTGGCTTGGCTACATAGAAGGGGGCTCGAGGTTCGACACCCGACTAGGGCAGAGTTGTGTTTACTGAGTGCCTAAAGCCAGCACGGAAAACTTATTCCTATCTATCTATCTATCTTTTATCTATCTATCTAACTCGTACCCTCTCCCCCCACTGGCCCACAAATGAAATTGGACCAAAAGCGCTCTGAGCATGCTATAAGCTTGAAAGTAGCGCTATATAACAGCTGTAATAACTGTAATAATAATAAAAAGACAACATATGCATATTTCAAACAAAATAAAGATAATTGCAAAAATGTATTTTCCATAGAGCGTTTGATTTTATGAAAACATCTCTTTAATTAAAAGAAATGAAAATGTAATCGAACTTGTAGAAATCTCATTACGTTCTTAGATAAACAGTTCTTGCTAAATATCTTTAAGTTATCCGAAGTAGTCAGGATAAAAATTATTATCCTGAAATATTATCATTAAATCTTTGCCAGAAAATAAAAATAAAAGAAAATAATAATCTCTTTCGCTTCCTTGTTTAAAAATGTTTCATGACACTTCATTGTTTCATTATACATACTAATTATAAGTTGTTTTTTATATAAATATTTCAGATGTAAAACAACAACAAAATCTCAGGTAAGCAGAAGTATCGAGTTCGTTGACCTAGATAGGCCAGGAATCCAGAGCCATATTTGTTTCTGTTAGTGCTAGGTAGGCAGGATCACTGGAGACCTATAACATGCTTAGCGATACTTTCTGACATAGTTTTAGCATTTCATTCTTCATAAAGAATAGAAAGGATCATAAACCAAATGGTCAGAGGCGAATATGAAACAGCAATATTTTGTACTTTAGTAGGACATCCAGAAAATAACGATTTGAAAACATATTGACCTTTTTAATTATTTTTTTTTGTGTAGATAATAAATGATTACTTTGCCTCGAACTTATGTTGATTATCAATAGTTACATTTTGTATTTGCATCTATATCGTTATTGTTATAGTTGTAATGGTTTAGTCAGACTGAGCTTTCATTTGTTTGTACGGCCTGAACTTGCACATTTCAGCATTAGCGTTCACGAGTTAATCGTTTTCATACTAGTGACCATTAATGACCAATATGAGGTCAAACTTAACAAACTTTGTAGGGAAAAAAATGATGTGGGCTTTCTTATTATACCCCAGGTCTGAACTAGGATTTAATGTTATGTAGCGCATATTTTAAGTTCTTTGGAACTAAAAATTTCAAAAATTATATATATATATATATATATATATATATATATATATATATATATATATAATAGTGTATATAATAGATCTAAACATCTATATAAAAATTAGACCCATTTATCAATATTAAAAATGGATAACAAAAAAAGTTATACTTTGATAGTACTACTGTCTGATTAACTATAGGTAAAAAAAAATGAACGCAAGAGCACACGACGATCATTTTCGTCAAAAATATATATATAGGGGGAGGGGGCAAATTGAGGGGGGGATATTGTGTTTTTTTTACAAATATCTATCTATCTATCTATCTATCTATCTATCTATCTATCCATCTATCTATCTATCTATCTATTATCTATCTATCTACATATCTATCTATCTATCTATCTATCTATCTATCTATCTATCCATCTATCTATCTATCCATCTATCTATCTATCTATCTATTATCTATCTATCTACATATCTATCTATGTCTCTCTTTATCTATTTCTATTTCATTCAATATATATATGCTTAAAGTAAAAGTTTATACTTTATTATGACTATCTCTGATGGACTGACATTGTTATGATTTATCTTGTTTAAAAGCGAGCGAGTACAGTGTGACATCGACTAGAATGCTAACTTAATCTATGTTCAAACATTGCATTCATCTCTGATCGTCTGCTGGGTTTTGATGCGAGTCCCAGATGAAGATGATATATTACTTTATTGGTACTTTTTATTACTCTTTAGAATGTACGTAGGCAAAAGAAACAATAAGAAAAATAATAATGATAAAACTATTAATCATCATCATCAAACTTCATTTGAGTGAGGACTTGAAGAGTTCAAATCATGTCTTGCAAAAGCCCTGGACAGATAACCCTGCTGTTTTTTGCGTAATACAAGTATGTCACCGTACAGGTCGAGAATTAGTGGTTTAAATAACATTTTTTTAAATTATTACTATTAATATCGTTGTGACCATGGCAGTCCCAGAAAATGAAAATTAGTTCATTTCTACAATATTAAAAATACAGAAACCTTCAAGGCCCTTTGACATCCCTAAGAACATTCCCGTTGCCTGTCAGAGTGCGGTACTGTTACAGACCTGCCACATCATCAGAAAATGTTTCAGTGGACATTGTTAAAGGGACCACAAGAAATTTCGTTTCACTTTAACGAAGCTCGACCTTAGTAGTGCCAGAGAAAGAATAGAATAGTTCATTTTTACTGACAAAACGGTAGATTTAAACCACCCTGGTCTTCTTTCTATTGATTAACACAAAAAAAAAAAAAACGCTACCATTATTGACATCGCCCTACCGCTGTCTCATAATATATAGATGAAAATGAAATGGAAAAACAAAGAAAATATAGAAATCTAAGCTTGGAGATTAAGCGTTTATGGAAGTTATCTAAAATAGCAATATGCTCCATTGTTATATTTAACTGAGGGGGATAATGACAACTGATATCACAGATATCTTCAAAGCCCTTAACATTCCTAAGAAGAATCTCGTTGCCTGTCAGAGGGCGGTACTACTGCAGACCTGCCACATCATCATTAAGTTCCTCAGTGGACATTGATAAAGGGTCTACAATGAATTATAATGAAACGACACTCGACCCAGACAGTGCCAGAGATTGACTACTCGTTCGTTTCTAACATAATAATAATAATAATATATGAATATAGCTTTGAACAAGCAGAAACCTATTTCTTCTGACAATGGAAGTAACATCCCTTAGTTTACATGTCTTAGTAATTGTGTCCTGAGCCAATGCTGGAGTTTGAACTTACGTCACGTCCTTGTCCTTCTATCCACCCAAAATAAAAATAAATGCATTAATTAAGTTCACAACTGATTTACCCAGCGCATGACACGGACTCTTAATTTTACATATTTTTTAACCATACTTCTTTTTAAGTCAGAACTTCATGGAACCTGAAATTAAAAATGTTGGAAGCTGCAAGAACGCTGATCTCCAAAACCGATCTAACGATTTTCCTAGAAATGTAACAGTTGATGTATATTGCTTAGAAAAGAATGACTTGCTTGTTGGCCACATGGGGGAACTCTAGTTGGACCGTTATCCTTTTTCAAAGTAAAATGATTCGAGATCTAGAAGTATAGCTCTAATTTAGAATAATATCTAGCTAGATCTAGATTAGATCTTAAGAGTTCTACTTGTAATAAACGAACTAATAAATAAAAGATATTTTATACACACAAACTTTTTTTTCTTTTGGCAATCAAATCATTAAATAGAATTGAACTATCTGATATAAACTTTTCGCATGTGAATTACGAGTCTGGTGTTAATGTATATTTTGGTTTTCTATAGTTATAATGTTTTGTTTGGTCTAATGCACAAATTGTAAGACAAATTTCCTTATGGATAATAAAGATTAGTATTATTATTATTAATTGGTAGAATAGTTTAATCAGAAGCTGACGGTGTCAGCATCATGAGTTGAATACCTAATTTGAATATTTTTTAAAAAAATATTTTCTTTTTAAATTAAGTTTTTTAAAAAATATATATTATTTTAGCTTGTATAATGGAGGTATTGTCTTTTAAAAAAAATATTTTTAAATGTTTTTTTTTTCTTTCTAAAGTAAAATGTTTTAATTCATTTAAAAATACTGAATATATCAAGTCCATTTATTATAGATGCTAAGAAAACAAAAAATAAACAAGCAGGCAAGCATCGTGTTGTGTTTCTGTTTGGCTTTACTTTAGTGTTACACGTTCATGAAAGTCAATACTTCAAACACCGCGCAACCCATTGGACAGCTCTGCTTTCACTGATGAATATCTTTGTATAATCACTTCAAAAATTATGCCAACTAAGTTATCCTTTTAAAAAAAGTAACATCTGAAAGGTACAATGTTACTTCTAAGTTGTAGAGATAGTGTTTGTAGTCTAATAAAAAAAAAAGAAAGTCCATAAATCTAGATCTATGTGTGTCTATTTGTATGTATTCAACTACAATTGATTGCTAATATTTAATATCCACTCCAGAAGTTTGAAGTTTGTATTACTGGACACTAAACTAATAAAAGATTTTGCATGGCAAACATTTTATCGAATCTTACTGCTTGAGAAAGTATAAAGGTCTATCTGTTGATTTGTCTATATATTTGTGTGCATTATTCTCAAACTAAATGTTGTATTCTTTGGGAAAACAAATAGCTACAGTGAAACATTAAATAGAGAGAGCATTAAAATGGAAAGAACATTTGAGCTGACCAAGCAATTTCTTGTCCAACACTTTCAACACCCTTCCCCTCCCTTTTCATACACTTTAGGAATGCCCTCCACACAACTGCATAGTCAGTTGGCTGACCTGGTCCTAGTCACGTGATCATTGAGGTACGTGACCAACACAACTGTAATGGTGACCTCGCCGTGTGTGTGTGCGTGCACACTTGATGTTGACGTAATGACGTCATGGTCTCCACACTCCATGAAAACAACGCAGTGACTAAGACACCAATACATGGCACGCAGTTCATAGACTTATGAAACCAAATCAAAGCGAATGACTTTTTAGTAAGAGTGTAAGGCAACAGTCTGACACGTACAGAACCAGTGTTTGAGGAGCAAGTGTACCGGCCATTGTAGCACACTCGGTCAGTGTACCGGCCATTGTAGCACACTCGTCAATGTACCGGCCATTGTAGCACACTCATCAATGTACCGGCCATTGTAGCACACTCGTCAAAGTACCGGCCATTGTAGCACACTCGGTCAATGTTCAGGCCATTGCAGCACACTCGTCAGTGTACCGGCCATTGTAGCACACTCGGTCAATGTTCCGGCCATTGTAGCACACTCGTCAATGTACCGGCCATTGTAGCACACTCGTCAATGTACCGGTCATTGTAGCACACTCGTCAAACTCAATCGCAGCCTTGATCTACTTCTAAAATCCTGCTAGACATAACATCATTTTTTTTATTTAGCTACTGCATAACTGTAGAAGTCAAAAGTGTTTTTGTCGGTGTGTGATGTGGCAAAATATTTAGATCACAGCTAGGACTGTGTACCCACGTGAAATACTGCACTCATGTGTTATCTTCGGACTCGGTGACAAGCCTTAATATTGTTACTATTATTACAGTTATTATTGTAGTAATGAATCAACAGCTGTGGCTCTGTCTGGGTCAACGTAAGAGGGAATGACAAAGTCAGCTTAGTCCCTTGAACAGTGTCCACTGAGGCATTGTCTAGTGGCAGGTCTGCCCTCAGACAGGGAACGGGTATCTTCTTAGGGCCTCGAATGTACACGCAAGGTCACTAGTCACTGTCCCCACGGCTGAAATAACAAACTGTGTATGGTCACTAGTCACTGTCCCCACGGCTGAAATAACAAATTGTGTATGGAGTCTTCAACTCTACTCTGAAGACAATTACGAAGAAGAAGAATGCTCATCTCAACCACATTCTTTGTTTACTGTCACTATATTCAGCTTACAAATTCTTGGGTTCAAAATCCTGGCTGGACGAGGTTCTTGACTAAAGCCCTAACGATTTTCCTAGAAATTTGACAGTTGATGTATTGGGAAAATAATTACCAGCTATTTGGCTCTACTCTAGTTCGATCGTTATAATTTTGCAACCTATTCTCAATAATGAACAACCTATTAGTAATAATTAGACTTTTCCCATGTTTTTTGCAAGAAAATCCTATGTAATATTAGTAAGAAGAGCAATTTTAAACAGTCATTCAGAGTTAATTTGCCTTTTATAAACTATCTGGAACAATTTATTATTGCTACTGAAATTTTTGCCAAAGTTGTTTTTTCAAGAAAATTAAATGTAATATAAGTTAGAAGAGCTATTTGAAACAGCCATTCGGCGTTAAATTGATTTTAGTATAAAATAAAAAAAATACAATTTTCGCTACGTTTTGCAATAAATAATGTTATATAAGTGAAACATTTTCAAAACATTATTTGACCTTCATTGGTTAATTTATAAATCCGGAACAATTTCTTATAGATAAATAGACTTTTGCAATGTTTTTGGCAGTAAAGTAAAATATACGTTTTAAAAAGGGAATTTTAACAATCATTTGGAGTATTTGCTTTAAAAAAAAAACAAAATCGGGAACAATAATCGATTGAATTAAATATATATAATTCAAAAAACCGATTCTAAACAATCATTTAGCGTTAATTTGTTTTTCATAAACATCCAGAACAACCTCATTATGAACAGTGAGATTTCTCTACGTCTAGGCAAGTAATTTAAATCTAAGTTAGGAAAACAATTTTAATTTCAGTTTGGCTATAACGTGTTTTCCATTTAATAAATCTGGAATGTAGAGACTGTATTTTTTCTATAGGTTGTTATTTGGAATATAAAATTCACCCCCTTCCCCTTTGGCTAATCGGTGACTGTTGTTTGCTTTAGTTTTTTATTTTTATTTTGAGGAAGGGTTGTAGCCTCAAAATCCCAGTGAAAACGCTCTTGTCTAATACACACATACACTCACACACATATTATATATATATAATTTGTGTTTTCTGTTTATATTTTTTAATAAGAAACAATATATGTGATAAAGATATAAAGATACTGTTATATGCGTTTTAAATGTAAGATTTAATAAGCGGTGTTTACAAATGTATTTCTCACTGCAGAGGTCACGAGCTTTTCAGACACTTGACCGAAGTGAAGGATTTCTTACGAAGGCCATGAGTGAGAGATAGACCAACCCTCCCCCTTGTCAATGGTTTCACCGTCAATAAGATAAGCATTCAATTACATCCTTTACGTCAGGGTCATACAAATTAGTCATTGAGTACTTATGATTATTAACAATGCAATACTTATGAGATGACCTCATCAGCCGACCAAACAATACAACTACATCAGCCACACTGCCCCCCCTGCACACGTCTATTTTGTAAGGAGGGAGGAATTAGTATTGTGCTTGTTGATTGTGCGTACATAGATTGTGATATTCGTGCAGGCAATAGTGAAACCGATGTTTTTACCTGCATTGCTTACCAAGCAGATGACCCTAGAGTGAACTTTCAGGAGCCGCATCTAAATTAGTTATTGCAAACACGCACATTTTCTAACCTTTTTTTTTATGATCAATTGGTTTTGTAATGTTTTGAGACTTGAAACAGTACAGCAAGGTCAATGATAGCTGCAGATTTGTATTGTTTGTGGATATACAGTATTGGTTGATTGAAATCCAGTCTGTTCATATCTCAGTGAAGTATACACCTTGTACTGGTAGTCTTTCTCTGGTACACCTTGTACTGGTAGTCTTTCTCTGGAGCTGACACACATGACAGGACAGGGATTTGTTAAAGGGAAACAACATTTACTATAGTTACCATATTATTATTTGTAGTATTATTTTATTATTATGTTAGAAACGAACTAATATTTATACGCTGGCAATGATACGATTGTGCTTCATTAGAGAGAAACAAAATTCATTGTAGTCCCTTAATTATTATTATTATGATGGTGAGTCTTAATGCAACTTTAGCATGCTCTCTCGCCCAATTTCTAGTGTAGACAGGTTGAAGAATAGAGGTATCTGGGAGAAGGTTTCCGCGCTGTTATTAGCTTCTCAAAAAACACCATTGAGCTTGAGTTAATTAAATCTCGAATTTAAAATTCCAAGTTGCTCCAGTTTAAATAGGCAAACGATTTCTACCAATGAACAAGACGCCTGGTCGTAAAAGTAAAACTAAAAACAGCGTGAGTAAAACTACAATCTGATCGTGGAGACCTCTGAGTATTTCTCAGGTAACGATCGCCTCTTCTCACTTCTACACCTGGCCATTAAATCAGAACAAAGGTGAAGTGTGGGAGTGTGTGTGTGTGCGTATTAAAAAAATAGGTCTTTAAATCTTGAGCACATTGACAATTTTAAGGTAGGTGTGTAATTGAAAACAAGTCAAAGTTGTCTAGACCTGGTACAGGAAGTTATAATTTAAATCATTGTAAGAAGTTAGTTTGTTGTTTAAATTAGTTTTGTAAATCATCTTAAAGTTGTTAATAGCTTAGCTCAGCCGTGAGTTGAAATAGAATTTCAAAAGCTAAATTGTGAAGATTTTCACGATAAACTAAGCAATGTCGAGGACGCTAAATTAAGCTCCACTGTTACCAAGTAAAGTTCCCCTTTCAGACCTTGTGGTGTCAAGGCCATCTGTTTTTAATGTGGCCCACGGTTAGCGAGAGTTTCATGTGGCAAGCTTTTCCCAAACTAATGTCAGGTAGCCATTAGAGCTGGGTGGACTCATAGGCGCTCAAAGATCCCGAAATTGAAAATCCCATTTTCCACCATGATTCGAACCCGGGACACCTGGATCGGAAGCCAAGCGCTTTACCCCTCAGCCCCTAACCCTTACCCGTTGCCAACTAAATACAAAGAATTGAAATATTTAGATCTGGATTGTCTTTACGCCACATATTTTGCTATCTTCATGGAAACTAAAAGGTACTAAGCTTTATAATCTAGAATGGCGTGAATATGTAAGTTATGCGTTTAATAGTGAACATATTAAAATCCGCGAAATGAGATTGTATTATTTCTCAACTCTGAAAACAGTCACGTTGGCTGATGAAGTAATAACTATTTCTACACTCTCTCTATTTTTCGATCTAGCCATCCATCCAACTAATTATGTTTGTCTGCATGTCTGTTTGTCTCTCTCTCTCTCTCTCTCTCTGTCTCTCTCTGTCTCTCTCACTCATCTATCCATCCATCCATCCATCCATCCAACTAATTATGTTTATGTAGTAATCGGGTCTAAGAAATATCCTACATTAGTTAACTGACTAAAAAAAATTGAATAAAAAAAAAAGAATTGTGTTATTAGACAAAAGTTATTTGATAAGAGGGCTTACAGTAAATCTTCTTTTTTCTTCTACGCATATAAAAAAATAGTAATACTAACATCTTTGCTTTACTTATTTCCTTAGAATCATAGATTATTACAATCAACCGCAGGACGACGGGCTGTGGCAGTGGGTGGAATGTGAACCCGAGGCCGTCAAGACGACTGTCCAGAGTGCATACCACATAACCAGGCAATCTTTCCTATACTTCATCTACTGCTATGAGAAACATAAAATCAGTTCAGGGTACTGTAAGACTCATAACAGATGTTTCTTTTTAAAGGCAGAAAGGAAAATGTACGAAAAATACAACTTATAAAAGAAAAAAAGTTTGCGAGAGTCGATTAGAAAGAAAGAATCAATGGTCGACATAGAACGTCATGATGCTATTTATAAACGTAGTGAAGAAATGTATCTGTCTTCAGATCGATGGGTTTGATTTCCCAAACTTGGGTTTATGACTTGAGAGAATCTAAATAGTTAAGTGCTTGATTATCATCTATTAAAAACCTAATTGATGAGTACAATTTTATGTTATGTTGGGCATTTATATTTTAGCCCCGTTTCTAAGAATTGAAACCCGGATCTTGAAATAATAAACAGAAAGACTAGATTTTAATGTGATTCAACAGATCAACTGCACAAGTTCAGCTGGTGTCACGTGATTGAACAGATGTAATTTAAGCTTGTGTCACGTGGCTCTCTCTAAACGTGATTCAGCAGATCTACAGCAAAAGTTCAGCTTGTGTCACGTGGCTCTCTCTAAATCAGCTTTTAGTTTGTTTACGGAAAGTTGACCAGATGTCTATTTTCTCTTCAGACTAAACTAATGAATAGTTAATATCCTAAAACTACAGTTAAAAGCAAACTAAATTCCAACAAAATCATAACCAGATTTCGCATTTCGTATATTATTCATTATAAGAGTAACAATTGAGATAAGATTCCACATATTTACTTCCTACTCACCTTTTACCAACCTTTATTCAAACTGATATTTTCTATTGTATAAACAATTTTGAGACTATAACTAACAATAGATAATAAAATCTTAAATTTAAAAAACAGTTAGAGTAGAATCTAATTGGCCCACTTAATTTCTCCTCCCACTTCTGAAATTTTTTGTTTAGAGCTTTGAATTATAGTTCTGTAACAAACCAAATTACAAACATGCCTATTGAACAAAATGTATCACTTACAAATGACCTTTTTTAAAAAAAAATTTTCGAATATTTTTTTTTTCGGCGGCGATCCTCAAAGTCTTAATCTAAATATGTGGGGTATCTTATCTTTTCAAGGAGCAAATCGGTTGTATTTGCAATGTAGTAAGGACCTGTAAATTCATATTAGAATATTTTTCAAGTAAAATATTATTCAAAAAGTCCTTTTTTAATTGGAAGAATAATGAGCTGTAGATGTCAGGAGAATGTGTTTCTGCAGTGAAGAATGCAAGAAAACGCTTTTGGCGTCCGAGCTTTCCCCCATACCCCACTGGGGAAGCTTCCAGCGCTCCCCCAGACCGCCTAGCTGTCATGAGAAAGGCCTCAACATGGCTGTTTTTGTTTGTTTGTTTTTTTTCATTATTTTTCGAATACTTTTTTTTTCGGCGGCGATCCTTAAAGCCTTAATCTAAATATATGGGGTATCTTATCTTTTCAAGGAACAAACCAGTTGTATTTGCAATGTAGTAAGGACCTGTAAATTCATATTAGAATATTTTTCAAGTAAAATATTTTCAGATGGTCCGTCTTGAATAAAATGAATAATGAGTTGAGGATGTCAGGAGAATGCGTTTCTGCTGTGAAGAATGCAATAAAACACTTTTGGCTTACAGCGCTCCCCAAGACCGCCTGAGAAAAGCCTCAACATAGCTTTTTTTTTTACGCCAAGGGTTAAAAAACAATTTTAAAAAAGAATCTAATATATATATATATATATGCTGTACGCGCGTTTATGCTTAGGGTTTGGAAAAAAATCGCCCCCCCCCTCCTCACTCCAAAGTTCTGGATCCGCTAGTGCAGGTGTCTGTGATGAAATGTTAATAAACAGTGTCTTGTGGCCAATATAATCTCCTCTAGTTGTTTTTTTTATTAGTTTTGTTTATATTATGTAGACACTAGAGTCCAAGGACATTGAATTAAAAATAGAATTAATAGGTTTTAGCATGTCAATGGATTGCAACTCTATTCCGTAGCACTTTCCTACTCAGAGAATTATATTTCTATAAAATGCAGTATGGAAACATAATAAATTAAACTAATTTTTTAGTCAGTCAATTCAGCTTTGCAAACCAATGATCTCATTGTTGAACAGGAGGGGGAAACAGACATATGCCACTCTCAACATTGGAGGCCATCTGTCTTCCTTGTCAAACTCAACAAACACATTTCAAATTGCAAGTTAAAGTGTTAAATATTCTAGTGTGGGGGTTGTTCATTGTGTGAATTCATGCGCCAGACAACAGCTATGTTTGTGTTAATTGATTGTGATTATATCACATTACATAAAGGCTTGGTTTCATGTTATTGTACCCTAGCTAGGTCTAAGTGACCATTGTGACTAATACCACTTTGGGTATATTTGTGCGTGTGTGTGTTAGCGTGTGTGTGGGAGAATGACTAAAACCAAATTTAACTTTGCAAAACACATTTTTTTTTTTACTTTTAGCAACTTGTCATAGTGTTACTTAATTCTTTACTGGTATTTGTAATCCATAATTGTATAACTATTAAAGCAAGCGTTTCTCAAACTTTTACCGGTGGCGCCCCATTAAACGAACCTGAAACTGGGAACCTGAGTGAGCGGCTTAGGTCCGGGTGGAGTTAAAAATCTAATGGAAAAAAAAATTATAACTCAATTTTCTGGTTTTATTTGCATAATATGTTTGAAATCCTAAACTTGATTGTCTTCAAATTTACATATTGAATGTTCATTATAGGAAGTCCGTTAATTCATTTTTCTACGGAAATAGTGTTTAAAATATTTTTTGTATATTGGAAATGTCGCTTTTTGAAGCTAGTAATGGAAAGGCAGCAGGTTCCACTTCTATTCAACAAGGGATTCTGAGGGAGCGCAGTAAGTTTCCAAAGCTGGTTCCTGCAGCCAATCGTTGTGTGGTATTCTAAACTTCATAAATCCTTTCTGCTGAATTCTATTTTTTTTTCTCCTGACGTCTACACATTTTTTTCCTGACGTCTACACATTTTTCTCCTGACGTCTACACATTTTTCTCCTGACGTCTACACATTTTTCTCCTGACGTCTACACATTTTTCTCCTGACGTCTACACATTTTTCTCCTAGTAAAAAGAGTGTATGTAAATAAAAAGGTTACAAGGGTTGAGCCGATATGAAAGTCTTGCAAGCAGACCGCACTATTTGTTATATAAACACGCCAGTTATTAAAATACTAAAATAATTAACAACAAATGTGTAGCTTATGAAAGGGAAGAACTCCACGTTTACAACTGTATGCTTCTCAATAATGTAGAAGTTATTTCCCTTCTCGATATTTAACAAAATAATTAATTTCCAAAAAATTAGTTAAAAATTGGATTAATTGTTTCAAATCGATTCATGTTTTGGGAGAAACAATAAATAATTGTTTAAAGTTTTAATTTGAATCGAGCATAGGTGTGGGAGAAATTATCTAAAGGGACAGAACACCAAATAGTTAATCGTATCTCTAAATACTGAAGAATTAATTTCCATTGTAAGTATCAAATAAAAAAGTTAATTACCAGTAATTTAATCGACTAATTGGTTATTTAAAAAAAAAATTGATTTATGTATTGTCTTTGCCAGTGATTAATTGTGCAAAGTTTCAGCTTTATTCATGAAAGGGTGTGGAAAAAATAACGTGCGTATTTAAACCTCTTTTTTACTCCACATACAGAGTGTACACATACAGAGTGTAAGTTGATAGAAGCTTTGTACAAATAAAATGATACTGGTTGCAGGTCAAAGTAAGTGACAAGTAGAGAAGGAGGCACTACTCATATAAATGTCGTCAACATAATGGACAACAGTCGGGAGAATTTCGACCATTTTGACTCAAGAAAGTCGTGAAGAATCTTATTGGCGGAGACGTCTTCAAATGTCTTCTTCAAAATTAAAAAATGAAACACCATCTTTTAAAATATCTTAAATTTGGGAACATTAGTAATAATATCACTCTACTAGGTACATATTTAAATATTGTTTGGAAATTATTAAAAAAAAAAATAGCCCGGAATTGCTCCCCCCCCCCCTCTTTCACTCCAGGACGTTGTGACTCACTTGAAAAGAGAGCTATGGGGCGCGAACAAGAGTTTGAGAAACGCTGACTCATAAACTTATAAAAGTGTTTACCCACATAATAGACCTAATAATAGTCACAACAGGCAATACCAACAAATTAAACAATTATTTAATTTTAAAAAATGTATTTCCTGTTTTAAAACACGGGAAGTATAATAAATAGAAATCATATCAGCAAAAAAATTACATGAAATGTTATTAGCTCCCCCCCCCCACCACCAAAATAAATTAATTTAAAAAAAAACGAAAGAGAAAGGAAGCTATTTAAACTAAACAATGACTGTGTTTGTTGTGTTAGTGAGTCAGCTAGTTCAAGTTCTTCTACACAACAGTGAATAGTTTTACTTTAGACTTTAGAGCATTCACAATGTGTGAAACTTGATATAAGATAAATGTTGATTCGGAGAGGCGGGGGGAGGTAGATGAACCAAAACTAATTCAATCTTCTGCTTTAGTAGAGTGAGAGATGTTAGAGAGTAGCATGAGAGAAGTTAGAGAGCAGCATGAGAGAAGTTAGAGAGTAGCGTGAGAGAAGTTAGAGAGTAGCGTGAGAGAAGTTAGAGAGTAGAATGAGAGAAGTTAGAGAGTAGCGTGAGAGATGTTAGAGAGTAGCATGAGAGAAGTTAGAGAGCAGCGTGAGAGAAGTTAGAGAGTAGCGTGAGAGAAGTTAGAGAGTAGCGTGAGAGAAGTTAGAGAGCAGCGTGAGAGAAGTTAGAGAGTAGCGTGAGAGAAGTTAGAGAGCAGCGTGAGAGAAGTTAGAGAGCAGCGTGAGAGAAGTTAGAGAGTAGCGTGAGAGAAGTTAGAGAGTAGCGTGAGAGAAGTTAGAGAGCAGCGTGAGAGAAGTTAGAGAGTAGCGTGAGAGAAGTTAGAGAGTAGCGTGAGAGAAGTTAGAGAGCAGCGTGAGAGAAGTTAGAGAGTAGCGTGAGAGAAGTTAGAGAGCAGCGTGAGAGAAGTTAGAGAGCAGCGTGAGAGAAGTTAGAGAGCAGCGTGAGAGAAGTTAGAGCAGCATAAGTGAAAATAGAGAGCATGAGAGACATTACAGTAAGTAATACCTGAACGCCAGGCTCAAATCTTTTTTTTTTTTCAGAAACGACATTCTTGACAG
Source organism: Biomphalaria glabrata (assembly GCF_947242115.1). Classification (NCBI taxonomy): domain Eukaryota; kingdom Metazoa; phylum Mollusca; class Gastropoda; family Planorbidae; genus Biomphalaria; species Biomphalaria glabrata. The sequence goes on from NC_074722.1 coordinate 23,204,035, forward strand.
GATGTATAAAGCTCTTAAATGTTCCTTGTGTCACAGAGTAGTAGGATGTATAAAGCTCTTAAATGTTCCTCGTGTCACAGAGTAGTAGGATGTATAAAGCTCTTAAATGTTCCTCGTGTCACAGAGTAGTAGGATGTATAAAGCTCATAAATGTTCCTCGTGTCACAGAGTAGTAGGATGTATAAAGCTCTTAAATGTTCCTCGTGTCACAGAGTAGTAAAATGTATAAAGCTCATGAATGTTCCTTGTGTCATAGAGTAGTAGGATGTATAAAGCTCATAAATGTTCCTTGTGTCACAGAGTAGTAGGATGTATAAAGCTCTTAAATGTTCCTCGTGTCACAGAGTAGTAGGATGTATAAAGCTCTTAAATGTTCCTCGTGTCACAGAGTAGTAAAATGTATAAAGCTCATGAATGTTCCTTGTGTCATAGAGTAGTAGGACGTATAAAGCTCATGAATGTTTCTCGTGTCACAGAGTAGTAGGACGTATAAAGCTCATAAATGTTCCTTATGTCACAGAGTAGTAAAATGTATAAAGCTCATGAATGTTCCTCGTGTCACTGAATAGCAATAGAAATGTAACAAAAAAATTTTGACAAAAATCTTAAAACATTTGTATAAATGTGTTACAAATATGGTAAATAGTTATCTTTCCTACTTAAGAGCCTCCCGTGTTTGTTACTATTAATAGTGAATAGTTGTAAAAGTGGTGTATTTGTATGAAAAAAATGCTTGCATAGTTGATTTTAAAAATTAAATTTTTCGGTTTCGTTGCATCAGAACTTTGAATGTTCTAAAATATAATGATGTCATATTTTCACTATCTTTTCTAGTTTACGAGATCTAAACGGTACGACGGACAGACGGACAGACATTCCACACAAAACTAATAGCGTCTTTTTTCCTTTCGGGGGCCTCTAAAAGTATAACGGAAGAAAATGAATGCGATACAAGTGCATTTATAGAACAAAGGAAGAAAATGGAAAATTTTGAAATAGATAAAATAAGCAATACCAAAAACGCAAAAATAAACAAGTAACAATTTTTATGTGTTAATAGTCGATTCCTCCTTTTTGAAGCTGGTGACCTTTCGTTAAAGCGATTACTTTGTTAAAGCGATTACTTTGCTTTTCACAACTAATGAATGATAGATTTGAAAAAGTGAACATTTATTAACCATCCCCTACCACCCCCCCCCCCCTGAAAAATATCCTGGTTGCGCCCTTGTATACATTTACTTAGAGTATATAACATTCTAGTTAGGTGATATAGATATCATCATCATCATCAAACTCCATTAGAGTGAGGGCTTGAAAGGCTCAAATCCTCGCTTGCAAAAGCCCTGGACAGAAACCCTGCTGTCTTACAAAGTGTATACATGTCACCATACAGGTCGAGAATTTTTGGTTTTCTAGACCTGTCGAGACGGAGATCAGCAAGTCTGGGGTAGTCAAACAGAATATGAGGCACGGTTTCGTCTTCTTCCCCGCAGTGGAGGCACCGTGAATCAAAATTTGGCTATAGCCATGAGAAATATGAGCCAACAGGACAGTGTCCAGAGCATGATGAAAACTCACAGCATGTTCGGTGGGTGGTGTTTGCCCTCCCTGGTTGGCCAAGGAGTCTTCACAGACTGCCATGGCCTCCGCATTAAAACTGCAAACATTACCACATGGTCCAAAGATTTTGACTGAGTCAGAGCCAAGAAACTTGATGTAGGCTCTATAGCCTGCTCTTTCAGAATCTATCGATGCAGACAGATCAGTGTATGCAAAAAGTGGTACTGGGCTTGAAGGTATTAATGGTCTCCAATGCTAGAATTTGAAGGTCGTTAGATGAACGACTTAGCTTAGTGGCATTATGGTCTACTAGTTTCTAGCGTATGTCTGGGATAGTTATTGATTTAAACTTATAAACTTGAAAAAAAAACTGTACTCTAGGATACATTCTACAAAAGCCGGTGGGGAAAAAATTCCTGACCGTCTATTTGATTAAAAAAGTTTTAGTGAAGCTGAAATTTCCACTGACGTGTTCAAGATATAGATCTTCATACCAAATTTACATTTAAAATTATTATATTTGAAAATATATACTGGTCAAACAAGAGTCTTTCCTGTGTGGACAATTAACTGGTATTTTTTTTCTCAAAGATATACTTAAAATTTCAAATTTCTAGGAAAATCACTAAAGCTGTTTTCGAGATCCATTAGGAATGTGCAATCTGATAAGAGGTATTGTAAAAGAAAGTAATTGCTGCCAACTAAGTACGTCAAGAGTAACAGGTGATCTTTGTATTAACTCTGTGTCATTACAATTAGATTTTGCACCACACTGCGAAAATCTACAACTTCCATATTGATATTACTTTGAACTAAGAACAAATTGCAATTAAATCGACATTGAGAACATGTATAGCTTGTTTATTTCATGGAAACACTCTAACAGAAATCACACTTTGTATTATATTTAATTTTTTTGTTTACCTCAAATTGAGGTATCGAACTCGTGGTGTTGACACCGTCAGCTACTTGGTTGAACAATTCTACCAATTAGGCCAGTGGGCATTGTATAAGATATCTATTCTTTATTGGTACGTTTATAGCACGTAGAACTCTTGAGATCTCGTCTAGATCTAGAATCTAGATCTACTTCTAGAATATAGACGTCATTTTTACTTGATTTAGTAAAAATATCAGCAAAGCTTAGATAATCTTGCAATAAAGATGAAGCGAAGTTGAAATATAATAAACAAATTTAAAAAAAAAAAAAAGAATAATTTCAATGCACGTTGAAAGATTGTTTATTTCATGGGAACACCATCAGAGAAATCACAGTTTGCATGAGGTCGAATTATTTTTAGGACATTTAAATATTGATTTCATGTCAACCTGGACAACCAGATCAAGATCAAGCCAATAATTATTGAGATGCTTAGACATGTAATAAAAGTGGACATATATGAAATCATTGACTGTACTCGTTGGTGAAAATGTCGACACATCTTTATGTTTTGGTGTTAGTACAGAACATAATTATTACACAGTTAGGAAAACTGTTTTTCATTTAAATAACTTCAGTTACTTTGGAAAAACGATTGATTTTAAGAAAGCTTCTATCAACTCACTCCGTCATTCTGTCTGTTTGGTACAAATTCTCGGATCAAGTTGAAACCTTACGCATGTATACATTATTCCTACCAAAACATATGTTTGTTCAACAAAATTATTGAATTAATTAATTGGTGGTATTTAATTTAATTTAGTTTTGATGTAGAAAAAGGGAAATACATTTACATTATTGAGATATATGACAGTAAATATACAGTTCTTTTCCTTATAGAAGCTTTTTTTTCTTAAAGTTTTTTAAAATAGTGCTTGTTTTGTTCAAGCCACGGCCTACGTTTCTAATAGATTTTGATCCAATCCTGAGCACAGTGTCAGTCGCAAAGAAAGTTAATCGCCGTACATGTATATGGATGATCAACTTCACCAATAATTACTCTATTAGAACTCTGGTGGTGAACTAAAGGTTGGGATCTTACACATGTTGAGAAATCTGACACTATTCTTTGATTCCATTAGCCGACACATTTTTTTTTTTTCATTTTGCCAAGCAATGAAAGAGTGTTTCAAGAAGCAATCAATACTCCGACAAAAGGTAGGAAAACAGTAATCAAACGTCTAGACATGGACAGAAATGATTGCAGATATTTTAGTGAATTTATACACCACGTAGCAAGCACTTTTAGAAATACTCGAAGTCAGCTCCAAAATAACATTTTTATATAGGCCTACACATTGATCACATGACAGGAGGTGGAGAATTCAAGTCGTTCACCTTTCTGTAAAATATAGACGCATTTAAAAAACGATCACCTTTAAAATAAAAAAAATCATTAAAACAGCGACCATCCAAATACCTAATTTTCCTTCACCGCCCCCCACCCCCCTTTTTTTTTAAACTGGTCCAGACAAGTGATAGGATCATAGCGTAATACTACAAGCATGAAATAATGCTAATCAAAAACAATAGGTAAAAATATTTGTAATCGCACAGATTTATTATTGTTAGTCTTTATCTATTACAAATTTAATTACATGACTATATCTGATCAAAATTAATTGATTCAACTACATTTGATATAAGCTTTTTTTTTTAATTATTAAAAAAAAATGCTTTTTCGGGTTTTTAATCTGATGTCTTCAGCACAGAATTTGTCAAGCAATTCTTTCAAAGTAGTTCTTGAACTATTTTCTAACGTCTAATCACACTTGAGATTTGTAGCTATCCTATGAGCTACATGTATCTCTGTGTGTTTCTAACTAGAACAGAACTTTTTAGTTCACTATACATTATCATAGTGTAGGCCATTTTGTGATTACCTTAAGTGTACAGAATCATTCAGCATGAGTCCTAGTTAATATTAGATTTTTAAGTGCAAGTTAATTGACAATGTATTGTCTGCTTTCGTTAATTCCATTTGGCTGTCAATTAATAGAAAAGTTATTTTAGTTACATATATTTATATTTATAGCTTTTATACCGCTACACGCCTTAATGTAATTAATAATTTTATCTGATCTTATTAACATTAAAGCCATATAATTGGTTTCTAATTCATGCATAATTAGTTTGTATTTTCGTAAACTTTATTCTCAAAGTATATTTAGCTTTTAGAGCTAAGTTCAATAATTATATCAAGATCTGCATTGTCTAATCTTCATTTCACGTGTCATGATTAAATAAAAAATCATCTGATTTTCAAAAGAATCTGCTTGATATAACCATTCTATGTTTTTAAATGCATGGGTTACTTCTATCATTTTTAAATCACTATATTAAATATATATCAACGAAAAAAACAGCTTGACATTTAAGATATTCATCTACTGTTCATAGCAAGTTGATTTTGTGTGTATTTGGTATACAGAATTAAGGAAGTGTTGTTATTCAGTTAGAAACATACTAGTCGACCGGCAACGTAGCATACGTCGCTTTGTTGCAGGACCGGCCTTAGGCCACTGCAACCTATGCGACAGTAGTGGGCCCCGCACTTTCATAGGACCCGCGCTAATTCTAGGTGCATAAATTATTAAATTAAACCAATTTAACGAAAAAGTCCTAGAAATATACGGAAATTATTAAAATCTTTTGAGAACCCATACAAATCTCCTGAAATATATAGATAAAAATTGTCATTTTGGGGTGTCATTTAATAGGGAAAACGCCAATCCTACGCGCGATAAAAAAAAACGGCCATTACGCAATACCCGTAATTGCGGAATCTAGTGAAAGAAACTTCTCGGGCCTCAAACTAATGAAGAATTACTTGAGGTCAACAATTCTCGTAGATAGATTGAAACATTTGGTAATTCTTGCTATTGAGCGTGATCTATGTAGGAAACAGAATTCTTATGACTTCGCTAAGCAAGAGTAGGAATTCTGTGCGTAGTAAAGAATGAATAAAATGCAAAGACGAATATATTTTCTAATACAAACTCTAAATTTTCACTTATTATCCGTATCCTTACCCAATTCGGGCCCCGCGAAATCCGTTTCGCATTGGGCCCCACAATGGTTAAGTCCGGCCCTGCTATTTAGTGACGGGTGAATACAGGGTAGATTACGTGTTCTCTTTCCATGGCTTCTTGGTCACAATGGTTAAATCCGGCCCTGCTATTTAGTGACGGGTGAATATTACTTGTTCCCCCCCCCTCTCTTTATTTTCGCCTCTAAAATTACGTAGGGTAACTCTAGTCCGTCCGACTTGCAGAAATAAGAGTGATTTTTCCATTACTTGATGTCCAAACTCTTGAGACATGAAGAAAATTATATATATATAGATATGATATTTATTTTTCAATTATGAGCACAGTAGAATCATTTTTTTTTGGAATCCCTTCCATTTGTAACATATCTAGTATTTACTACTGTACATCTACTGTGAAATACGTAATAGAAGTCAACCCAAAACACGGAGCAATTTGAAATATATTTAAAGTCTAAGGACAACTAACCATTATTAATAACTTAGATTTCATACAAATTCAACTGCTTCTAATGTGATTTTTAGTTAACAAAAAAATATTCATGTTTCTCTATGGCTTATTTTAGTTTTAAAGTGCTTTCAAAATCTCTTTCAGTATCCTTTTTTTTTACTTTCTAATGAAGATTACCTTATATCGTCCCAACATGTCTTAAAATCGTTTTATCTTCTTTTCTATGTTATTCTATTTTATTGCTTAAGCAATGTCAACTCATTCTGAAATAGTGTCAACAGAGAGCAGATAAATGTTTAAAAATCTATCGTGAAAATCCACAATGCCAATGGACAAAACCTTTCGTTATGCTGGACACATGACACGATCGTATGGAAACAGATGAGCCCCAATAGATCGCAAGATCTGAAAGTGAATCTTGCCTTTCATATCAACAGTAACAACACTTTCTTAGTTGAAATACAGTTGATAAACAAAGGGGTAACGAGACTTACAATGAAAGTATACAACACCGTTAGACCTGATTGAATACTATTGCTACTTCTTGCATTTTTTTCCTAAAGAGACCTAAATATCAATATTTTAATTTAGCGTTTAGTGGTCTTGAACTTTCATAACACTATATTCTTCTTAAAAGTAATTATATTAATTGGAATTTAAGACCATGATAGTCAGGTAGACAAATGAGGACAAGAACTAACCAATTATTTTGTATCATTTTATTATTTTATTCTAGAATTACAAGTCAAATGTTCGTTGATGTCTGCATGTGTAGATCTCAGCGCATCAGTAGGGGATCCAATGCTAAATGAACATGAACCTATTTGGGTGATTCGTTTCTATAAATAGACTTAACTACAGGCATCAGGAAAAGGAAAAAGGACGAACATGTTATAAATAAATAGGTCATTAAGCAATCCCATAACGCCTTTAGCACACGACCTAGTCAATGAACAGAGAGGTGTGTAGTGTATGTGTTAGTGATCTACTTAGACCTCAAGTGTGTTGGGGGGGGGCAGGGGGAATGAAGGGGGTGTGGGGGGAGTGTGTAAACTGATATTATTTTCTTGGTTGTTTTAAAAGGCTGCACGTCAGAAGGCATTATCTCCGAAAGCCTTTAAGGCTCTGCTAGATCTATTAGGTCACATTGGCAGAGCCATTCAGAATTAGTAGAAAACTGTCACTTATGGGCAGTCTCATGACTGGACGGCATGTAATGATGTCATACTAGTTATTACAGGTCTGAATGTTGACATATCAGAAGGTGACTTACATCACAAGTTGACTTAGATCACAAGTTGACTTACATTACAAGTTGACTTACATCACAAGCTGACTTACATCACAAGTTGACTTACATCACAAGAAGTTTAAGCCAGCGCTGCAGACTTTCTGCAGCATTGATAAGCTAGAAATAACCAAACATTGTAGACTAACTGCTTGAGATTATAAAACTATTTTTGGCTGATTGCTTCCTCTTTCGTTGAAAAGATAAGAAAAGATTAGATTTTTTTGTGTGCTGAAATCACAATTCCTAGATACATCGGCAGGACGCCAGACCATATCATGTTAATCTTCTGTATACTCTGCCACATGTATTTTATTTAGTAAAGATTTTCCTTATTTTATTTAGTAAGGATTTTCCTTATGTAGACTTCCATATTTGTAAATGTTGACCTTCTATAATCTATATTAATACATGTTGACATTCCATATTATTAAATGTTGACCTTTTATATTCTTAAATGTTGACTTTCCTTATTTTTAAATGTTGGCCTTCAATAAATTGACTTTCTAGTCTCTGATATAGAGGTCTAATAATTCAGAATTTTACAGACATGAAGACATTTCACAAAATAATTTTGTTTGTTTTTCTTATGGTACTATGTCTGAAAACTTGTAAATTTTAGTAGTCTAGTCACAACAGCTAGACAAATGCTTATTAAAAGTCAGACTCACTCCACCATAAAAGAAAAAAAAATTTACAACCTAATGGAGTTATTAACAAGGTAAAAAAAAGTCACATTACTTCAACGTAACAGCACCACTGGTCACGCTGGCAGCTGATGGTCTCTGAAGGAGGAAGCTGGAGAGCTCTTACGAAGGTCTCGGGACACAGTTCAGATCAAAGGAAAGAACGCAAATACAAAAGGTTCATCAGTTAAAGAGACAACGGCTTTTTCTGCCTAACATGTGGCAATATATGCAGATCGAAATAAGTTCTTGTGGTCAGGTGAAATACTGCTCTCATCCGTACCTTCGAAATTGAAGACACTACCTCCATATTATTTCTACAAATTCACACAATTTCTTAAGAATCTTAAAACTCCAACAAAAAAAAAATAATTAAGTAACACACATTGTTTATTAAACGACAAAAATAAATATATCAGAATTTCATTGTAACAAAGAGAATTGTCTACCTTCATTTTTGCTAAATTCTAAATTATTGTGGTAACGTCATAGAATTTTATTTAATATTTAGGTTGGAGGCTGACGTTACCCGGATTCACTTGAATTAGTACAGTTCCATGCTTTACTTAGAAAGTATTCTTCGGTTTGAGAGTCTTTACAAATGGAACTAAGAACATTTTGCTAAGTCTAGAGAAATGTTTAGTAGTACAGATTATGTACTTTGAGGTTCAGGGAACTGTTTATTGGCTTACTATTAGATATCTCGTTGACAGTTTAGCTTTAAGTAAATGGTTTACGTGTGTTAACGGAACTTCGAGTTAGATGTAGAAACAATTTTAATTTTAGAATACAATATATATATATATATATATATATATATATATATATATATATATATATATATATATATATATATATATATTCTAGTAACGTATTGAGTGTTACCTGTTACTGAGTGCCCTAAACTTAAGACATATTGAGTTTTCCCGAGTTAACGCTATGGTGGCCATATTGTCTAATTTATTCGTGGCTAGGTAGTGAACTGATTGGTATGACGAAACGTTGCTCCAAACAGTTCACTTAGATCAATAGCTAGCTTTTTTGGTTCTGGTCTTCAACTTTTTGTCTTTCTTCGTGTTTGTCTTTTGTAAAGGAATATTTTTAAAAAAAATCAAAGACACACTGAGAGATGAACATTTTACTTTCAAGGTTTTACAAAATATATTTTATAGCCACATCCTGGTGTCCACTTGAGCAAAAATGAGGTATCAGATAAATCTATTTCTAAATATGTGTCTTAAGGCGTCTTTTATCGAACCCGGAATGGCCTGATACGTAGTACCGTCTGGTTCGTTTCTGGTCATTTTCCCTTCACAGTGTTATTTATTTTTTTATTTATTTATTTTTCGCCACGAAAATAAAAGTAGAGTGTGAACCCGTTCAGCCAAGTGTTTTGTTTTCTCACATGTAATATAAATACTATAAAAACGGGTTTACCTGATTTGTTAAAAAGTTTAGTTATTTTATATAGATTAAATAGGGTACTATTGTCTATTACTAGGGTCCTCATGTTGTGGGAGGGAAATCAGAAACACACTACGTACATACATACACATACATACATTCATACATACTCCTTATTTTGAGCGTTATACCATAAGATACTAGACGGATATAACCCGCAGCCTGCAGGCCTTAGTTTCGGTATTACTGATCTAATGCATTGAATTTAGATCTATTTCAAACATGGTGAATGTTCCTTGACATTTTTTTTTATTTTGTCACAAAAATAAAGGTAGAGTGTGAAAACGGGTTTACCCGTTCAGCCGACATGTCAACATCAATTATAAAATACTGTGAAAACTGGTTTACCCGATTTGTGAAAATAGATTAGTTCTTTAATTAATTACTCTGTCTATTTTTAGGGCCATCCAGTTGTGGGAGGGACATAAGACACACTACTGTCTACGCCATGATCAAGGAAAATATTAAGAAACTCAAACAAACACAAAATGAACAGTGAGATTCATAACAAACGAATATTCACATTTGACTAGAGTAACACCTTTAGTAACATCACTAAATTTAGAAAGCCTTCAGGAGAGAAGACTTAAAAGTAAAGTAACAATTATTCATAAAACTCTGAACCATAATCACCAACTACAAAAACAAAATCTAATAAAATACTGAGAAAGACACAAAGATAAAGGTACACCCGTCGTTCCATATGCTAGGACAAATTTGCACCAATATTGCTTCTTCCCAAAGTGCTATTTGAGCATTTTATTGGTTTGCCAGAACCAGCCTAAAAACCAACGACTAGTCAGAGTTCAAGTCATAGATGAACCTGTAGGGCTAACATTGATCAAGAGACACGTGTAGGACGTAAGATACTTTAACCAGGCTGTTCTATGGCCTGCCCAATAACCAACCCGACGTTTACTTTCCTTGTTGAATGTCTAGTAGAGAAGGCTGGACTCTGGGTGAAATCTTTTAGTACATTCGAACCAAGCGCTTCATCATTCAGCACTACAATTTTTTTTTATTCACAAACTCAGAATTTTTAAAAATAAAACAATTAACAAGCATTTTTTTCCTTACAGTTAGCACACACATTGGTAACAATTTTAAAAGGTCAAAAAGTCAACATTGTAAATGAGAAACATTTATTTCAACACTTTTTCTTTATCCTATCGAGCTAAAATAAAATCGTGCTGCGTGACACACTTTATTAAAATTTCAGAAAGATCAATTAGCATGTGGACAGAAGCAATTAATTGGCGGCCATTTTTTTGGATTCATTCAGATTTTTATGGATTTATATATTTATTTTAGACTATTTATTGTTAAGCTGCTGGCCTATTTTTCCTCTTGTTTTGTTCAAAGACAAATAGAATATGAATTGACTATTTGATATGAATATAAAGTAGAAATAGTTTTTCATTCTCATTAAAATGAAATAGTACTTCTTAAAATATACACTTTTCGTATTTCACATTTCGTATATGCCACTAGTAATCTAAAAATAAGGCTTGGCTGCACATAATTTGCCACACCCAGAACGAAATGTTGTCTACTGGTGGTCACTTTAGGCTATCCCTTCGCCGTCTTCGTCTGTCCTCGCCAAGAGATTTCTTATTAGTCTGGAGGGTGAGAAATTAATTGCCACTCTGGTTGGACATAATCCTTTGAAGTTTTGTGCTAAAAATGGTGTAGATGTTAAAAAAAAAAGGTTCAAATATTTCATTAAAAAAATGGCTATTTTTTAGAGGACCAGAAATTATCCATCTGACTTATTTTAGCCCACTACCAAGTCAAATGGTGAAATAGGATTTAAGTCTTTGCGCTATAAGAGTGAAAGACAAACAAATAGAAAGACAGAAATACATACATTTTAAGGGGGGGGGGGAGGCAGATAAACATTTTCCGCCAAACTTTTCCTTTTGTTTTGAATCTTAATAAAGTTTTTGCTTTGTCTATATCGCTCTCTACTCAATAAAACGAAATAGAATTTAGAATAGTTAAAAATGAAAATAGACGAGAATAGTATCTCACAACGAATTATGCGAAGTATTCACGTTTAGTTACTTTTGTTTCCTCACCATTATATCATGTTTGTCATCATATCATGTTTGTCATTATATCATGTTTGTCATTATATCATGTTTGTCATTATATCATGTTTGTCATTATATCATGTTTGTCATTACATCATATTTGTCATTATACCATGTTTGTCATTGAATCATATGTGCTATTGTAAGTCATGTATGTCTATATGCCGACTATCACAAATCGATATTGTGAGGTTAAAAGAAGTTCAAAGAGCAAGCACGTGTTCATTTTAATTAACCAATCAGAGATAAAGGTAGGAATAAAGTCGCAAACAGCAGAAGGTGATAACTATCAGAAATATTTGGAATAGATGTTTCTGGGATTCTAGAAAAGACGAATTAAAATGCTATAAATTGGGGAAAAGTGAGTGACATTACTAAAGTCTAGTACATTTATTTTATTTTCTATCAACTTGATTTTTGTCTATTTTATAAATAAAGGTATATTTAGGTTCACGTGGAAGTCATTCAAGTTATTGGAAGTTTTATTAGTTAAGATATATTACGCCTACAATGGTTTAGTTGCCTACCAACAGTTTGGTGCTACGAATATACGACCGGTAACGAAAATCAGTACAAAATTATATCCGTACGAAGTTGTATCATTATAAAGTTGTAACAGTATAAAGTTGTATTAGTATAAAGTTGTATTAGTATAAAGTAATATCAGTATAAGATTGTATCATTATAAAGTTGTATTAGTATAAAGTTGTAACAGTATAAAGTTGTATTAATATAACTACAGTAGAAAACAATAATTTGTGGCTTTATGAAATCAGTGAATATGAAAGAATTTTATGTCAAGTGAAAGCTGAATGGAAAATTAATGAACTGTTTGAATTGATGTGCTTGAAGAAGTTTGTTAAAGACTAAAAACAGAAGATGCTTATCTTTATTCTGATTAATGTAATCATTTTATATTTTCCAGGCCAGAGATTCTATTTGTACCATTATGTAAAATTGTATTGTAACCGCAATCTTCAACCTAAAATTGCTACAAAGAAGGCACTAAAACAGTCACGTGGTCAAACAGACCAAAGTGATGCCTTCACTTCAAAGCCAAGCTGAATACTTTGTTCTTCTACACTTAACGTATTGAAAAGAGAATGTATAGAGTTATCTCTCGCTACAGGCGTTGGATTTAAGAAACCAGATCAACAGCTTGTTAGATGTCAGGCAACAGAATTTATAAATGTATAATGTTTACAAAATAAATTAAAACCTAATTTACATTAAGATTTCTTAATAACCAACCAGGTGCACATTGTCAAATACAAGTACACATTGTCTAGTACAGGTGCACATTGTCAAATACAAGTACACATTGTCTAGTACAGGTGCACATTGTCAAATACAAGTACACATTGTCTAGTACAGGTGCACATTGTCAAATACAAGTACACATTGTCTAGTACAGGTGCACATTGTCAAATACAAGTACACATTGTCTAGTATAGGTGCACATTGTCAAATACAAGTACACATTGTCTAGTACAGGTGCACATTGTCAAATACAAGTACACATTGTCTAGTACAGGTGCACATCACTTATAATAAGTACACATTGCCTAATAAGGATACTTAGCGGGAGTATTCACAAACTTCTATCTCAAAAAGTGACTTAAGAATCAACCGACATGTTCAAGACAATGAGAAACTCATTCAGATTCTGTTCTCGACCTCAATCCACTAGTTTGTCTTTCAAAGCAAAATGTTATGAATGAATATGTTTAAATAATAAATAAGCTTAGCAGGGCTTTTTCTAAGTTTCCTATTCACTGACATGCTAAAACCTGATGCTATAGTCTTGATATTTTCTAAAGTCGAAGGTAAATCTAATTTCTGTTATTGCCTGGGAGTGTTTGTCTATGCCTGGGAGTGTTTGTCTATGCCTGGGAGTGTTTGTCTATGCCTGGGAGTGTTTGTCTAGGGGAAAAAAACGGAAATCCTATTTACGAAATAGAACATTTCAATTCTAGAAGTTGAAGTCTTGAAAGATGGACCTCACATTATGTACACACAATATAATTTAGTTTCAATAATAGATTCACAAAAAAGTAGACTCAACATGAAGTTTGAAACTTTTTGATTGATGGACACCGATTTAAGATTGTCTTTCACTTTTATATTTTTCAAATCGAAAAATCTCGGACCAGAAATATTGACTTTCATTTCTAGTTTACACCCTTAACATGCTTGAATCTTCTAGATGGCAATGTATAATTATACTTCCTGTTTACACTTCTCTTGAGACCTTGATGCGTACACTTCATTTCTCTATAAACTACAGACCTTTCACTATATTCAGTGCTTTTGATAAGGAAAGGCATTGCTAGACATTACTATTTTATCTAGAAACATACTGATTATAAAATCTTAATTCAATAAAATTGTAGAAATGATTTATTTCCCATTAATACAGTAAAACTGAGTATTGGAGGTGCATTGAAATCCTTACGTTATGTGTACGAAATAAAATTCGATTTCAGACCTTGGAATCAATTTTTTAAAATGCATATTTTAATTAACTGATGTACCTTTTGCTATCATTTTGTAGATCAAAACCTTTACCAAAATATAGGTATGGTTTAATACATTACAAGAAAAAAAAAGGTTGTACCTGAAATATAGTAATTATCGTGCTGCCTTCAATACTGACCATCAATTGACCTCTATATGTGCTAGGGATAACGATGTCAGTTATATTTCATGTCTTTATTTGATTTATTTCGTTGGCCGCTCATAAGGAAGACACAAATATCACCAACATTACATAAACAGTACATAAACATTACATAAACATTACATAAACATTACATAAACAGTACATAAACATCACATAAACATTATATAAACATTACATAAACATTATATAAACATTACATAAACATTACATAAACATTCAAGAATTCGAAAACCTTAACTCTAATCCCAAGAAGAAAAAAAAAGTCTCCAGGTATATAAAAATGTCAATAAGTAGTCGTACTAATGTCATTTACTATGTTTAATGTAAGTGTGTAAAAATCGAACATATCAGATAGTGAATAGTTGAAGTTCATTAATAATAATAATAATAATAATAATAATAATAATCTTTATTATCCGTAAGGAAATTTGTCTTACAATTTGTGCATTACACCAAACAAAAAACATTATAACTATAAGAAACCAAAGTGTACATTCACACCAGACTCACTCATAATTTACATGTGACAAAGTTTATACCAGATTGTTCTTATTTAATGATTTGATTGCCAGGGGAACAAAAGAGTGTTTGTGTCTGTTTGTCTTTGCTATCGGTGTCTTGTATCTCTTTTGTGATGGTAAAATCACAAAATCCTGACACAAAGGGTGATTCTTTATTTCGAGGATCTTGTTAGCTTTTTTATAGATGTTTGTCTCAAACAACTGCCCAAATGGGGTTTGTTTTTTGCCAATGATTTTGCCAGCAGCATTTAGGATTCTATTAAGTTTATTTTTATTTTTAATGCTCAGATTGCCATACCAGGCAGTGATATTGAAACTGAAAATATTGCAGATGTGAGCGTGATAAAACATAGCCAAGGCCTTTTTACTAACATTAAACGAGGACAGTTTTCTTAGTAGTCGTAATCTTTGCTGCCCTTTTTTTGCTGATATAATCACTATTTGCAGTAAAATTTAGTTTATTGTCTAGGATAGTACCAAGGTATTTAAAGGTTTGCACAATTTCAATAGTCTCTCCAGCTACAGAAACAATATCATTTTCCTTCGATTATCATTTCTTTGTTTTTTTTTACATTTAATAATAAAAAATTATCTTTACAGTATTCCTCAATGTGTTCTAATTCTTTGAAATATTCATTTACGTCTGAGCTCTCTGAGAGCAGGGCAAGAAGAGCCGCATCATCAGCGAATTTTGTGAAGGAGCAACAAGAACTATCGGATTGAAAATCATTGGTGTACAAAATGAACCACAATGGCGATGTCAGAGCCCCCTGGGGCGCCCCTGTGTTAACTATGCGTTCATTAGATATAACATTGTTTACCCTAACCCTCTGAGCTCTCTGGGTCAAAAATTCATTAGCCCATAGTATTATGTATGGACTAATCTGCAACGCTTTCATCTTTTCAATGGGTAAATGAAGTTGTATAGTGTTAAAAGCTGATGAGAAATCAACAAAGAACAATCTTACATACGTGTTCGGTAAGTCCAGATGTTTGTAGACACAGTTTAAAATATTTAGGATGGCATCGTCTACACCTTTACCCTTTTGGTAAGCAAATTGTAAAGGGTCTAACTTATTACAAAGATCATTCAGAAGAAACATTTTAACCAATTTTTCTAAACATTTAGACACAATGGAAGTAAGTGAAACAGGTCTATAGTCATTCATTTCCTTCGGTTTGGAAACCTTTGGCACAGGTACAATTATAGATGACTTCCACACAGGTGGTATCTCATGGTTTAGTAATGAAGTAGAAAAAATATCTTGGAAAGGTTCAGCTAGTTGTTCAGCACATTAAGAGATCTAAGTTGATGTATTATGATCATTGAAGATTCGTGGTTGTTTTTTTTATATGCCAATGTAATTTTAAGAATATACGTTTAGGGTAAGTACGTAATACATTCAATTTTTTTTTTATAACCTTTCTAGATTGATCAGTTGATCAACTCAGGCGCCAATTCCCCCTCACTGGCATTAAGGGAAAGTTGCATTCAGCAGATGTTCTCTGAAAGAGACAGTTAGAGAGCTCGCACAAATGTTGCGGGACATACATTTGAGACCCAGAGGAAATTCAGTATTGAAGTCAGGAGCAGAAGACGGAAAGAAAACTTGAATAGACCGCCGATGGACAACAGCTTTGTTAGCACGTGATGCGTAAGAATAGCAACTGGGTTTGTGTAGTCAAGTGAAACACTACATTCATCCTTAATCTTCGGAATCGAAGACATTGCTAGTATTACATTTATTAGAATAAACATATGAGAAAACCTATAAAAAGAACCAACGATAATTATTTAATAGTTAAAATAATAGTAATCATAAAAACAACAGAGATGAATGTATTTGTTGGTTTAGTTCAAGACTGTACTTTCAGATTACCAGTCCAGTTGCCTGCCCTTGGTTGTGTGTACGTTTGGTTGTAACTTGATAGGCAGCTGTTGCTTACAGGGAATAGAATCCATCACATCCATCATTTGTTAGTACTCTCGTTAGGCTAGCTCTGCTATTTAGAGAAATTGATACACAATATTACAACAGAGTTTTATTTATTTATGATATACATATACACTTTATACATAATGTCAAGTTTGAGTTTTCCAAGGTCAAAACATTTAAAACAAAAACAAAAGGCACATAAGGTTTGATGTATTAGATATTTGTAGAGACATTTTATTTATTTTATTATATATATACACTTTATACATAATGTTGACTTTGAGTTTTCCAAGGTCAACTAATATAAAACATAAAAAAATCTGGTTTGATGTATTAGATATTTGTAGAGATATTTTAGACTAAGATAAGAATGCAATTAGAAATATTTCAATATTTTTACAATTCCTATTTTCAGCTTGCGAATTCTTCATTGGAAAAGGTCTGGAACTGGAATAATCTGGAGGCGCTTCGGGAAACGGCTGTAACGATTTTCCTAGAAATTTGTCAGCTGATGTCTATCTTTGGGAACAGAATTAGTAGCTATTTGGCCATACTGGGAAAAACTCTTCTTGACGAATATAATTTTTCGAAATGTTACCTAGAGTTAATTTTGTTAAAGATAATGTTTATATTAACTGACATAGCGGGTTTTTAAGCTGACTTCATTTAGGAGATACAAATACATACAAGGTTACAAAGACAGTTTGTGTGGAAACACAAACTCAAAATCGGCCCCCGAAGTGGTCCACCCAGGCTGGTAAAATGGCAGGTTTCAATATTTTCAGAAAGAATATCAGAATGAAATTCTATCAAAGGGAAATGACAGAGAAGAATGGAGAAAGAAGGTTGACAGATCTTGATTGGTGCCTCAACGGTCCACCAGACCAAGGGACAGGTGAAAGTGAAGGTGAGGTTAAATGAGAACCTCGCCTAACCGATGTCATATAATGATTATCTAATTCATCAAATAGTTTTGTAAAGGGTCAATCTCTTGTTCAAACCTCAAGAAAAAACAACAAAATTTCGTTAACAAAAAGAGAAAAATCACTTCGTTTAGTGTCTACTAGCCCTTATCAACGAGATTCTGTTTACGCTACAAATATGTAAAACTATTTAATTATTGTCTTAAATTATGTCCCACTTACATGCATATTAAATAGATTTTTCTCTTAAAAAAACAATATTTTGTTTTGTGAATGTAGTAGTTAGTATGACAGAACTTACTTAACTTAGCAATACATTTGTAAAAAAAAAATTTTATACAAAAAATCAAAAACCGTTTGCATAAATGTGAAAAATATGGTAAATTGTCATCTCCCTTACAAAATAGCTTCCCGTGTTTGTTACTATTAATAGTGAATACTGGTAAAAATGGTGTATTTTTATGAAAAAACTGCTTGCATAGTTGATTAAAAAAAATGTTTGCTTTCAGAATAGAAAAAAAGTAGTCGTTGCATCAGAACTTTGAAAGGTCTAAAATATCATGATGTCGGATCTTTAATATCTTTTCTAGTTTACGAGATCTAAACGGGACGGACGGACAGACAGACTAAAAAAAACTAATAGCATCTATTTCCCTTTCGGGGGCCTCTAAAAAAGACTTTAGGATCATTTTGCGCACCATATTGTAAGTCTGGGTCTTTATGCCTTTCAAAAGAATTTTATAAGCTTTAAGTAGATTCATACATTTGGTTAAAACCATCATAAAGAGCAAAATAATTGCTCTAACAAAGGTTTGTCAGCTGTCTAAATAAAGAATGGTCTTCTTTTTTTTTTTTTTTAAAGAAACGTTTTTGATGTTAGTTGTGTGCCATTCGTCTTATTAGCTTCAGATTCATGCGTGGAACCTGGAACCTTGGTGAATTTGGATTTCGATATCCTAGTAATTTGACAGTTTTTTTTATATCTTTAGGGAAAAAACATTCTACATAAATGACCACACAGTAAAAACTCTAAATCAACCGTTATAATTTCTTAAGATAAGATCACCTTAACATAAGATTTGGTTTATTTCCAATACGGGTCCGTAGGAATTCCCATTTGTATTCAGTAATAAATTGAATGAATAAATCAAGAGACGTTGCGAAACATTATACACACTTTCTTCTGTAGAAACCATTCACGGAACTGCAAGAATTTAATTGTGACAAGATATATATGTATATAATAGTTATAAATATACAACCTCAATATATCTAGATCCAGAAATCTAGTTTAGACTACTGGGTTTTAATGTATCGAAGTCTGGATATCCATTACAGTTCTAGAATTTTCTATACTCTGAGTAAATGTGTTAATGGGCGAAACCGAAATGAGGAATGATTCTGAGTACAACGCTATTCTATTAACTCACTCTAGAACTTTCTTGTATGCTTCATGTATGTTTAGATTGACGCATTTGATTGGTCCACCATACTTACTCATCCAATGGACATCAAATTTGGCATTAACGCTCACGCTAAATAACAATGTATTTTTTGTATCAAGTTTATGTATTAAAATCTTAAGAAAGTAAATAACCGTTTCATGGAGAACGGTAGGTAATAATATGTAGTAAATTTGTTTTAACTACTGCCACATTTAGATTTCAAATTCATCGTAAAAGCCTGGAACCTGGACACGATTCTCGAAAAGGGCTCTAACGATTTTTCTAGAAATTAGGAAACTGATATAAATCTTTGGTAAATAATTAATAGTTAATTGGCCACAGTGAGAAAACCCTAATTTTAACTCTATCATTCACTAGTTATAAAGAGCACATCAATAGCTCAAAGAAAGATTTGGCAGTGGTATAAAGCAGGAGGGATAGTCTTTAACTCTTTCTCTCAGTAATTATTTACCACATTCTGGTGGAATAAACGTCGGTATCGTCAGTTAGGAGAGAAAGAGTTAAAAGAAATCTTTTTAAAATGTTACTTGTTAACAAGCAAAACATTTTAAAAAATACCTCATTTATACAACTAATGAGAGCGTTGCTTTTTTTCCCCTTAATAACTAATTTATGTCAGATTTTAAACAAATTAAACACTTTTTTACCTCCCCCATTCCCTCCCTCGAGGAAAAATGCCTGTTCAGCAAATATATAAATCTACTACTATTCCAATTGATAGGTATTCAGGTTTAGAGGGACGAAGTAGGAGCGCCAAATGTTCCTGAACATGAATCTATTAAATTCTTGAACAATTGTAATGCCTACAATACCCGATGACGTAGTAGAGTCAGTTCAAGATACATAGTTTCTGGTTCTCTGGCCAATTTCCTTTATCCTTTGAAAAATTATAACTGTCAAACTCGAGTTTTCCCAGCGTCACCAACGATCTTGTAATTCTTTGCCCAGCGGTACATATCAACTATCAAATTTCTAGGAAAATCGTTAGAGCCGTTTTCAAGAACCGTGTCCACCCAGGGTTTTGAGATTACAAACCTGAAGGTTTTAGGTTTTAGTTTCCACGAAGATACGAGTTGAATAGAGGCAATGTGATAACAACGCTTATATGAAAACGCACTTAAAAGAATAAAGTGATTTTTGGCTAGGTCTCACTACATACTTTGCCCAAAATTGTTGATAGTGAAAAATTAAAGCATTTGGTTTGTTAACTATGAGTTACAGTGAAATTTCACACTTAACGCTTTCATATTTCACTACCAAAATTGTTTATTTAAAAAAGCCAAAACATCGAAGCAATATTCAGTTAACATTTTTAAGTTAAATTATTTTTTCCCAATATTTTCAAATCCATACCCTAATGGCGCTAGAAAATAAAATCCTAACCTTTAGATACTTCAAGAATCTAATTGTAGTTATAATTCAGATTATTTCTCTGTAAATCTTAAATAGGTTTAAATGTTATTGTCGCCAAATAGTGGTCCACGAGTGACACATACTGGTTTTACCCTCATCAGTCCTTATTTTGTGAGATTTTGGACACGGTTAGGTATTTAATTTTTTGTTTTTGTTTTATTAAATCTATTTGTTTCATGCTTTTACTTAGAACAAAAAGTTTTACTCTGATAATTATCTACATAAATGATCACATGCTCTCCATTGCAGTTTCGAGTTGTTTCAATCATTGAATGTGATTATGTAACGGACAATTGAAAGTAAGCAACGTCAGAACATTTTAGAGCTAATTAAGTTAGTTCTGTTCACAGGAAGTAGTCTTGTTGGCGTCTGCTTGCCTCTCCACGTGCTTGGAACAAGTACAAATATTTTTAGTTTAATTTCTCATTTATCTAGATATACTAACAAGACATGTCAAAGGAGATCAATAAATGTATCGGATGATCATGAAACCAGTTCCACTAATTTATAAAGTGTAGCACATTTTTGGTTTCAATCAAATTTTGAAAGCCATTAATCTATTGCAACAGAAACAGATGACTTATACATCATCTGCCCCATAGATAGCAAGGTCTGAAAGGGAAACTTTTTTTTACTTTTATAATCTATTGTAAAATATGGTACTAAAAAAAGGAAATGTATATTCCATTTCAGTCCCCCACGACGATGGTGCATAGATCTAGATCTAGTTGTTTCGCGATGAAGAATGTTTCTAAACATTTCAGAGTTGAGCTGATCAAGATAAGTTGACTGTTGAAATGGATGCAAGGATTAGGGCTGCTGATATACATATTTCTATATTGAAACATGTTTTACAATGTATTATGAGAAGATTATGACTGTTTTGGTGTAAATGTATGACTCTTCTGTGGTAAATTTATAACTGTTCTGTGTAAATTTACAACTGTTCTGGTGTAAAGTTATGACTGTTCTGATGTAAACTTATGACTGTTGTGTTGTGTTAAGTCCACACATTTTCTCGAGGTCCTACCGTCCTACCACCCAACAGGAGGTATTTCACTTTCATCCTAAAACTAATGTATGTAACACAATGTCCTGATGATTCCTATAGGATATTGTAATGGGAACATGGAGTTTCAATTAGATGATGAACATAATTGAAATGCAGTCAATAATATAAGTGCGAAATTGAGAACGAAAGTAAGAGTGGGTGATGCATTAAAGTCCGTCCCCCAACATATTCCTACTTCTATCAATCTGACAAGTCCATCGCTGTCAGGCGACGTGAACACATGTGCTGGTTTTATATAAATATCTACATACACACACAAGGCCAATCTATTGACTTAGCAACTGGTTCAGCTCCGTGCGCATGCGTGGCCGCCGACCGGCTGTATTTTGTTTTGTTTTTTTCCTCAGCCGCCAGCAGCTCATTTTTTTGGCGCCTAGCGGAGAAGTCACGTGATAGGAGGGAATTAATCTGCATCGACTGAAGCCGTGTGCAAAACGTCAAAATTTAGGTAGAAAATAACTACAATAGAAACCAAACCGAGTCTAGCATTGTGCAGGCTGGGATAGAGGAGAGAACTTTTAGAGAATAACAAAAAGAAAAAAAAACCTGCTACTTAATTCTACTTAATTGAAAGATAACAAAACTAATTCTATTGTAATTCTAATATGTAGATGTGAGATGTAGCCTATTTAGTTTAATGTATTAGTTTAATGTATTTGGTTTTCATCCTAAATACTACCACTCAGCCAGGCCGGCTTTAGGCCGATTTAAACAATTGCTTTAAATGACAGGGGCCCCGCAAATTACATTTAGCATATCACTATCAGCCATAGCTCTTGAGACAGGATCTTAAAGATCTGTGACTTAAAGGGTTAACATATTTAGTGTATCGTAAGATTGACTTCACTTTAAATTTTAACCCACTGGCGCCTATTTCCTTTGAGTTGCTTCCTTTGCATGATGTATAATAAATGTCGATAGGCCTATAATGATGTATAATAAATGTCAATAGGCCTATAATGATGTATAATAAATGTTAATAGGCCTATAATGATGTATAATTAAAGTCGATAGGCCTATAATGATGTATAATAAATGTCGATAGGCCTATAATGATGTAATTAATAGTATTAATTGCTATTGTAGAAAAAAAAATGAAGCAAGTATCCATTCAATTAGGCCGGACCTGCGTTCAGTATTTTCTAAATAATATAGTTAGAGGGCAAACGTGAAGAGCTCGTTCTAAAGGGTTGTAGACATATAACTGCTTCTCGAGGTCTAATAGATCTACAGTAAAGACATATCACTGCTTCTCGAGGTCTAATAGATCTACAGTAAAGACATATAACTGCTTCTCGAGGTCTAATAGATCTACAGTAAAGACATATACCTGCTTCTCGAGGTCTAATATATCTACAGTAAAGACATATAACTGCTTCTCGAGGTCTAATAGATCTACAGTAAAGACATATCACTGCTTCTCGAGGTCTAATAGATCTACAGTAAAGACATATACCTGCTTCTCGAGGTCTAATAGATCTACAGTAAAGACATATAACTGCTTCTCGAGGTCTAATAGATCTACAGTAAAGACATATAACTGCTTCTCGAGGTCTAATAGATCTACAGTAAAGACATATAACTGCTTCTCGAGGTCTAATAGATCTACAGTAAAGACATATACCTGCTTCTCGAGGTCTAATAGATCTACAGTAAAGACATATCACTGCTTCTCGAGGTCTAATAGATCTACAGTAAAGACATATCACTGCTTCTCGAGGTCTAATAGATCTACAGTAAAGACATATACCTGCTTCTCGAGGTCTAATAGATCTACAGTAAAGACATATACCTGCTTCTCGAGGCCTAATAGATCTACAGTAAAGACATATAACTGCTTCTCGAGGTCTAATAGATCTACAGTAAAGAAGTTACTGCGCACTGATGGAGTGAACTTTTTTTTTTTATCCATGACGTCGACCATGCGAAAATGATGACTAGGTCTAATTCTTCAAGCTCCGAAAGTAGGTCATATGGATGACAGGTTCTGTTGAGACTACTTTAGTGACGCAAAGTAATGTGAACAAGAAAAAAACATTAAAATACTTTTTTAAAAAGAAAAAAAAAGACAATTCCTATTTTATACAACTTATAGATGGATTGTTTTTCTCTTAATAACGAACGGATGTTAGGTTAAAAGAACAATCGAACATTTTTTAATCCTGCCCACTCCATTCCTAGAAAGAATCCAAACTATCTAGATTGAATACACATGATACTATTCAAGTGATAGGCCTTTAGATCTAGACTTACCAAACGCTGTGCACATAGAAAGATGCACGAGCAAGATAAACATTTTCTCGTTCTCTAGACACAATTTTTTTTTTAATTAGAAATCATTATAACTGTTCAACTAGAGTTTTTCCCAGTGTGGCCAAAGAGCTAATAATTCTTTTCTCATTTATATACATCAAGCGTTCAATTTCTAGGAAAATCGTTAGAGCCGTTTTTAAGAGATCAATATCCAACTAACAAGGTTTTTGAAGTTTCCACGAAGTTACGAATTGAAGTACTGTTAACAAAATGAGTTCTAAATGTTCCAATTTTTCATTCTATTTGTTCCAGATATAACACATGAACTTAGTGTATAGTTTAACTTGTGAATTGAAATACAAGTATCTCATTATTAAACACGACACCTTCAACGACATACAAGAACAACTAAATTAGGCTTTTAATGAGTGCTGTTTTGGTCTCTCTATAGTCTATAGCAGTGATCCCCAACCTAATTCGACCTGTGGGCCATTTTAATTTGCGACACTCATGTCGCGGGCCACATGATCAAAAACTAAAAACTAGGCCTATAAGAAAGTCGTGGATCTAGAACTTACATTAATTAATGAGCTATTTGGAGCATATTTTTACGCGTCAGAAAATGTCTTCATTTCTCTACTTAAAATGTGAGCAACATTGGAGCTTTACCACCGACTTATTTTCGTCTCATATTGCTAAATATTCTCATCAATGCACCAATCTCTAGGTGTAATGTAACAATCTTTTATTCGTGGCTCAAAACAAGAATGCCGCCATATTTGTTTCATAATTCCTTTTTTATGTTGTTATTTTTTTTTAAACAGCCACACGTTCATTATAAGACAAATATATTGGCTTATTATCATGCTCCACAAAAATATAAAGTCTCGTTGACTTTCCTGGTAGGTTATACATTAAGAGTCCCATGTCATAAACACACAAATGTTAAAGGCCATGGTACCAATACAACAAAGAAAAGTGAAGGTTAAGATACACTTTTCAAATTTTTTTTTTTGATGGGCAATTTTCTACATTTTGTGCCAACATTTCAGTATGCCGGATTGAGCCACGTCACGGGCCGGATGTGGCCCGCGGGCCGTATTTTGAGCATCACTGCTCTTTAGTATATCAAATTATTCAGGAGAATTCCAACCAAAGTGAGACAATGCAAAAGCTAAATATATTCTGACTGACTTACAACCTTTATCTTGGCCGAGATAATAATGTTGACTCTGTGTTCATGCTGTTGAACACTAATAATGTGTACGTCATTCAATATTTCCTACAATAACTTTTGAACAATTTAAAAAAAAAAAGTAATATATCGATTTATGTAAGCCACAAAGTTGTTCACATCACTATGTTGTAGCCTAGGAGAGTTAATTACGTGCCTTGTCTATGTATATTTAACATTAAGGCTTCTGATCAATACGTAGTCAGTTATATTATTATTAGTATTCTAACAATTAATATGCAGGCATATTTTCTTTTTAGCCTTGTGCACATCCAAAGGGTCATCTGCGTCTGCAGTTTTCAGAAAGTCATCAAGGAGCAGTGGAAGGACCAATTCAATATTGGAATTACGTAGAGAATTAGAGATCTACAAATTGGTTTTTCTTAAATTAGAATCAAGCTAACTATAAGTTGAAGACAACTGATCTAGACAACAACATTAAATCTGTGAGATTAATAATATTTTACCTTTGTTTTTGTTTAGAGCTATTTCAAGCTTTTAGCTTTTTCAATGCGCTATGATCTGAATTCGAAATCGTGACTCAAACCAGCTCAGGCTGACTTGCTAGCCACTCTACCAGTGACATTTGACAGAGAAGATTGTATAGTTTACAATAAGAATTTAACATGTTGCTCATCATTTATTTCACAAAAACTGAAAGATGAGCTTATTTTCGGCATGAGTTTGTATTTTATTTACAGTTTTTCTAATTAGATTGAAATAGGAATGATATTGTGAGCTAACATTTTAATACAAGATGTTGCCTGTTAACAAGATGTTACTAGGTAAATAGGGGCTGCGTAGACACGTGAAATCCTACACACCTCATTAATCTTCGGACTCGAAGACAAGCTTTATTATAATTATGTGAATAGTGTACAGATCTGGATTTTCTTTATCTATATTAGTTATGAATCCTAGGTACAGCAAAGTGCTCATCACACAGGTCCGGTAGAATAAGGCTTATCTATAACAGAAAAAGACTTCTTATTTTGTTTAGTGATGAAATATTACAAAATTGTCTAGTCACTGATGGTGCCTCATACGTCGCAATTCGCTACATAGTCACACAATTTTGTAATATAGCATTTCCGTCAACATAATAGTTAAACTGGACTTTGTGCAGTAACAAACTTTAAGAGTAAGCAAAGAAAAAGACGGGATGTTGCTTGACATTTATAATATTGTCAGACTGCAGGAGGCACAAAGTTCCTATTAGCTTGATTTCATTGTTAGTGAATTCAGGAATAATAATATTTATATAAAATATTCAATTAAATTTACAATTAAAACAAAATTAGTAGGCTGTAATAATCAATAAAGTAAAAAGGGACTATGCAAAGGATTTAAAAGAACTTCATGACAATGATATTATTATTTATGTTCGTGCAAGTTATTTTACGTATTGTTTTGATAATAGGTATACAATAAACGATCTATTATTGACCGCATGAAAATTTATAAATAAATGACATTTTATTCAAATTAACTTCTCACGATTGTTTCATTATCATTATAGTTTTTAATGGTTGTTTCTCGCCTGTACAAATATCTCTTATAATAGTTCGTTACTTGGCTGGCTTGAATTTCGAAATAAAAGAGTCATTCCTTGGTTACTTTGAAACTGTGAAGCCAAATGCACTACATTATGAAGAACTTATTCGAAAACTCCTAAAGACATTGGCCTGGACTTAGATCTGTGCCGAAGTCAAACCTATGATAACGCAGCCACAATGAGTGACCCCTGTCTGGCCAGCAGAAACGTCTCTTAGACATGGATCCAAAGGCAACATTTCTGACTGTGATAGAACTGTGACTCTCGAAACTCAAGCTTATCCAAAGGAGCACAAAAAAAAAACTAAGAAAGACCGTGGAGTCAAAAATACTAGACAGCATTGATCTAAATGATGTCACCAATTAGAATGTAGACTTGTATATTTATAAAGTACATTATCTCATGTTGTGATGTCCAAAGTCAAAATGGAGGGGCCCCTATAGAGGTCAAACCCCTCGGGGCCCAAATTTCTAGCTACGCCACTGATCCAAACTAATTGATACAATGACACTTTGCATAATTTTTAGTTTTTTAAACTAGAAATTTTGTATGTGTTTGTTTTTCTTCTTCAATACTTAGTGTCAGCTTGCACTCTCTTTAGGGAAGGTAAAACCAAGACAAATTTGAATTAACTCTGGACTGGTAGTTCCAGCACGGTTCTAACAATTTTACTAGTAACAGAACAGTTTATATAGATCTTGGGAAAAAAATATATTTTGCCATTGAGTGAAAACTCTGGTTTGACCGTTAATTTTTCACAATCATCTAAAATGTTTAATGTGGCGAACGTGTTTTTAGCAACTAAATTGTCCCGAAATGGCGTTATTGAAAAAAAAAAAAAATTGTTTGGACCCGTCTTAAGCGGGAATTCCCGGACTCTGCTCCAATGTTTCTTTGTAATCAATTAGGAAGACAATAAATCAACAGAGACGAACTTGAACATTCAGCACAGCGTCTCTTAGAAGTGCAGTCTTCAACGAGGTGTTCAAATGTACAACTTTATAATACAAGACTAGTTCTAGATTCCAGATTAATACATTTCCGAAGCTCAATGGAAAAACTACCTGTGATTATGATTCATTGAATGAAATAATTAGTTTGGGAAACCATAGACCACCATAAGTCTCATAACTTAGGAATTATGTTTTAAAATTCTCTTATAATATTTCTTGTTTATTATAAGTTTATTTTTTTTTCTCAATGACTACAATTAGAGCATTACGGATTATCACAGGATATAAAATGCAGGGAAAGTGAAGTGTCATTAACACTTTGTGTGATAAAACATCGATCTCTCTAGAAGCGTGCAGATCTCGACAAACTTCATATATCTCTTCAAAGTAACGGTAGGAGTTGCCCGCGTTTCACTTTCCACATTGAGTTGAACTAGTGGCTTTTCATCCAGACAAAATTGTCCTAGCAGGTCTGGCTACCACTCGCGTGCTACTCCTGCTATCCTGCACGTCATTCAAACTACTTTCTATTGTGTTTTTCTGATGCCATATAATCTGTAACTAGCTCTGTAAGGTCAAAGACTTGGCTCAATCTTTGCAGGCACACATTTATGAGATAAATCCTTGGGCTTGAAATTTTTAGTGATTACACAAACATGTGCATCCTGTTTTATTTTTAGCTTTCCAGATATTAGGCAGGGGAGGTAAAATATTTTCCGGTCTACTTGTTTCAGCCCGTACCGTACTTCCTTCTATGTGTAGTACATAATATTACATGCTGCAGTTTTGTAATATGTAAAAGAATAATTTAGGTTTAAAAATTTTGTAAAGATTGCATGTTTTTGTAATCAGATTTGGATAAGAACAAAATTTAGAGAAACAGATTAATTTTAAGCTTATGCGTTTTTATTTATTTATTAATAAGCCTCCACATTGTCGGCTTAGCAAGCAGTAAATATATCCCATACGAACTTCCGCACATGCTCTTTTGTGTGGTAGTATGTGTATATGTCTTATAATTAAGAGTATTAATGAAAAATTGCATTTTAATCTGATTATGAAAATGGTTAACGAGCGTGTGCATAAATGGTTTAAAATCAAAGGAGACGCACAATAAATAATCTTCCAGAGATTATATCGATTACGAAACTGGATATTTTAAAAATAGCTTTATCAAACTCAAAATATGCCTTGTGTTGAACCAAAACTATTTTTTATCTTGTTCTGAATTCCTTGAAAATATTTACATCAAATGCATTCTTATTAACCCCCCCCCCCAAAAAAAAATAAAAAAGGGAGGGGGGTCTACTTAATGTGATCATAATACTGGCAGCGTTGAATCTAAATTTGTAACAGATTGAGAAATACTTGGACTGCCAGACCTAACCAAAGCAATAACGGCTTTTCCTTAAAGGAGCTTCTAAAATAATGTTAGAGGGGGAAATGAAAATGGAGATTTGCAAGTAGAATCACAAAATAAATAAAACATTATATAATTATTAACAGAAAGTTGATCATGTGATACACACAACAATAAATAGAAAATGATCATGTGTTACACACGACTATTAATAGATAATGATCATGTGATACACACTACTATTAACTAGTATTTGTATTTAAAACTAACTGAAAAAAATATGAACATTTTTATACTTTGTTTAGTCATGTTGAATCTTGTTAATCATTGATTGATAAGTAAAGTTCTCCTTTCAGACCTGGCGCTCTATAGGCAGATGATGTTAAGGTCATCTGTTACTTTGGTCAACGGTTAACGAGTAGGGTGTCATGTGGCCAGCACAACGACCAACCACCTTTACTTTTCCCTAACTAAAGTCAGGTACCCATTGGGTGAGCTCAGGCTCCGAATTTCAAAATCCCAGTCTTCACCGAGATTTGAACCCTGGACACCAGATTCGAATACCGAGCCACATGAATCAATAAAAAAATTAACCAATGAGTCAATTAATTATATGTAATAGGTTTATTTTGTCTGATATTGAAAAAGAGAAATAACTTCTACATTATTGAGAGATATAATTGTATGCGTCTTTACTTTAGATAAACTTTTTTTTAAAAAAGATTTTCTATTTACTTTGCTAGTTTTTATTACAATTACAACCTCTAACTTTTTTTGTAGCCTCCTCCAAAAGATCGATCCTTTACCACACTCGATTTACCTCTTGAATTCTAGATATAGCACTTTCTGTTAGTTTTACCTTTTTTTTTTCTGGTTTAATCGTAAGCCAAGCATTGTACGGTATTCTTGCATTCACTTTGACAATTCTGTGAGGTCTAAATTTTAGATCTTTGTTTAGAGGAAAAGTCTTACCTGCATGTACACGCGAGTAATCATTGTCTCAAAAAGAGAAGTCTATGCTGTAGATAAAAAAGAATAGATTTATCTGTTTGATGTCTCACAAAAGAGAAGTCTATGCTGTAGATCAAAAAGAATAGATTTATCTGTTTGATGGTATTAGTGCTTGTTTTTCCATCGTGTCTAAAAGGCAGCGGAAATACAAATTCAATATGACGCAAGTTTAATCGAAAATAATTTAAATTAGGGAAAAAAGAAAAAAAAATGCTTGAAATATTTGAAAGTCTTTTTTCTTTTTTTTTCGTATTCTATTTATGTTTGTCTTTTTTATATAGAGTAAGGCCTCTTAGGGAAATACCGAAAAGTAAAAACAAAGTTTGAATAGAAGCTTTCTGTTTTTTTTTGCGAATTGCGGCGTTAAAGCTTTGAATCTTTCAAAATCGTGTTTTTAGCGAGCACCTTGGTGATAAAAGGAACGAGTCCGTTTGATAGCTTAAGAGATACCTACATGAAATAATGAGCGGTCTTTGAGGACCATGCACAGAAGTGGTACTAAACGTTGAAACAATTTCTCCATCCAATGCAAGTGTTCATCGGTAATTAGTTGAAGTCATTCAGATAAGTTTATGTGCTCACGCTATGTGTCAATATACGTCTGAAAAAAATGACCAAAATCCGACAAGCAATTCTTCAATCGATCGGTCGATTAATAAATCAGTCAATCTATCTATCTATCTATCTGTCTATGTATCTATCTATCTATCTATTTATCTATCTAGCTATCTATTTATTTGTAGTTTCATGATCTTTCTCTTGCATTGCAACATGAGACAGCCTTGCACCTATTCTGTTTATAGATCTATTAAAAACATCAATTCTGTTTATAGGTAAATCTATTAAAACATTCTGTTTACATATCTATTCTCTTTATAGATAGATCTATTAAAACACATATATGCTGTTTATAGATAAATCTATTAAAACACACTCTGCTTATAGATTGATCTATTAAAATACATCTATTCTGTTTATAAATAAACAGATTAGATAAAGAGACATAATGTTTTAAAATCATCGTACACTTGAGTATGTGTATGAGCATCAGATTAAGGCACTTGCTCTGTGATTTTAACTTGTGTTTATGAAGCTGATCTTTGCAGTCAATATATGTGTATGAGTATCAGATTAAGGCACTTGCTCTGTGATTTTAACTTGTGTTTATGAAGCTGAGCTTTGCAGTCAATATATGTGTATGAGCATCAGATTAAGGCACTTGCTCTGTGATTTTAACTTGTGTTTATGAAGCTGAGCTTTGCAGTCAATATATGTGTATGAGCATCAGATTAAGGCACTTGCTCTGTGATTTTAACTTGTGTTTATGAAGCTGAGCTTTGCAGTCAATATATGTGTATGAGCATCAGATTAAGGCACTTGCTCTGTGATTTTAACTTGTGTTTATGAAGCTGAGCTTTGCAGTCAATATATGTGTATGAGCATCAGATTAAGGCACTTGCTCTGTGATTTTAACTTGTGTTTATGAAGCTGAGCTTTGCAGTCAATATATGTGTATGAGCATCACATTAAGACACTTGTTCTGTGATTTTAACTTGTGTTTATGAAGCTGAGCTTTGCAGTCAAATCTAAGATCGGGAATGCATTGGAAACAAAACAAGCAATGAGCAATATTTTAAACACTTATAACGTTGTGACCTTTGACCTCGAGTGTATTCACCTATTCAGCTTCTCGTGTCTTGCAGTGCACTTTTAGGAGCACACTAATTGCCCTGAGACACTCCCATTCCTAATTAGTGTTGATATCTAATTTGAGATGTGTTCTGCATGAAGGTCTCACGGGAAACTAGTTGGCTAGCTACAAATAATTTTACTATCAAATAGAAAAATCTAAATTTAGATTTTTTAAAAATTAATGAAGAGTCGATTTTCAGTAAAACGAAATTGTTCTAAATAATAATAATTTAAACAAATAAATTAATAATAATAAATATATTTTTAAGTTCTTGGAGGAAATGTGTTTTAAAAACATTGACACGGAACGAAATATCACAAGGATACAAAATGAAATATACATTTATAATCACAAAAGGTTGTTTTTTGTATGCTGTTTATAGCATATTACACGAGTACATTTGAAAATTTATTAAAATTTAAATAACTATCGATTTAAAAGTGAAATTAGTATTTTTTTTTACCCTTAAAAATTGACAATATAAAATACATCTCTCTCTCTCTCTCTCTCTCTATATATATATATATATATATATATATATATATATATATATCCATCCATCCATCCATCCAACCATTCATCCATACACCATTCTGCCTGTCCGTCTATCTATCTAATAGCTAAAATTGTCCACTGCGGAGTTTCCTGGTGATGTGGCAGGTCAGCAGCAGTACTGCCTCAGGTTATGGGACATTTCTTAGGGATGTTTTCTGTGGCATTTAACGTCTACAGAGACGATTTTTTTTCTTTTTGCAACTTCTTGAGTGATTAAAGAGGACAATCCTTGATGGACAGTTGCGGTCACAGGCTGGGCATCCTTAATCACCAGGCGCTGTTGTACTGTTGTACTTTTACCGTGTAAGCAATCAGCAATTCAGGACCATTCCTTTATACTCGCTGCCCATGAGGATCTATCCAGTGCAACTTTTCTCAACTGTTACTGTCGAGTCTGAAGAGCTTCATGTCGCATTTGGTAGATTCAATCTAAGACCAAGAACATGCAGACCTAATTATAAGGTTTAACATTGTAATTATTGGTTCAACTTTATATTAATAGGCATAATGTGGCACACTTAGGAAATGATCATCTAATAGCGTATAACTTTTCTCGTTTCTTGTCGAATCAAGCCATGTTATTGGTATTGCAGTAGTTGTTATTCCATTACACGAGCATGACTTACAAGTGGACGACTCTTAGGAAATGATCATCTAATAGCGTATAACTTTTCTCGTTTCTTGTCGAATCAAGCCATGTTATTGGTATTGCAGTAGTTGTTATTCCATTACACGAGCATGACTAACAAGTGGACGACCAGCGGCTTCTATTAGCTCAACCTACGGAATATCTTGTGAAAGTCGACCTTCCATGAACGTGACCAAGCCAGCAAAGGCGTCTACAGTGCGGAAGTCATGGCCCTCTGCTCTTCCCAGCAGTTCCTCATTTGTTATTTTATCCTGCCACCGCATTTTCAAGATCCGCCTTAGGCATTGGATCTGGAAGATATTTAGATTTTTTTATTGCCATGAGTAGGTTGACCATGTTTCACTCCCGTATAGCAAAGTGCTCATCACACAGGTGATGGAGCCAAAATAACAAAAAGGGTGAACAATTTCCAGTGGTTTGCCATTAATGGTTACGTGAGGTGCAGTATTTGTATTCTGAAATAGTAGTTTAGTCTTGTTTTGACTAATATTGAAGCCAAGCTTCTGGCTAGCAGCAGATAGTTTGTCAACCTGGGTCTGAGTAGCAGAGTTAGCAACAATAGCTGATAAATGCCTTCCTAACTTTTGTTTTTGCCCACACTATGAATACATTGAAAAGTTTTCCAAAGAATCTTGTATGGAGAAATACACATCTGTGGATGTCGCTGCTAGCATAGTGATAATATTAATTTTTATTTATTATAATTATTATTATTATTTCCATAGTCTTTTTTAAGTACAAAATAATGATGGAAATGTTTCTTTGAACTTTTTAGAAACGGAATGGTATAAGTTTCGACTTTTGAAAAATAAAAACGGTACAAAATTAGATAAATGTGTACACATCTTGTATAATATAGTGGTCATGCATGTAAAATGTTTTGAATGTACTTTGACAATTTTAAAATAGATTTTATTTAAGTAGCCCATTTCTCGTTCTTTGCTTGTCTATAGAAATGCTTTGATATCTGAGAATACTGAGTGAACTGACTGGAACAAAATCAATAAAATAACCACGATACTAAAATGTAAATATACAATAACAAAGTTCTCAGTGTAGTCTAGAACATTACACACAAATCAATAACTCTTTTATATTGAGTTCTTTCCCAGTGGTATTAAATTTATCTAAAAATAGCGAGCTAAAAGGGTTTTGTTTTTAACATTATTCATAGGCTCCATGTTGATCTATGTCCAGTTTTTTACCAACTGTTTGTCCATTCGAAACAAATTATTTTTGGACAAATCTTTTGAAAGATTGCATTTTCGGACTAGTATCCGAGTCCACAGAAAAACCCTGTATTGACAGCGTAATTGTATAGATCTTTAAAATATTAAAATGTTTTTAAAATACAATGCCGTAAGAATATAATAACCAGTCCATTTCTTTCTCAATAAAACAAAAACAAATCGTCAATGCAAATAATTTTACATTGATTTCCTTATTATATCGATCAAATGCATTGTTTTTTGTTTCAAGTCAGTGTATAAACTATTTTGTTCATCTTGGAAGATTAAACAGAACAGTAAAATTTAACTTTTATGGAATTTCTGTCCGTTCGTCTGTCCGTCCGCCAGTCCCGTTTAGATCTCGTAAATTATAAAAGATAGTGAAAATCAGACATCATAATATTTTAGACCATTCAAAGTTCTGATGCAACGGTTACTTTTTCTTTTCTGAAAGAAAAAAAAATCTTATTTTTTAAATCACTTATGCAAGCAGTTTTTTCATAAAAACACACCCTTTTTTTTACACGTATTCACTTTTAATAGTAACAAACACAGGAGGCTATTTAGTAAGGGAGATGACTATTTACCATATTTTTAACAAATTTATGCAAATGGTTTTAGATTTTTTTGTCAAAAACTCTTTTTTTTTAAAAATGTATTGCTAAGTTATGAAAGTTCTCCTTATACTAACTACTACATTTACACAAAAAATGTTTACTTTTTTCTGAAGAGAAAAAAATCTATTTGGTATACATATAAGTTGGACATAATTTAAAACAAAAAATAATAAGTAGTTTTGCATGTTATCGCGTGAGCTGCAGTGTACAAGGAAACTATGAAGTACTGAACTCAAGGAATTTTTAATTTTTTTAAGGAAATGTTTTTTTTTGAGGAATAAGAGATTGTCTTTTTCCAAAACAATTAGTGCAAATATATAGTTAGGCTAGGTTCACATCTAACATTCACTTTGACCTATCCTTTGGTCTGTAGACCGCTGGGGCACCACACAAGATCCGTAAGCCTCCTTTCTCTATTCATCTCTGTCATTTGTCTTTGATAGAATTTCATTCTGATGTTCTTTCTGAAAATATTGAAACCTGCCTTTTTACCAGCCAGGTTGGACCACTTCGGGGACCGATTTGAGTTTGTATCTCCACACAAACTGTCTTTGCAACGTTGTTAATTACATTATTAGGCCTACTTCAGAATATTTCTAAATGACAAAAACTATTTCCGAAGAAGTCGAATTTTAGTAAGTCCTTGAAAATAATCAATACAGTCCCATCCTTTTCGAGGACGTCCCACACAAACAAACAAACAAACAAACAAACAAACAAACATGCTTTTAGCAATCCAATGACATCGGGCATACTGTTGAAAAATGTTGTCCTCAAAAAAAAAAAAGATGTATTTTTCAGTCCAACACAAAGTGTATTAGTTTAAATAAATCTCTTAAAGAACATTCTACTCCCAATTGGTTCAGTATTCTAGCATTAATTCTTCCAAAATATCATGAAACTTGTTACTTTAAAGTGTTTCACTATTAAGCGGCTCACCGAATGTTGGTTATAGATTCTCAACACTAATGACTTCTTTTTAGCTGACATGTTTTAAACAAAACTCTCTATATAAACTTTTATTATAATTTCCTTGACATAATAAAATCACTCATCATTTTGTTTCCTTCCTTGGAACCTTTTATATGTTTGTTTCAAGTTTTTTTTTCTATCTATCTATCTATCTATCTATCTATCTATCTATCTATCTATCTATCTATCTATCTATCTATCTATCTATCTATCTATCTATCTATCTGTCTGTCTGTCTATCTGTCTATCTATCTATCTATCTATCTATCTATCTATCTATCTATCTATCTATCTATCTATCTATCTATCTATCTATCTGTCTATCTGTCAATCTGTCTATCTATCTATCTATCTATCTGTCTATCTATCTATCTATCTATCTGTCTATCTGTCTATCTGTCTATCTATCTATCTGTCTGTCTGTCTGTCTATCTGTCTGTCTGTCTGTCTGTCTGTCTGTCTGTCTGTCTATCTATCTATCTATCTATCTATCTATCTATCTATCTATCTGTCTGTCTGTCTGTCTGTCTGTCTATCTATCTATCTATCTATCTATCTATCTATCTATCTATCTATCTATCTATCTATCTATCTGTCTGTCTGTCTGTCTGTCTGTCTGTCTGTCTGTCTGTCTGTCTATCTATCTATCTATCTATCTATCTGTCTGTCTGTCTGTCTATCCTTCTTTCTACCCATCTGTCAGTGTGTCTATTTATCTATCCATCTATCTATTATGGGTCCTTCTATCTCGAATGTTTTTGGTAACATCTTAGCAAAATCTGATGTGACTATATATATATTGTGGGAAGCGTGGTCGAGAGGCCAAGAGCGCTTGAACTTGACTAGCCTTGGCTACCTAGAAGGGGTCTCGAGGTTCGACATCCGACTCTGAGCACGCTATAAGCATGAAAGTAAAAAAGAAAAAAAAAAGCTATAAGCTATTTATATATACTAGCCTGCGGGTCTAAGTTTGTGTTTACTAATCTAGTGGATTGGATTTAAATGTATGTTAAACGTAGCTAATGATACTTTCAAGTTTTTTCTCTTTCGCTACGAAAATAAAATTCGTTTTGCGAAAATGGGTTTACCCGAAGCCGATACATACATATCTATTAAAAACGAAAAAAGCGATAGCTTTGTTAAATGAATGGGATTATAACGTAAACAATTAAACGAAACAATTTTTAGTACGCGATTCATGAATGAATATAGATCTAGGCCAGGGCTGGCGAACCTTTTTCAGTCCGAGTGCCAATTAATTTCAATTTAAAAACAATGAAGATTGTTGCGTGCCCAGTAGCTCTACTAGTGACGCCGCTATATAAAAGAAGTGCTACAGCCAGTAAGTCAACTGCATGTATAAAAACAGCTTAGTAACAATATTACTTGTTTATTCAATTTTATAATCCTGACCTACAGATTTGAAGTCTTAGGGCAGGTCAATCAGTGCGACTTCTGCTGTTGTGTGGTAGACGATAACAGTTTGATATCTGGTGTCTAGCGTGTACTCTTCAAAGTTACACACGCCGCACTTAGTTCATCGGTCAAGCAACTTCTGGCATCTGATTTAATATAATTCATTGTAGAAAATAAAGATTCGCATGAGTAAGTAGACGAGAAAATTGACAGAATGGATGTTGCTACTTTTATCAGAGAATTGAAAGTTTTAGGCAGGTCATTCCAAACTTGAAGAATCTCATTTTCTGCTAATATCTGAGGTTCTAATGATCCATTTAACCGTTCACGTTCAATTAATTCATGTCTTATTCGTAATTCAATAAATTTCTGTCTCCTAATTGCATTGGACTGAAACTCAACAAGTAATCCCATCCAAGAAAACATGGACAAATTAATAATTCAGAGTAACTGGACTGAACTTCATTTAGCAGCTGTTCAAATTTTCTCTTATTCAAAGCACGGGCAGTAATGAAGTTTACGGTTTTTGTTACACATTTCATAATGTCTTCAAGTTCCTTTAAGCCGTTTTTTTAACATAAGGCTTGTTGCGGCACAATGCAGTGAAAAGAAATTAGTGGGTGTCCAACATGTCCATTAAACAAAGTAACGAAACCTGCATCTTTTCCAGTCATACTTGGAGCACCATCAGTTGTAACAGAAACTATTTTTTTTAGATCTACACCTGCATTTCTGAGTTCAGTCACAACATTTTGACATATATCTGCACCTGTTGTTGTCGTTGGTAAAGTTGCTAATTTTATTAGTTCTTCGTGTATTTAATTTCCTTTGCTATATTTGGCAACGATGGCCAGTCTAGCGGACGATGTCACATCAGTACTTTCATCAAGGCAAATAGAATAGGCTTGACATGCATTGATATCCTTCTTTACTTGTTCTTGAATATTAGCGTGGAATTTCATAACTCTCGCTTTAACCAAGTTTCAGCTTATTGGCAAATCATTTATTCTCTGAATTACTTTATCCTTGTTTTGAAAGTCTTCAAACAAATAAGACGTGGATTCTAACATTGCTTCCTTGATATAATCACGTCACTTAAAGGTTTTTCATGCTTAGCTATAATTTTTGAAACGTCAAAACTTGCAGCCACTAAGTTAGAAGAACTTTTAACAAAGCCTACAAAAGAACTGGATTGTGAAATCGCTTTTTTTTAACTCACGCGATATATGTTCTTTTTGATCATCCTCGCTTTTGCCTAAAAGCCAGCTGTGATTGGACTCATAATGACGTTTTACTGATGATGTCCGACAAACAACATTTTCCAAACACATGGCACATAAGGCCTTATTTTCTCTGTGAATCATTTCATATCTTTCAGTCCTGAAAAGGTCTGCCACTACACTTAAGTTTTCTTTTTTTTTATTTTTGAGAATGACATGTTATGGTAATTATACTGATAAAAATTTATTGATGGCAACGCTAGCAATCGATGTAAGACCGACACGTTTTCAGTATCAACAAATTGGCGGAAGCTAAGGAGATCTCGTTCAAATACGAGATTTGTCTTGAAAAAAAAATTATTATGCCCTATGCTCCCCAAATGAAACACAGTCATATGAAAAAATTATATGAAATATGATCCACTAGCGCTTCCTCCATATTATTTACAGTTCTCGGAAATAATTGAACGTTATTAATTATGGTAATTTGAGATATCCGTGATTTAAAAAAAACACACATTTCTTAATATCATCGTCGTCGCGTGCCACACAAAATCGTTTCGCGTGCCACCTTGGGCACGCGTGCCATAGGTTCGCCAGCCCTGATCTAGGCCTATCTCAACCCGGCTTCGCAGCTTTCGTAAACGAATGCAGTCTATTAAAAATGCTTTAGAAAACCAAAATTGAATGTTTATTTGATCAAAATATGAAATGAATGGACTATAATTAGTATGTACATGTGTTAAAGTATAAAACTATCTGTGCTAAGAGAAGTTTTATCATCTTAGAGTTGAATAAGAGTTTTAGATCTAGGGATGGGATTATAAAGTAAACAATCAAACGAATTAATATTTAGTACGCGATTCATTACGGTATTGTCTAATGAAAGAATGTTTGTCAGGAAATCTGTAATCACAGATATAAGGAACTAATTAATGTAAAAAATGCATTTGAAACACAAAATTGAAGGTTAATTTTATTATATAATAAAATCAATGGATCTTCTTTTGTATTTTCATGTGTCAAAGTAAAAAATTATCTGCGCAAAGTGTATTTCTTAAAATTAGATCTAGGTCTAAATTCTTTCGATCTTTTCTCATGTCAACATTGTAGACATGGCCTAGATCCATAAAATACTATAGCTGTAATAGAGTCGGACAACATTATTTTTTTTTTAGGGTCTTACGTTTGTTTTAGGGCTACAATACATACATTAAGGTCTAAGTTGGTACCCAAGTTTTATCAAGATTGGTCAAGCGGTTTTGATGTCTATAAGTCACATACATACACCTCACATTCTACTTTATAGTATAGATATATATGCATGTATGTATGTATGTATGTATGTCATGGGCGTAGCCAGGATTTTTTTTCGGGAGGGGGGGTTTAGGGGGGGATTTTTTTCTCCCCCCCCCCGCCCCCCCTCGCGAAAAAAAAATATTTGTATGTATGTGTGTGTGTGTTCATAATCTTTATTACTTTCTGACCCTTCATTCTTTTGGAACACGTTTATTGTGCCCTAGAATAGGTTCTTCCTGGAGTTAGTGGAAAAATTGTTGACTCCCCGCCATTGCCAGCAAGGGGCTCTGGGGGAGCTCTGGGGGAGCCACGCCGCCAAGCACTATTTCTGGCATAGAATGTCAACAAAATGCATATTCTGAGGTATCTACAGTGCATTTTCCTGCTATTAAAAAGTCTTATTTTAAAAATTTATGTGCTGTTTTTACTGACTAAGACCCTGCCGCGCCGTTCGGCGCATTTGCCGTCAAGCTGTTTCCATAAAATCTGTCACTGGTAATTTCTGAAGCCTCTTCCCACCTGCTCCGAGAACCTCCATGAATGAGTGGCGTCAAGT
Source organism: Biomphalaria glabrata (assembly GCF_947242115.1). Classification (NCBI taxonomy): domain Eukaryota; kingdom Metazoa; phylum Mollusca; class Gastropoda; family Planorbidae; genus Biomphalaria; species Biomphalaria glabrata. The sequence goes on from NC_074722.1 coordinate 23,244,153, forward strand.
TGTACTAGGATGTCATTGCAACTCTTATTATGCGTAATTTATTTTGTCGGAGAACATGTCCCGCAAACCTCATGCGACGCTCTGTCACAATTTTACTAAGGGGTCGACTCCCAGTTCGGCATAGGATTTCCTTGACTTAGACCCGATCTCAATAACTAACTCCTAAAACCTGTCTTAGCCATCTTTGTTGAGCCACATTTAATGTTTTTCAATTTCGGCAGATGACTAACCACTGCACTTTATTAATGGAGCCCCGCCACTGGTAGAAATGTAACCTCTCTTGGATACGCTCTAGGAATTGGGTGAATGTAGTTTGCTTTAAAAGTGAAAAGTGAAGTTTTATCGTCAAAATCATCTGTTAGAGGTATTAAACTAAAAATCTCTAGATTTTGTTGTAGTTTTTTAAATTCAAAACCCCATTTAGCTACGATCATAGAATTTGGTAACTGTAGTTAGCTTTAGAGTAATATTGAAATAGAGGTTTTCCACCTCAAAACGCTCTGTAGGGAGATTTTAAACTCAAAACCATCTGAAGGAAAGGAGTTTAAACTCAAAACCCCCAATTCGCTTGGCTACGCTCAAATAATTTTAGTGTGTAATTTGCTTTTTTTTTATATTGAAGAGGTATTTTTTAGCATCAAACCCTTGTGAGGGGTGGATATGAACTCAAAACCCCTTTTGGCAACGCTCATAGCATTTTGAGTGCGTAATTTGCTTTTTTTTTACATTTTTTAACTTCAAATCCCGCTGGCGGGGGGTTTAAACTCATAACCCATATGGCTACGCTCTTAGATTTTAGAGTGTGTAACATGCATTTTTTTTTTTTTTTTTATTGAAGATGCATTTTTTAGCTTCAAACTCCACTGGAGGGGAGTTTAAACTTAAAACTGAGTCAAAACCCATTTAGCTACGCTCATAACATTTTGAGTGCATAATTTGTTTTTTTTTTCATATTGAAGAGGGGGTCTATCGTAAATTTTGGAGGGGGGTTTAAAATCAAAATCTTCCTTAACTGTGCACTTGGAATTTGGGGACTATCGTTTGCATTTTTTGTGTGTTTTGTTTTATAGAAGAGAGGGATTTAACTGCAAAAACCCCTGGTAGGAGGTATTAAACTCAAAACCCCCTGGTAGGGTTTTAAACTCTAAACCCTCTGGTAGTGGTTTTAAACTCAAAACCCCTTTAGCTGTGCTGGGGCAAGTGATGGTTTAATATTAAAATCTCACCTAAAATTAACAAAATCAAAGCAAATAAAACATGTCACTAAATGTCACTAAAGTCCGCCTCCCCCCCCCCCCCCCCCGTGGTAGGGGTTTTTAAAACTCAAAACCCCCTGTTAGGGGGTTTCAAACTCAAAACCCCATGGTAGGGGTTTTAAACTCAAAACCCCTTTGGCTGCGCTGGGGCTAGTGATGGTTTAGTATTAAAATCTTACCTAAAATAAAGAAAATCAAAGCAAAAAATCAGTCACTAAAGTCCGTCTCCCCCTCCCCTCGGGGGGGGGGGGTGGAATTCATTTCGGGGGGGGGGTTGAACCCCAAACCCTCCCCCCCCCTGGCTACGCCCATGATGTACGTATGTATGTATGTATGTATGTATGTATGTATGTATGTATGTATGTATGTATGTATGTATGTAAGTATGTATGTATGTATGTATGTAAGTATGTATGTATGTATATATACTTTGACTTTCTTTCTTATTATAAAAAAACAAAAACACTTCCATCCTTCATTTACAGCTCGTAGTAGTAAAAACAAAACAAAAATAAGGTATAGAGTTCCGCTCCTTTAAAGTACTTAAAAAGAATTATGTGATAATAAACAAATGTATACACTTCCTTAATTAAAATACATTTAATTTTCCTTTTTTCTTTCACTTCACACACACTCACACAGACACACACACTCACATTTTTTGTTTATTACTATTAAAGAATTCAGAAACATAGACAGGCTTATTTTGAGCGAATGAAAGGTTATTACAAGACCTCTCAAGTCAGAACTTCATGGAACCAGGAACCTGGAACGCTGGTCTCATACTTGCTCCAACATATTTTACTATAAATTAACACTTGATGTATAGCGCTAAAAAACAAAACAAGAATTTCTTCCTCGTTGGCCACACAAACTCCAGTTTGACCGTTATACGTTTTCAAATTAAAGAAAAAATGCATTTTTATTTGGCTAGTGAACTAGACAAAGATCTAAATCCAGTATTGGATTTGAAAGGACTGTCTTTTTCAGGAATTTCCGAATGTAAGGCTTTATTGATTTAATAGTTTCATAAATTAAAATGTTTTATTGTTTTAAATGTAACATTGTCCCCCATTCCTTTCCAATTGGTCCAAACAAGTGTTATGATCGAAGCGCACGAAGAAAGCTAAAAGCATGGCATTGCTCTAAACAAGGACAATTGCAAAAAAAATACTTGTAATCACACAGATTTATTATCGGCCTTCGAAAGGAGAAAAGATGCTATTAGTTTTGTGTGGCCTGTCTGTCCGTCTGGTTTAGATCTCAGAAACTAGAAGTGAAAATGAGAATCAGACATCATGATATTTTAGATCATTCAAAGTTCTGATGTAAAGGCTACTTTTTCCTTTTCTGAAAGCGAAAATTCTAATTTTTTTGAACTCAATTATGCAAGCAGTTTTTTCATAAAATTACACCATTTTTACAACTATTCACTATTAATAGTAACGAACACTGGAAGCTTTCAAGTAAGGGAAATAGCCAATTTACTCTTTTTTAACACATTTATGCAAACGCTTTTAGATTTTTGGTCAAGAAATATATTTTTTTTACAATTGTATTGCTACGTAATGTAAGTTCTATCATACTAACTACATTAACAAAAAAAAAAAAAAAACTTTTTTTAAAGAGAAAAAAAATAAATTGGACATAATTTAAACAACAATTAATAAGTAGTTTTTCATATTATCGCGAGAACTGCAGAGCGTATATGTAAACATGAATCACAAAACTTAAGGAATTCAGGATATGTCAGCCTTCCTTCTCCATTCTTCTCTGTCATTTGCCTTTGATACAATTTCATTAAAATATTCTTTCTGAAAATATTGATACCTGCCTGGGTGGACCACTTCAGATAAAATTTAATACCGATATTCTTCTGAAAACATTGAAACCTGATTTTTTTTCCAGCCACGGCGGACCACTTCAGGGCCGATTTTGAGTTTGTGTTTCCACACAAACTGTATTTGTAGCCTTCTTATAATTTGTCTAGATCTATTACAAGTTAAATGCTATGACTGATCCAAACTGATACAACTACACTCATTATCTTTTCTTTTTTAAAGTGTTTTTTATTCTTTTTGTTTCACGTCTATTATCGTTCTATATAAATATAAGTTATTTACAGAATTAAAACAAAAATTACACACAAAAAAAACAAAAAAAAAACATGAATAAAGAAAAGTAAATATCTTTCAGAGTTCGAGTATGAACATCAAGATTATTTGATGGAATAAAACCTTTTTCTTTAAACTTTTCAAACGTTTTTAGCGGTACCCGAAAGTGGAACAGACGCTATTCGCGTGAAATGTCCGTCCTTCCGTCCCGTTTAGATCTCATAAACTAGAAAAGATAGTGAAAATCCGACACCATAATAATTTAAACCTTTCAAAGTTCTGATGCAACGGGTACTTTTTTCTTTTCAGAAATTGAACATTTTATTTGTTTAAATCAACTATGCAAGCAGTTTTTTTTAACAAAAATACACCATTTTTTACACGTATTCACTATTAATAGTAACAAACACAGGTGGCTATTTAGTAAGGGAGATGACTATTTACCATATTTTTAACAAATTTATGCAAATGTTTTTAGATTTTTCGTTAAAAACTTTTTTTTTTTTTTTACAAATGTATTGCTAAGTTATATAGATTCTGTCATACTAATTACTACAATTCCAAAAAAAAGGTTACTATTTTTTTTCAAATAGAAAAAATCTATTTAATATTTATATAAGTGGAACATAATTTAAAACAACAATTAATAAGTAGTTTTTCATATCATCGCATGAACATTAAAGTACCATGGAACAGGATGGACACTCAACTAAGCATTATGTAATATTTTTTTTTTACAAAATGTTTTTTTCAATGGGGCTTTGAATAAGAGATTGACCCTATACAAAACAATTAGATCAATTATATAATCATATAACATCATTTAGGCCAGGTTCACATCTAACTTCACCTTCACTTTCACCTATCCCTTGGTCTGCTAGATTGTTGGGGCACCACACAAGATCTTTCAACCTTCTTTCTCCCTTCTTCTCTGTCATTTGCCTTTGATAGAATTTCTGATATTCTTGCTGAAAATATTGAAACCTGCCTTTTTACCTGCCTGGGTGGACAACTTTGGGTGCCGATTTTGAGTTTTTGTTTCCACACAAACTGTCTTTGTAACCTTGTTCTAAAAATTGATTACATACATTTCTTTTCTTAAAAATGAATCCTGATTCAATTTTCTTGTTAAAAAATCAATAGGCTCTTTGTAATGCTTGGTGACACTTGACTCTAGTCAATATATATGGTAGTTCTGAGAGGTCTAAGGGGCTTTGTCCCTCCAAAAAAAAACCCTTTCACATTTGGTGTAATATCGAAAATAACTATTGTTTTAATTTAGTTGTTTGCTAATAAATTGAAGTTCTAATATGCACCACATAAATTAGAGTGAACGATAAGTAATATATTAGATATTAAGAAAGTAATTCAATCTGATTTTAACACATATATAAGAAATTGAACCCGATATTTCGAGGTATTGATCACTATAGATACAGCGTGTTGATTTGGTTAATCCTACTTTACAATATGTTGCCACTGTGCCAGTCTATTGTTGATGTTACTCTGTTAGCTGTCTATTAAAAAGTTTTAATTTATCACAAGTCTTGTGTTACGACAGGTCAAATGTGTTAGGACAGGTTACATTTGTTTGTACAGGCTAAATGTGTTACAAAAGGTCAAGTGTGTTACGACAGGTCAAGTATGTTACGACAGGTCAAGTTTGTTACGAGGGGTTAAGTGTGTTGCGACTGGTCAAGTATGTTACGATAGGTCAAGTATGTTACGACTGGTCAAGTATGTTACGACAGGTCCAGTATGTTACGACAGGTCCAGTATGCTACGACAGGTCAAGTGTGGTACGACAGGTAACATATGTTACACAGGTCAAGTGTGTTAAGATTGGTTAATTATGTTACGACGGGTCAAGTATGTTACGACTGGTCCAGTATGTTACGACGGGTCCAGTATGTTACGACGGGTCAGGTATGTTACGACGGGTCAGGTATGTTACGACTGGTCCAGTATGTTACGACGGGTCCAGTATGTTACGACGGGTCAGGTATGTTACGACTGGTCCAGTATGTTACGACGGGTCCAGTATGTTACGACGGGTCAGGTATGTTACGACTGGTCCAGTATGTTACGACTGGTCCAGTATGTTACGACGGGTCAGGTATGTTACGACGGGTCAGGTATGTTACAAGGGGTCAGGTATGTTACGACGGGTCAGGTATGTTACGACGGGTCAGGTATGTTACGACAGGTCCAGTATGTTACGACGGGTCAGGTATGTTACGACGGGTCAGGTATGTTACGACGGGTCAGGTATGTTACGACGGGTCCAGTTTGTTACGACGGGTCCAGTATGTTACGACGGGTCAGGTATGTTACGACGGGTCAGGTATGTTACAACGGGTCAGGTATGTTACGACGGGTCAGGTATGTTACGACGGGTCCAGTATGTTACGACGGGTCAGGTATGTTACGACGGGTCAGGTATGTTACGACGGGTCAGGTATGTTACGACAGGTCCAGTATGTTACGACGGGTTCAGTATGTTACGACGGGTCAGGTATGTTACAAGGGGTCAGGTATGTTACGACGGGTCAGGTATGTTACGACGGGTCAGGTATGTTACAAGGGGTTAAGTGTGTTAAGACAGTTCTAATTTGTCAGGACAGGTTAAGTTTTGTAAGACAAAGCTAGTATATTAGAATTTAAACCTTTGTTTTCATTCAGTATTTGTAGTCTTTGTTGATCGATAGACTCAGGCACTGACCCCTAGAATCCTGTGAAAGCATAGACCACGACAACATTTCTATCTTACACCATGGACGTTCCCTAGAGATGTCCAGTATTTGTTTCCATCTTCTAATTTGATCAGAACATTTCAATCCTAAGATTCCACAACATATACTCTGATAGCATTCGAATCAATGATTAATTATCATTTATAGTAATGTTAGTTATACAAACCTCTCTTTTTTTTGTCAAAAATGTCTTATAGTTAACTTATTTCTCTAGCTCTAGAGATTCTAGATCTATGCACATTACAAATGAAATTGACACCATTCACCAATACGAACGGTCACATGATAATATTGATAAAACAACGAAAAAAAACTGTCACGTGATAACCTTTGTTGACTAAAATTAGATCGTAATTTGGATAGAAGTGATAGAGAATCACGTGGCTCAATGTTGTTTGTTTACGATTGATGAATGAGGTCCATTATGGGTTAATGTGTAATGAAAATCTGACAACCATTCTTGATAGAACGGTATGTTATAACATTAATAGAACGACCTGTTTTCACTTTAATTTTAAAAAAATGGAAAAAGGACGATAATTCAAGTTTGTGATGTTTCATCATTAATTCCTTCATTGTATGAAAACTTACGTACAAAAAAAAAAAATAGTGCGTACTTTAATAGCGTAAGGACAGATATGCTTCAGCTTGATATGTTATTTTTTTTTAAGTTTTGACTAATGACTACATAAACTTGTCCAAGTCAACATACGCATTCAACAAAATATCAACGTTTTTCTATCGCAAACATTTTTTTAAAGAACCAATTCAACATTCTAGTATTGCAGAGTACGTACCTACCATTCATAAAAAATGTTAAAAACGCTGACATTGCAATTTTGTTTTAATTGCTTCCTATTCTAAATGTTACGACCTGCTGTCAATCGATTCCTCTAATAAATTATTCGCGTCCAACACAGACACGGCTTTAGGGAATCGATGAAACGAAATTTTCCCTTCTAAGTTCATCTTTTCAAATAATAACTACCAGCTTTGTTTTTATTAGCCTCACGTGTTCTATGTAGGGCCAATATAGGCGATATTTTGTAGTCATAATATTATTAAGGCTGTATGGCTGTGGGGTCTGCACTTCAACCTTTCTCTATGATGGTCCTGAGTTCGCCCCTCGTGTAAGCTGTTAGGAACATCTGAAACAAGACGAGACTTCCACATTTACGCGTAAAATTAAAATAGTAGATCCACAAGTAAATAAACAAAAATCAATGTCTTCAAAGTCCAACATGGTTTAGTGTAACTACAAAAATGACTGTATTCAATGTAAGAAAGTACACGTTGCCGCTGGAAGATCTAGTTTAGCTATTTAAAAAAAAAACGCCCCATATAATTATGTACTAGAACACAAAGTAAATGACAAAATCTAAATTCCGGGTTCAAACAGTGTTCCTGGTCTGTGGGGAGAGGATGTTACAATCTTTCTTGCAATATAAAGTTCACATCCGGTTACAGAGATCTTGATGTGTACATAGCGAGCATCAGACTGGATGTCACATGATTGATCACGTGTATAGAATGTCCACGTGTATAGAATGTCTATCATACAGACCCTTTCATTCACATTATTTCGTTTTTAATTCCCTACTCTTCATATTTATTGAATACCTCTAATATAGTTCTTTTATCTTTATAATTGGAGGCGCGGTGGCTGAGTTTTAAAGCGCTTATCTTCCAAACTGGTAGTCCCTGATTCGTATCCTGGTGAAGACTGTGATTTTTCTTTCGGTATCTTCAGGGTGCATCTGAGTCCACCCAGCTCTAATAGGAACCTGATATCTCTTGGGGAAAAGTAAAGGTGGTTGGTTGTTGTGCTAGCAACATGACACCCTCATTAGCCGTGGTCTTTACATCATCTGCCCCATATTAATATATATATATATATATATATATATATATATATATATATATATATATATTGATGATTGATTGATTAATATGATAAGAAGTCTTGATTTGAATTATGGAATCAATGTTTACATGATTTCAATATTAGTTTCGATCAAATCGTATACATTTTTCATTATCAGCACTATCCACCAATCAATGGAAGAGTTTCTTGACCTTTAAATGTTAGTTCCTTGAACTTTGACATTTCCTTGCATTCTTCCATCTCTCAGCTGACAAACAAACAATATCTCTGTTATCAATGCAGTAGAATTGATATTTGTATTGATATTTTCTTAATGGCCTTCTTTCACAATCCATTTTATTGACTGCAGGAGAAAACATTTTCATCATATCATAGTGTAGAGCTAAATGTTTTTATTTAAACACTTCCTTTTTTGACCTTCTAAAATACAAGAGTTATCCAAAAATTATTTATTCTTATTAATAATAATAATAATAATAATAATAATAATAATCTTTATTATCCGTAAGGAAATTTGTCTAACAATTTGTGCATTACACCAAACAAAAAACATTATAATTATAAGAAACCAAAGTGTACATTCACACCAGACTCACTCATAATTTACATGTGACAAAGTTTATACCAGATTGTTCTTATTTAATGATTTGATTGCCAGGGGAACAAAAGAGTGTTTGTGTCTGTTTGTCTTTGCTATCGGTGTCTTGTATCTCTTTTGTGATGGTAAAATCACAAAATCCTGACACAAAGGGTGATTCTTTATTTCGAGGATCTTGTTAGCTTTTTTATAGATGTTTGTCTCAAACAACTGCCCAAATGGGGTTTGTTTTTTGCCAATGATTTTGCCAGCAGCATTTAGGATTCTATTAAGTTTATTTTTATTTTTAATGCTCAGATTGCCATACCAGGCAGTGATATTGAAACTTAAAATATTGCAGATGTGAGCGTGATAAAACATAGCCAAGGCCTTTTCGCTAACATTAAACGAGGACAGTTTTCTTAGTAGTCGTAATCTTTGTTTAAAAAAAAATGCAAATTTTGTTATCGCTAAATAGCAAGAATAACATTTTAGAAAAAGACAATACATCCATTATACAACTTAAAATATCCTAAACTAAAAAAGAAAACATAATTAGAAAAACGGGTATCGAAACCATGATTTTGACTCCGTAAGTTGCTTGAACGAACAATGCTACCAATGAGACCAACAGGCAAGGCAGAATGTGTACAATTATTTAATGATACTTTCATTATGTGGACATCTAGATCAAGAACTAGATCCACTTCTAAATCAAGAATCTAGATGTAATCCATATTAGATTTACGTAAAATATAAGCTGAGCTTAGATAATTTCTCCATAAAAGTAAGGCAACTCTAAATATAATAGGCCTAAATAGCTCAAAATAATTCCAATGATAGGCCTTTAAATTAAATCTAGACTTAGAAAACGATGCGCACAATGTTTCTGAACATTAATTTATTAAACTCTTGAATCAATAATGTCTTACATTCGGAAATTTCCAAAATTTACAAATTTGTTTCAAGAAACAGACGTTAGATCTTGATCTAAGTCTACTTCTCAAGTCTATTTTACATTTATTTTTGTCTTTACTTTAAAAATGTATAACCATCAAACTAGAGTTGCCCCCCATGTGACCAACGAGCTAGTAATACTTTTCTCAGAAATATACATCAACTGTTCAATTTCTGGAAAAATCTTTGCAGCCGTTTTTGAGATCAGCTTCAAAGTTCCACCCTCCATGAAGTTATGATTTATGAGTTATGATATGTTGTAAAAAAAAATTGATAAGATATTTTTCATCCTATTCAAACTATGTCAGCCTTAAAATACTGAGATGAGTATTACATTTGTTCAAAATACTACAATGCAATGAATATAGATGTACATCAAATGTAGAGATATTTTATGTCTTCTATTTCGATTTGGAATATGTTAATAGATATTTTGAACAAATTAAAAAAGACTCGATAATGATAATATCATTTCGACATTCTATTTCATTGAGTACATGCTGTCTCTTCAGCCCTGTGCTGTTCACTGACCCCTTTCTCACCTGTCACCCTTACACACTTTATAAGCTGTTCACCCAACCAAGTACCAACCATAAAAGTTTAGTTTGTCCATACACAGTCACACACAATATACTACTAGTCACCAAGGGCGGACTGAGTATCAAAATCGGCCATGGCATTACCATATAAACCGGCCCACAAATGAATAACATGTCATATCATGGGCGTAGCCAGGATATTTTGGTTTGGGGGGAATTTTTTTCTACCCCCCTCTGCAATGTATATGTATGTAATTAATCTTCATTACATTCTGACCTTTCATTCTTTCTGGCGTTTTTTTAAGCCTAGCATAGGTTCTTCTTTTATTTAGTGGAAAGACAGTACACACCACCAAGCGCTCCCCCAGCTGGGTCCGGTAGGAAGCCCCGGATCCAAGCATTATTTCCGTTATTTTAAGCTTTAAAAAATGCATATATCTACAGTGCAATTAGCTTGCTACTCTTCCGCTAAAAAATTCAAAAAACCAAATCTGCTATTCACTGCACTTAATTAATGGAGTCCAGCGACAGGTAGAAAATGGTAACTATGGTTTTGCTTTACTTTTTGTATTGGAGGAGGAGGATAACCACAATACCCCTTTTGGCTACGCTTAGGAAATTCGTTGACTGTAGTTTGCTTAATTTGGCTGCTCAGACAATGAGGCCTGAGGCAAGCGAGGATTTGAACCCCCCTCCTCCCAGCTTCACCATGCGTCATATCTATATATATAATTCTCCTCTTCGCTCAACAGTTTGGAAGAGCAAGAAGTAAAGAAAAGATCACTCTCTTATTTCTGCGGATAGTAACCTCACAAAAAACAAGGGGGGGGGGAGAACAAGTGGGTATTCACACGTCGCTACGGATGGCTGCGAGCTGGACTGTCGTCCTGCGGGAGGTTTGGACTAAGAAGTAAATTATCTTCAACTCTGAAGGAACATCCGAAACATGTAAAACATTTTACAAGCAAACATTTTACAAACACTAAATAGCAGGGCCGGACTTAACCATTGTGACCAAGAAGTCATGGAAAGAAAACAAGTAATCTACTATGTATATTCACCCGTCACTAAATAGCAGGGCCGGACTTAAGCATTATGGGGCCCTATGCGAAACAGATTTTGCAGGGCCTAGTTTGTGTAGGGAAGTGGACAATAAGTGAAATTTAAGAGTTTGTATTAGAAAATAAATTGGTCTATGCATTTTATTAATTCTTTACTACAGAATTACTTTACGAGCCTTGTGTGTAGCAAAGTCATACAGTATATCATGATAATTCAGTTTCCTACATACATCACGTTCTATAGCAAGAATTACCAAATGTTTCAATCTATCTTTGAGAATTGTTGAACTCACGTAATTCTTCATTAGTTTGAGGCGCGAGAAGTTTCTTTCACCAGATTACACAATTACGGCTAATGCATAATGCCGTTTTAATTTATCGCGCGTAATATTGGCGTTTTCCATATTGAATGACACAACCAAAATGATAATTTGTGTCTATATATTTCCGTATATTTTAAGGACTTTTTCGTAAATTTTGTAATTTCGGAAGATTTCCAGGAGCTCCTGGTAAATCGATAGGAGGGCCCTGCATTTTAGTGTAACCTTGTTTACTATTAGTTTCTTCATTTCTTCTGGATAGAGTGAAATGTTTAATAGTGAGTTTGTTCTCCCACTCTTGGCGAGTGTGTCAGCCTTCTCATTTCCTTCTAGTTCTATATGTGCTGGTATCCATTGTATCCGTTAAAGAGCTAATTTCTGCGTTATATCAATGTTTTCTAATTTTACCTCTCTCATCTCTTTTTTTCCTTAACTGACAATGGAACCATCAAAAGACTGGGGAGGGAAGGCGCAAAAACAAAAGTGAGTGCCATCAAACGTCCATGCCGACCAGCAAAATAATTAGGCCAATACAACCTCGAAAATATCAAAGCAGTGTTGAACTTCATGTCGCTAGTGCATAGCAAAAAGTACGGTCTAACGTTTTGCAAATGATAATACGTAGACTACAGTGTATAGTGTACATTGTTTTGATATTCTTGTTGAATTTCAAACAAAATTAAGCGTAATAAATAAATTAAAAAAAAAAAAAAAAAAGAAAACGTGTTCGGGCACCTGAGTCTCGCTGCTGTCACTTTTTTTTTAAAAGTTGTCTGCATTGAAAAAAAAAAAAATTATTGGTCGTTACCAGACCGGCCCATTTGGTACCGTCCCTACGGGCATTCGCCCGTTTGTTCATATAGCCAGTTCGCCCCTGCTAGTCACTCACAACAAACACACCCTCACAATAACTTAATACATGCTTCTGTAGGACAAAAAACGCTGAAATGTTAGTGAAATTGTTTTTGACTCAATTTTATTTTGGACTTTCATGACGATCTAATAAAGATGTTTTGTGACAGAAAACAAAATCGAGAGGAAATCATTGGATAATACAAACTTATTATCTTGTTATCTCTGAAGAAGGCACGCCAAACTGGTCCGTCATCTTCTTCAAAAATTTTCAAACTGGTCAGCCATCGCCCATCGTCTTCAATAATTATTGCCAAACTAGGCAGACATCATCTTCAAGAGTTATCGTCGAACTGGTCAGCCATCGTCTTCAAGAATTATCTTCCAACTGGTCAGCCATCGTCTTTAAGAAGTATTGCCAAACTGGTCAGCCATCGTCTTCAAGTGTTATGTATTTCTCAGCATCAAAATTTGATTTTGATTTTGAAAAAAATAAATTTTAAAGTGATGGAAAGTCCCATTAAACTGCACACAGAAACACTTCCTTTATTGTATTGAGATTGTTTTGATTTTAAATATTTGGTCTCGTCTACTGAAATGACATGGGACTATTTAGTCATTTACTCATTTATGTGTAATATTAGAATTTGTTGAAGCAAATATTTTAATGTTTCTACATTTCTTTACCAATGCATGTAGTAGAGTCCTAGTTTGAATACTTTTAAATACGTTGTTTTTTTTTGCCCACGTTCATCTCACGATAAATAAAAATTAGGGAGTTGATGTACAATTAGAGAGCTATGTACAGAGAATAAAAATAATTTATTTACAATTTAATGATATACGAATTCGATAAAGTAGTCTTTATCTTTGAAACATTATCTGATTGCACAATTACAATATTTTATTTTAAACAAAAAAATGATAATTTCCACTCAGCTTTTTTTACTTGAAAAACAGTAAATTCTTACATTTTGCTTCTATCAATACCAAAAAAAAAAAAAAAAGTATTCTTAAAATATTCAAACAAAAACAAACTTAAACTAAATCAATAAATGCCTCTCTCTTTCTCTCTCTCTTTCTTTTTTTCCCTGTTCATCACTTTATGCTAGAAGGTTCGACTTTTAAAAGTTGATGTAACATTAATTTTTTTTTTTTAAATTTTAATCTTTATGTTTTTTCTTGTAATAAGTTAATCTAACGAGCTCTCATTAACTATGCCTGTTTTTTTTTTTTTTTGTTAACATTCAATAATCAAATACCAGCCCCGTTCTGTCTGTGCAGTCCAACGAATTCAACGTATGATCTTGATGAGTAGGTTAACCAAAAGTTAGTAATAAAATCACAAAACAGATTTATACCAAGACAAAATAACCAATGGCCAATAGACAATTAACTAAATTGGTGTTTTTATTGATTCTTATATTCTCAGTTAAAAGGGATAATTGTGCCAAATTTCAGATTGATCCTAGATAGGGTGTGGGAGAAATAACGTGTACAAACTTTTTGACCAGACAGACAGAGTGAGTTATGTAAAAAGAACATATAGATACCGAAACGAAATGAGTTTTAAAAAGAGAGTTTCAGGATAATGGTTTGAAACCGTCACTTCATTACGTATGAGGTTATGAGGTCATGGTGTGCAGATTTAATAACTCATGCATAACAGACCAAGCGATGTGAATAGGAGGCTAATTATCTCCACCTGAGTGATTCACCTCTGAAGTATTTGAGAAATGTTTATAGATATCTAGGTACAGAGTATACACATTTAATCTGTGTAGGGCTCGTTAGGGGACATCACTTTCATCTAGGTATTCGAGCGGAAACTTTCGTTTCTGATTTTTTAGATCGATCATACACACTATACATATTTTTTTAATTTCTAATACCTTTTAAAGTGTTAGCGTCAAGTCAGGTAGTCATGGATACTTGTTTACTGTTTCACATTAATGTTGATATTAAAAATATATAAATACTAGCATTACAAGCCGGCTACTCCCATTGATTTCTTCTCCAACTTTATTTGTTTTGTTTCTGTATGGCCGGAACATTACCTCCTTTTATTATTTTTTTTTTCCTTTTTTTTTGAACTTTCAATAAACTGGCCACATTTTAACAATCCTCCTAACATAATTTTTAGCCCGTGAATTATTAAATATGTTCTAAAGAAATGAAACGGCTCGCTGTCTCTCTCTCTCTCTCTCTCTCTCTTTATCTGAAACCACTTTCAGTTTCTCAATTCAATATTTATTATATCCTCTCTTGCTTTTTGACAATAATCCCCCTACACACACCCTGCTTTAACACTTTCGGCCCATTTGTTATCACAATGTATACCCCTAACTATTTTATCACAATGTATACCCCTAATTATTTTAGCACAATGTATACCCCTAATTATTTTATCACAATGTATACCCCTAACTATTTTAGCACAATGTATACCCCTAACTATTTTAGCACAATTTATACCCCTAACTATTTTAGCACAATGTATACCCCTAACTATTTTAGCAAAATGTATACCCCTAACTATTTTAGCACAATGTATACCCCTAACTATTTTAGCACAATGTATACCCCTAACTATTTTAGCACAATGTATACCCCTAACTATTTTAGCACAATGTATACCCCTAACTATTTTAGCACAATGTATACCCCTAACTATTTTAGCACAATTTATACCCCTAACTATTTTAGCACAATGTATACCCCTAACTATTTTAGCACAATGTATACCCCTAACTATTTTAGCACAATGTATACCCCTAACTATTTTAGCACAATGTATACCCCTAACTATTTTAGCACAATGTATACCCCTAACTATTTTAGCACAATGTATACCCCTAACTATTTTAGCACAATGTATACCCCTAACTATTTTAGCACAATTTATACCCCTAACTATTTTAGCACAATGTATACCCCTAACTTTTTTAGCATCATCCGATTGAATGGCCCATCACCACACACTTTTCAGCTTTTAAATTTTATGTATAGCACCTTTGGTTAATAATTGTGTTTGATGAAATACATTTGCATATCTTAAAACTAACAAAAAAAATGTTTTTCTCTTCCGTAATTCCGTAAACGGACTAGAAGGAAAGGGATAGTGCACTAATGTTGATTCTTTCATGACCGAATGCCAATCGTCTTAATCCTGTGTTGTCAATCTGTTCAATTGATGCCCATGCAAGTGAAATAAATCTTAATGTAATCGTTTATTTGATTCCTTTTAAACGTAGAGAAAGACATTGCTTCAACATATCATTCTTTGCTCTCTTTCTCCATCTCTGTCTCTTTATCTCTCTCCATCTCTGTCTCTTTATCTCTCTCCATCTCTGTCTCTTTATCTCTCTCCATCTCTGTCTCTTTATCTCTCTCCATCTCTGTCTCTTTATCTCTCTCCATCTCTGTCTCTTTATCTCTCTCCATCTCTGTCTCTTTATCTCTCTCCATCTCTGTCTCTTTATCTCTCTCCATCTCTGTCTCTTTATCTCTCTCCATCTCTGTCTCTTTATCTCTCTCCATCTCTGTCTCTTTATCTCTCTCGGAAAAAAAAGAAAAGAAGAAACAGACTCTAGATCTATTTTTTTGATGCTCTAAGGCTATTTTTTTTAAATTTAGACTTTATCTAAAAGGAAGTTGAAATGACGTAAGACATATTACAAAAAAAATGTAGACTTAGAGAGAAAGAAAGAATCCATTTAAAATATGTTTTGTGTGTTATTTCTATTCATGCTTTCTAAATCGACCACGGCATTTTGAAGAACAGCAATAATAAAATACACAGCTTTCATAGAAAGTTTGCGTTTTTTCGCAAACTGCGGTGGTCAGGTTGCGAATCTGTCAAAACTTGTTCTTAGTGATCACCTAAAAGGTTAAAGAAACCTGTGTACAACTTTTCTTACGAATCCGTACGACAGTTAATGAGATCTGTTGATATATACTTGAGTCAGTCATTGGTATTTTAAAAATATAATATAGATTTCCATGCACTATTGTGTAGTGGTATCGTTTAAGACAGCTTCAAGTGGTCAAGTGGTCAAGTGGTACAATGAAATCAATTCAGTTTGAAACACATCAAGTATTCAATTCTTTTGTTCTTTTCTCTCAGTTCCATGCTATATATCCATACAGATATATTTATATAGGCTGATAGGGTAGTTTCTAGAGGATGCGTTTACCTACATGATAATGTGTAAGGAGAAAACGCTAGCATATTAAATCATTTTATATTATTATTATTATTAATAATAATAATTATTATTATTAATAATAATAATTATTATTATTAATAATAATAATTATTATTATTATTATATGGGCTATAGATGATGCTGGCGCCAAATAGCTAATTAATAAACTTAAATAGTAATATCTCAATCAATCAATCAATCAGTCTATCTATCTATCTATCTATCTATCTATCTATCTATCTATCTATCTATCTATCTATCTATCTATCTATCTATCTATCTATCTATCTATCTATCTATCTGTCTGTCTATCTATTTATCAATGTATGTAGGTATGTATCTATCTATCTTTCTCCCTCTCTATATATTTTTGCTATCCAGCAAAGTTTAAACTGACCCTAAAAACTTGAACCACCATATAAAAAAAAAGTATTGACAGTGTGAGCTAAAGCATCACTATGAAAAGATGTGACTGTTATTTCGATGATTGTTTTATTAGTAAAAAGTCAAAATGCATGAAGTACGTTGAGACTCAATCGATTGTTCTTTAACCATGAAGACTGTGAGCAATACTGATTAAATAAACCAAATAATAAAAACGTCCATAATCATCGCTATATATTTCTCCAAAGACTTTATTGCTTTTGATTTAATCGATATCAACAGTTATAAAACAACATTAGACACACTTAAATATCTCATGAATATATGCGGTTGTCAAGTTAAAACGTGTCGATACGACCGATATGCACACGTACGTAACTGACTTGTATTGATTCAAACGATCAATAAATCGTTAACTTTATCAGCATTAAACTCTATGTTTGAGATCTTCCTGGTAAAAAAGCGTAGACCTGTTCCTGGATCTTTAACTAGAAATGTACTTAGATCTGTACCTAGATTTGTACTCAGAATTATCCTTGATCTTGTATCCAGGTCTGTATCACCAAAACTGCTACCATTCAGACATAACTTTTTCTAAACCATTGCCTGGACTTAGCAACGTCCCTCACTTTGAATGCAGGTTTTTGTCAAGTGTTTTCAGCAATTGCAACTCCACGTTTATTAAATTCATTGTCTTTTTACTTCTTCAACTTCAAGTGTTGAGTGTTAATTACAATAATCTGAATAAACATTTTACATAAATATCTGTATCAAGGATTGGCCTCTTTAATCCCAAAAGAAGTTGCATAGGAAAATATTTATTCAAGAAAGTTTAAATGTGCAAGACCACAAAGTTAGAGGGAGAAACTGTTTTCTTGAGTCTGGCGCCACTTTATAACTTGTTGACTACTTCATATGTCGAGTATTATGTAATCTTAATCACTTCTGGTCGTTTCTTATGAACTATATACTTGTAAGACTTCTACACTAAGATACTCGCCTGCCTTCACGTATACGTTGTAAACAAAGATATAACTTTTAACTTTGTTTTATCTCTGGTCAAATGAACTCTAATGTGTCACATGTGAAGTATATGCAACGCTAGGCCGAGTTAGGCTGAGTAACGGCCGAGATGTTGACCTACTTTCAGATAGACATACATCTGTTTGGATGAACAACCAACTAGTCACTTTGTACTATTGATAAGTTAAATAACAGTGGGATAGATTTATTTAAAGAGGAATAGCACTGTTGGAGTAAATAATAATAAAGAACCATTTCTTTTTTTAAGTCCAGTTCGTTTCATATTTACAAGCAGTTGTCTAGCTTCTCATTTAATTCGAGATTAATGTTTTTGTTAATGTTGATTTAAAATTAGTCGTTGGGTTACGTTGTTGTTGTTGTAAATGTTCCGTACACTGCAGGTAATACGAGCGATACTTTATATTAAAGTGTAAACTACTTGGACTTGGGAACTATGTTGACATGAGAACAAGATGACTTTGTATCGACTTGACTGTCACTAAACTCACACTGACATTTACACATGAAAAACTTGACACCTTGTATGACTTATGACTTGAATGTTTGGTTAAATCCGATTAATGTTTATTTGTATATTGTATATAGTTTACAATTCATGTTCCTTTTCAAACACACATCAACTAAACAAAACACACATTAAAATACCAGAACTCAAAACAAACCGAATTAAGAATTGAGTCCAGAAGACAAGGACAATCACTCTAACGTTGAAAATAAGACTGCCCAAGAACTTTCCCCTTCAATTACTTTTTAAATTTGAAATTGTGTTTTATCCTTAACCGTTTTGCAATGTTAAAATGATATTTTTTCAAATTCAGTACAATCATTATTTTAGCTTGTTGACTATATTCGTTTATAAATAAAAAAAAATATTTCAAATTACATTTTTGATCTTGTCAACTGAAGTGCTCCAATGTTGTTGTTAGTATATTTTAAATGTCAAAATAAGAAACCTGTAAACTCTGACTGAATGTTTCTTTACAGAAATCTTCACTGTGTTAGCATCTAAGTCAAAGGACACTTATTTTATTAATCGCTATACACAATGAACTAGAGGATAGTTGTAGTAGTGGATAACTGAGAGAGAATAGAGACAAAGTTTTTCTAACTAAATATTGGATCAATGAAAAACTAACAGTTCTAAAATATATTACCTTCATATTGTGTCAGCCCTATCTTTGTTTGTTGTGATGGGTGGGATCATTAACAGCAGGCAGGAGACATTTTTATTTGATATCTCAAAAGAGATTTGCCTTTAATACTGCAAACAAGATGGGTCATAACTGTTTTCAACAATGATATGATTAGATCTAGGCAATGGAATTGAATGGATGCATTTTATTTTAACATCTTTTAATATTCATTCAGTTCTTTTCTTCTAAACATTTACGAATTCTTGACAATTTCTTATATGGTCACAATAGACACATTGTAGCAGTCTCTTGAATACATCTAATAGACATATTGTAGCAGTCTCTTGAATACATCTAATAGACACATTGTAGCAGTCTCTTGAATACATCTAATAGACATATTGTAGCAGTCTCTTGAATCCATCTAATGGACACATTGTAGCAGTCTCTTGAATCCATCTAAT
This sequence comes from Biomphalaria glabrata, assembly GCF_947242115.1. NCBI lineage: Eukaryota > Metazoa > Mollusca > Gastropoda > Planorbidae > Biomphalaria > Biomphalaria glabrata. The sequence goes on from NC_074722.1 coordinate 23,263,700, forward strand.
GGACACATTGTAGCAGTCTCTTGAATCCATCTAATGGACACATTGTAGCAGTCTCTTGAATACATCTAATAGACACATTGTAGCAGTCTCTTGAATACAGCTAATAGACACATTGTAGCAGTCTCTTGAATACAGCTAATAGACACATTGTAGCAGTCTCTTCAATACATCTAATAGACACATTGTAGCAGTCTCTTCAATACATCTAATAGACATATTGTAGCAGTCTTTTGAATACATCTAATGGACACATTAAAGTTTTTTTTATTCTCATGCTCGAAAGGTTTGAGACAAGAAAGCTTTGTGTTGATGTTTGGTCTCACTTGGATCGGGGGATTATTTTTTTTTGTGGTCACACTGAGTATGTGTGTGTGTGTGTGTGTTCTTCTGTGTGTTGCATTAATTGTTATTAGCACATCTTCCACTTTCCATTCTCACATAGAAACTTTGCACAGTTATCCATAGCCCCTTACAACACATGAATCAATACAAAAATCGACCAATTATTTTATCAATTAGTCGTGATTTTTTTTTTATATTGAAACAGTACTCGAACAGGTGAGATAAGCTTTGTGGAGAGAATTAAAACTAACTATAGAACCTTCTAATGGATCAATTTCTTTTTCTTTGTAATGCGCAACATTAATGCTAGAAGCATGGCTCAGCACCCTCTGGTCCAATCCCTTTTGTGGACTCGTGGTGCGAGGGGTATCTTGGAGAAGGTTTCAGTGCTGCCTTTAGACGCTCAGTTCAGATCAAGTTGGGATTCAAACTCGTGCCTCCTTAATAAGCAGCCAAGTGGCTTGTATCACTCTACCACACATTTCCACACAAGCGTGCATTTAGAGCGGTAGATTTAAATCAAAGTAAAAATGTCTTACTTGTAAATACATTTATAATTAAACCTACTTACGTGCGGTCTACTCGACAGAGTCTAACGTATGGCCTTGCCCCCCTTATGTTCGGAAGTAAATGTGTACGTGTAGTTATCAGGATTTATAACTAGACCTATTACAGGAACAGCTCCAGGTACAAATCACAGCTAGAGTATTGGTAATGCGGTCAAGCCAATGACCTCCCAGACACATGACGAAAGGGAAAGAAGTCTATCACAAGGAACAGCAGCGGCCGCCTCTGAATTCATGTGAAAGACAAACTCTCTTTGCAATCTTGTTTTATTATCTATTTATTTAGTCAGAGTGTATTGTGTAGTAAAAGCTGAAGCACCTAAATGAACATACAATCGTCAATCTCTACCGACTAAGCTCTTAGACACCTTTTTATAACGATACTATGCCTGAGTATTAGTGAGTAATATATGGTAAAACCGATCGGACCTAGTATTAAACAAGGTAAATTCAAATCCTACAAATCTAAGCTTTCAGTCACTATGCACAAGATATTTTTTTCACCTTGCAAAAATGGTGTTCAAGATTAAATACATGGGGAAAAAACAGTAGAAACTATAATTAGCACAAGAGTTGTGTTGCTAGTATATAACTTGAACTTGTAAAAGTACGTGAAATACATGGGTAGAGAAGAAAAAAAAACATAATAATTCTTTTTTCTAAAAACAAAGTGTAGTTGTATCCCTTAGTTTTGATAAATCATGTATTCAAAGTTCTAATATAAATAGACCTAGACTAACAATAATACATCTGCGCGACTGCAAATATTTTTTAACAATTGTTTTTGTTAACTCTTTCTCTCCTAACTGACGATACCAACGTTGATTCCAACAGAATGTGGTAAATAATTACGGAGAGAAAGAGTTAAGCGATATTTCATGATTTACCTTTCTCACTAGGCCTGTAGCCTATGACTTGTCAGGACCAGGTGGAAAGGGGATAGAGGGAGGAAAAAAGGGGGGGGGTATTGATATATTTGTAAAATAAAGAAAAAATGAACGAGCTGAATTCGAGCTTGAGGATTAAAACCTCCTTATCCTCTTCAAGCTAATACGCTAACCACTCTGCCAGGGAATCACTTGTGAAAGTAGAAATCTTTCTAGTTATTTATTGTTAGCGTCCAACTTTAAAGCGGCGACCTACAAAGTATAAAGGGGAGCTAATTCTTCCTATAGCACCACGTCAGCCAAGTACAATTTCTTTCAATTTTTCAAGATACCAAACAAAATAATTAATGACCAACAGTTAATGACCAACAGTTAATGACCAACAGTTAATGACCAACAGTTAATGACCAACAGTTAATTACCGAATTGGCTCATTTTATTTTCATTGATTCTTGTGTTGACAATAGTTAAGTGAAAGAAATAATTGTGCACATTTGATCGGAGATTGGGTTGGGGGAGAAATAGCGTGTACAAACTTTTGACCAGACAGACAGAGTGAGTACATACAAAAAATGCTTCAATGATGTTTCGTTGGAACCTATATGTATTAATATGTGTTTCTAAAATAGTTATTATCAATGTTTATATATATCGCAGGTTAGACCATACAATGGACATTCATTTCGTCGAGCTAAACGAAAATCTTGTAACTACATTAATCAAGTAATAAAAGAACTTTTTAAAAAAGTGTTTAGGGAATGCAGTCTTTGGTCATTAGTGTCATTAATAATACATGTATTTGTTGTTTACTTGTTTAGTTGTGCTGAGTTTACAGTGTGAGTATTCAGTGTAAACTGTTTGAAGTTTTTATTGTGTTCATTTTATTACTGTGCCCAATATTTACTGCTTTTAGTGTTTGTTGTCTTTTTTAAAAATATTTATTGTGTTTAGTATTTATTGTGGGTTTTTTTTTTGTCTAATGTAATTAGTGGTTACTGTATTTAGTATCTATTTTGTTTACTACATTGTTTACTATATTTAGTATTTTAATGTTTCTTGTGTTTATTGTGTTTAATGTTTACAGTGCTCACTCTTTCTCTGATGTTTATTGTTTTATGTAATTAATGTGTTTATTGCATTTAGTGTGTATTTTGTTTTGTATTTACAGAGCTTAATACTTACTGTGTTGACTGTTTTTAGTATTTAATGTGTTTAGTTTTTAATCCTATTTAGTAGTTCATGTGTTTATTGTGTTTAGTGTTTACAGTTCTGAATGTTTATCGTGTTAAGTGTTTACTGTGCTTAGTATTTTTGTTTTAGTATTTATCTGTTTAGTGTTTACTGTGTTTAAGTTAACTGTGCTCAGTGTTTAATGTGTTTAGATTTTAATCTATATACTATTTAACTTGTGATTGTTGACTGTGTTAGGTGATTTGTATGTTTCATGTTAGCATTAAGAGAGTTTTAAAATGTTTTTGATCCATTATGATACCTATGGTCACTTTTAGAGTTACGCGTTTGATTCAATTTTATTAGATTTCCTTTGTTCCAAAACAGTGGTGGCCAACTTTCTCCAGCCTTGAAAGTAAAGACATTTCCGGGAGTCAATTGCCGCATAATCAAAAAACTAAAGTTCAATCTAACCCTGACATCTTAAGCTTTCTTATTTAGTGGAGCAGACATTTGAAGAGTCCAGATAACATCTCAGCACTTACTGGATATGGTCCGAGGGTAGTATGGGTTGAATATCACTGTTCTTGAAAGATACATTAGCTCATCATTGTATATGTAGGTTAGTGATAGCTATATCTCTAATTATATTTTCTTGTTAATGATTTAAAATATCTCCTAGAAAGTATGCATCCGATATTGCAATGCTGGTTATTAATGTATTAATGTACAACAAAAATAATATCTAATATCATTATGATTGACATATAATATAAAATAAGTAACATTAAAAATCTTTTAAAAAATCCTTCTATATATAAATCTGATGTATGTTTCCTAAAGGCGATTATTATTATAATTAATGAGGGATAAATTTAAACAAAAACGAAACATATTTACCCCTTCCCAATCCCACCTCCCCAACGAAAAAAAAAACTTTTTAAAATGAATATATTAATCTACTCAGTGTATACACAATTCTAATGATAGACCTAGAGACCAACACTGAACGGGTGGTGCGCAAAATGTTTCTCAACATGTATTTATTTATTAAACTTTTAACTACATGCGGATTGATACCCTATGACGTAGTCAATTCAAAAGATTGTGAAGACCTCAAACCAAATTTAAATTAATTTTGTATTATACATTACACAGTTGTAACATTCAAACCAGATATTTCCCAGTGTGGCCAATTAGCTTGCAATTATTTTCCTTTAGAGCCGTTTCCGAGAATTGTGTCCAGATTCCACCTTCCGCTCACTCTCCAGATTCCGTCAAGTTCTCAATAGAGGTATTGTAAAAATGGATTGAAAAAAATAAAATAAAAATCTATTTAGAAAGATTAACCTTTTTGGCTATCTATTGTGCGTATCTGATTTCGAAAAGTACATAGTTATTCCATTATTTGTTTTTGTTTTGACCCTATGTAGAATTTGCAACCTGAAAAGAGCAATTCTAAAAACTTAGATTCCCAATGGATTTGAAGCATGTGCTCTTGTTCCGATACCAAACATCAAAGCTGCTGAGATACTATCTAAGCTGAGTGTCTACTGGTGTACTACAGTCTACAATTATCTTTAAATAATTAAACACTGATAACAAACTGTACTTTTAGATTAATTGGGAGCTGATGTCAGTGACGTCTGAACTAAATAAAGACACAAAATTCTCATTATGCCATTCTTTCTAAAGATCGCACTTTTTGTCCATTTTATTCTAGGATAGGCCTACTGGCCAATACAGTGTAGTCACACTGAGTTTCATTTGGAAAAAGTCTCAGGATTAAGAAACTTGTTTTATTAGTGGCAAATTGAGCAATAGTTTACATTTAATACTACATATATATACTGAGAGAGAGGGGGGGGGGGGAGAGAGAGAGAGAGCGAGAGCGAGATGTAGCTGGTCATTATAATGATCTGGAGTTGATGTCATGTCAGAATGCAGTCTCTAGTCACTGAACGTGTCAAGATCTGAGGCTTACTTAAGTTTGATAGATGTCTCGATCAATCAGTGATTTGATGGTGTACCTGAGCACATTTTCCTTATGGCTCTTTAAAAATTGAATAACAATTCTATTAGACCAAAATAATTGTAGATACTTTTCTCATTAAAGAATTATTCTATGACTGTCACAACAATTATAACTGATGCAAGTGTCAACTAAATATTTATTTATTCTTTGTGGTCACATTTGTTTTTTACTAAACCAACTATTTTAAAATAGTTTAGTTTGCACGAATTAGTCATGACTTTTTTTTCATATTTTGACTAAACAAACGCGCTATAAAATCTGTTGAGAGTGAGTCATTTGTGACAGAACAGTCTGTACTTCTGTAAATCCAATAAATTGGAAGTCGCCAAAACAAAAAAGCGATGGATATTTCCAGAAACCTTTCTATCTTCCTTAAATAGTTTAATCCTAACAACAACAACAGTAGCCTTACAATTTTAGACAATCAATAATCTTTTACAACTTTTTCTAGCTAGCTTCGTTCGCTAAAACATCAAGTATGATCAAGAAAACAAACCCACAGAAATATTGATTCCTTTCGGCTAATTGATTTTTTTTTTACAATACCTCTATGAATCCGTAATTTCGTGGAAACTTAAAAAAACCTGGGTGGGTGGAAACTTCTGTGTGGTTGGACGCGATTCTCGAAAACAGCTGAGTTATTGGTACACCACGGCTTACTACACCATGTTCCTTTATAGTATAAATTAAAGCCAAAATGGATTATTTTTTTTACTTTGAAAAATTATAACGGTCAAACTAGAGTTTTTCCCGTGTGGCCAACGAGCTAGTCATTCTATTCTCAGCGATATACATCAACTGTTAAATTTCTATAAGAGTTGTTCGAGCCGTTTTTTTGATATGCTTGTCCAGGTTCCATCTTCCACACACCCTCCAGGTTCTATGAAGTTCTGAATAGAGGTATTGTAAAAATGGATTGAAAAAAAAGCGATTAAAAATATATTTAGAAAAGTTGACCATTTTTTGCTATCTTTTGTGCGTATTTATAAATGCCGCGTACATTTTTTTTTATCACCCTTAAGTTGGGAGAATTGTTGATGAGCTAGGGCTTTGGCTTATAGGCATAGAGATAGTATACTGAAAATACATTTTTGAGAATCAAGGAAGTAAAGTTGCCTTACAGTGTATTGTGTGGTTATGAAAACTACAGCAAGCTTTTTACATTTAAACAAAGATTTCATGGTGATCTCATGGTTTATAGTGATATAAATAATGAGTTATTAGTATAGTTCAGTTAGATTCTAATTAGGCATACAATGAACTAGGCATGTCCAAAACTACGGGCATCTAGCTTACATAGTTAAATTAAGAAAAAAAAAAAAGTCTTCTGCAAATAATAATATTTTTTTCTTAGCTACAATAGACTAGAATACAATAGTGACCCAATTTTGTACTGTTGCCTTTCGAAACGAACACACGTCAGCCCTCGCCATGAAGCTATAAATAGATGTGCTGTCAGAGACTGTGTGCGGAGCATAAAATGTGTTGCCTTTTTGAAACAGAAGGTCAAACAAAGCCTGCAAACGAACAAAACTCAGGAGGGGCTGAATAAACACGAGAGTAAAGACAACACAACTGGTCTTCCAAATACAGACACAACTGGTCTTCCAAATACAGACACACGAGGAAAAGAAACAAATAATTCTAAACACACGATTCTTTTTCTCTTTGTACACACACACAAACACAAACACACTCGAGAATGGGACTTTAAAACTTCATTGTACTACATTATCTGTACATTCTATCTGGTGTTGAAGATAAAGACACATTTAACTCTAGTCAGGTTTACCCTTTTGTAAATAATTTTTAAAAAAAGCGATGCTTTCAGATTCAGTTACTTTTTAAATACAAAATAAGGAACTAATTTGACAGGAATGTTGATGTGTTGAGGAATTCTGGGCATTAAGTAAACATACAGGCCAACTTCTTGATGACTCGGCCACTGAACAGATCCATAGTTCGTGGAGACCCCGGGGCTGGAATATTTGCTCTACACTTCTCTGAAAGCTTTAATAAACATTTACTTATAAATGAAGTTCTGCGTACTTATAAATAAAAATACGTATGGCTAAAAACAATGTATATTTTACAAAAATGAAATAGAGTTCTTGCAATTTCAATGTCTTTTTTTTTCTTTTTTTTTAGATGAGAGTTGTATCCTTGGATATGTCTTCAACTGGGGCGCGTTTTCGAGATTTTGGGGGGAGCTGGGAGCCAAAGGGGCGGTAGAGGGCGCTCGGCACAATAAGGGGCGGTAAAGGGGCGCTGGGCATAGAAGAGGAAAGAAGAAACTAAAGGTGCACTGAAACAAAACAAATAAAAACAAGATTACAAAGAGAGTTTGTGTTACACAAACTCAGAGGCGGCCCCCGTCGAAGTCGGATCCCTGTCGGATCTGCATATTCGCAAATAATATTCAAGAGGTGATTTAATTTTGATGTAAAATGTTTTACACGTTTCGGATGTTCCTTCAGAGTTGAAGATAATTACTTCCTAGTCCAAACTTCCCGCAGGACGACGGGGGATGGGAGCGGGCAGGGTTTGAACCCTGGGCCATCCATAAATCTGAACGACAGTCTAGCGCGCAAACCGCACGACCAGGCAGCCATCCGATGGTCAAAAGTAATAATGTTTCAAAGATTCATTTGCCGTAAATTTAAATTTAATAAAAAAATATTAGATTAGTTTTAGTATATTAAAACATTACAATATTGATCAAAACGTTTGGAAATGAAAATCTACACTTTTTTTTTACACTTTAAGTTTAGAAATTGAAATTCTACATCTTAATCTAGTCTATTTTAGTCTAAACTAGACTCTAAAATAATTTTAATTAGAATATAAATCCAGATCTAGATATACTGTAATAAAAATCTAGATCTAGTTTAAAAAATCTAGATTAGATCTAAATCAAGATATCATTCCTTTTTTAAACGCGAGTCACATAACGAGGCTTAATAAACATTACTATACCGAGTTCTTTTTTCATTTCATTTGAAGAATTAATTCCATATAACGTCAGAGGGAAAAAAAACACTACGTCACACGGCCTAGCTAGACTAAAAATCGCCTTCATCATTACGAGCCATTTATCGAGTGTTCATAGACATTGGTGCACCGAGTGCGTTCTTTTAGCATTTCATTTAAAGAATTCATTCCATATGACGTCAAAGGAAAAAAAAACACTACGTCACAAGGCCTAGCTAGACTAAAAATCACCTTTATCAACACGAGCCATTTCTCGAGTGTTCATAGACATTGGTGCACCGAGTGCGTTCTTTTAGCATTTCATTTAAAGAATTCATTCCATGTGACGTCAAAGGAAAAAAAAACACTACGTCACACGGCTTAGTTAGACTAAAATATGTTTTCATTAATACAAGCAATTTTTTCGAGGGTTAATAGACATTGGTGCACCGAGTGCGTTCTTTTAACATTACATTTAAAGAGTCCATTCATATGACGTCAAAGAAAAAAAATTCCATTACCTCACAATAGGCTAGTACCGGTACCATAAAAAAAAATGTCTTTATTTACACGAGATATTTAACGAGGGTTCATAGACATTGGTGCACTGAGTTCTAATAGATATTATTTAAAAAGGATCAAAGCCACATTGTTTTTGCGTTTTGTCTGTCAGTCTGTCTGTCCGTTATCTTGATATAAAAAAAACAACTAAAAGTTATTAAAAATTGATTAACCTTTATTTTACGTTTCAAAACATCGCAATAATTTTTAGGTATGAACACAATTGAAAAGTTTATATAATAGATTGTTCCGGATGTTTGTATAAATAGTAAAATAAAAAGAGAATTTCAGATAAATGTAATACCGTTAATTAAATTTTTTGGATGGTCTCGTATAAAAATTAGATGTACTACAGCCACGTGGAGAGATTTTCATACCTTACTTTGGTGTTTGGATTCTTTTTCCTTAAAAATCGGAACATAATATTAACGATAATTAGATTTTTTAATGTTTTAGGTAGAAAGTTAAATGTACTGTAAGAGAGTAAATTATTTCGTAAATGAGAAGATTATTTGTTTATTAATTAGAAGAGGGAGTTCAAACAATTATTTGGCGTTAGTAGATTTTTAAATAAATTCGGAAATTTCTGGCGACGATTTGTAAGAAACAAAATCCGGAACTTTCTTTATCGATTACAAAACTTCTATGTTATATTTTACAAGAAAATTAAATGTCTAAAAAGTAATTTTCAGTAATCAATTCTAGTAAATTACTTTTTTAAAAGCCTTATGCGATTTCAAACAATCATTAGGCATAATTCATGTTTTATAAAACAATATCCGGAACATTTTTACACTTAATGAAATATAAGTCAGTATAGAGATTTTGATTTAGCATTAATATGCTATTTACATAAAAAACGGAACAACATATTATTGATAATGTGTTTTTGCAACGTTTAAGCATGGAAATTGAATGTAATATAAGTTAGAAGAGCAAACAAACATTTGTTGGCGTTGATTAGTTTTGCACAAAAAAATCCGGAACAATCAATTTTAGATACTTAAAACTATTGAGATGTTATGGGAGGAACATTAAAGGGTAAATCAGATTTTCAATAGCTTTTAGAGTTCTAGTTTTTTAAATCTAATCGTGACGGACAGACCGACCAACAGACAAAACGCACAAAAAATAAGCTTCTTTTATTCGGATGGGGGCACTAAACAAAAAATAAATAAAATCTGATTTTTAAAAAAAGTTTAAGGAATTGGTTTAGCACCTGGTCATGTTGCGACGTTACGCTACTGCACGAAAATCGCTACATAAAAAGTCCATTTAAAAAAATGTGAATGATATTTACATACAAAGTGCATTATTAGCCTTTATAAACAAACAGAAATGTTTTCTTTTAATTTTAGCAGCTAGTTGACCAGAAAAAAACGTCTTTAACTATTATTTGTATTTGTTGTAAACATTTCCTGTACATTTTAAAAATATATTTGACTTAGTGATACTGAAAATACACAAAAATTGTTCATCTTTGTTAGCATATTGTAACATTGCCTCCCTTACATTTACGTAATTGTTTTAGAATTGGTGTATTTTTATGAAAAAATCGCTTGCATAATTAATTTTATAAATTAAACGGTTTGCTTTTAGAATTTAATGATGAAATAATATTTTTCATATCTCTTCTAGTTTTCGAGATCTGAGTGTGACAGACGGACAGACGGACAGACGGACATTTTGCACAAACCTAATAGCGGCTTTTTCCCCTTACGGGGGCCGCTAAAAATTGTTCAAAATTAAAGCTGGCAAACTAAACATAGACCAA